>NW_027411755.1:6000000-6600000 GCF_047663935.1 Musca autumnalis | reverse complement strand
TTTTACAAGAAATCTACCGAACGTTTTGTATATTGTGATGCAATATTTTTCCTCAATTTACCTTCCATCTGTTTGGAGAGGGAGAATTATTCAATTGAGTTGGCGCCGCTAGGCACATAAGAATACAGTTCCTCATGTTTTCACATATAGTTGAGCTTCAACATGATCTGCTCGAGGTCCTTCTATGGCATCTACGGCGTACCCTAACTACCTGCAGGAAACAGGCAGTTGTTGAAATGCTATTTTGTTGTCCTTCTCACGAGTCTATCCATTTTGTCAGTGTGGTTAATAACTCATTCTATCCAGTTCTGCATCCTTGGAGATCGACTTACGACCTGCCCTTTTGGTGTCCATGTCTTCATAAATTTGCATCATCTTAAAAACTTTCCGCTCTTAGGGTCCTTCCAGGGTACATCCCTGGATTAGACAATCGGATAGATAAACTCCACTTTTTCCAAAAAAAAAGTGCAACAGCTATCCCAAAAAAATGCTTGACCTAAGTTATGTCATGCATAAAAACTACATCAGATTAGGATGAATGGACCTTCGTCTAGGAGCAATGGAGCTTCGTCTAGGTAGATACAAATTCTCAACAATCCAGATAAAAACACTATCGTGTGCAGCGGTGGTACATTGCACAGTGGTTCCGTTTCTATGGAAAGGTGCGACAAAAATATTTCTAATCTGATTTTCAGTAAATGATTTTTTCAGTAAATGCTTAAAATAAGTAAAAAATAATTTAGCCAAAAACTTATCAATATGGGTCCAGTTTTTCCTATAGCCCCCATATAATAGTACCAGCCGGTTTCAGGTATTTTGAAGCTTTCATCTATATTTTCTGCCCGAATTGGCTGTAATTTGGTATTTAGGGTTCCCAGTAGTCAAAAAACTGCTGCATCAAAAATTGTGGACATAGTTCCAGGTTTTGGTTAGCCCCCATATAATGGTACCTCCTGTTTTCAGGCATTTTGGAAGCTTCTACTGATATTTTTGGCCCGAATTGGATGTAATTTGGTTTTTAGGGTTCCCAGTAGTCAGAAACATTTTTGCACCAAAAATTGGGGACGTAGATCTAGGTTTTGGTATATAACGGTACCTCGCGATTTCAGGTGTTTTAAAGTTTTTATCTACATTTTCGGCCCGAATTGGCTGCAATTTGGTATTTGAAGTTCTCATTGATCGTGAAGCTTTCCCACCAAAAATTTTGGACATAGGTCCAGGTTTTGGTATAGCCCCCATATAAGGGTACCATCAGATTTCAGGTTCTTTGAAGTTGTTATCTACATTTTCAGCCTGAATTGGCTGTAATTTGGTTATGGAGTTCTCAGTGGTCACGTCTCCACCTGATATTGTTGACAGGAAAAAATCTAATTATTCCATATCAGGTCAGAATATTTCATGGTGGGTGTATAAAAAAGTTCGGTCCGGCCGAACTTAACATTTTTACTTGTTTTTCACTTTGAATAGAAAATCATATATCAAAGATTTACAAGTGTTAAAAAATACACTCATAAATAGATACCTAAACAAAAGTATCTAAATCTTGAACGAAAAAACCAAAACAAACAATTAAAACACAAAGCAAAGCAAAACAATATGTAGCTGGAACTATTTTTTTTTTAATTGACAATATTTCAAACATTATCCAAAAATTGAGAGCGGCATAGTTAGTAAAACTCACCACAAATTTAAAGGACTTTTGAGAAAAAATCCAGTACATTAAACAACTTTAGCTAAAACTTCCATTCCAAAAAAAAAATATTTTATCTTTTAAATACTTAGTTATTTGCCCTGTAAGAAGTAACAACCTTACGTAAATGTCAACTTCTTCGGTTTTGCTTTCTTAAGTACCGTTATAAATTACAAAAACATTGCTGGAATATTAAAATATGATATGTTTAGAGAAAATTTGCTGAATTGTCATTGAAATTTGTTGATATCGATTTTTCGATTTTTGTCGCAGGTTGGGACCACAGTGCACTGGTTCGTATGACCGCCTTGCAGATAGGGAGCTTTAACATTTGCGAATGGCGTGTCATACGATAGCACTTGTAGAGAAGCTTTTCATGCTTGAAATACAAAGGAAATGTATGCCTACATTAATCTGAGGAGATTTGCCAGCACCGAAAATTTTGATGTTCTGGTCGGGGATTGAACCGAAGACATTCCGAGTGTAAGGCGGACGTGCTTACCACTGCACCATGATGGCTTCTCATTCATTAAATAAAGGTATATGGCTAAATAAGTCACCAAAAGTACACAAAGTCAGAGCTTCTCGCCAGACAAAAACACACAGGACTGACACTTTGATCCTGAGCCAAAAAGATAAGAATGTCCATGAACCCTTGTGACAAGGACATAGTCAATATACAAAATTATTACCTTGCTAATAATCTGGGAATTCGAATAATTATCTCTAAATTTTAGATCCGGTCCGAAGGTCCACTATATAGGTCCAATGAAAAAAGTATTCTTTTGGCGAACCTCTTACATCCCGTGATAACGTTCGCAGATATTCTCGAAATCCTACAGTAAACTACCATTTTTTATAAGACCACTAAAAAATTATCAGATATATACTCTCAGCCTGTGTGAATTCAGTCTTTCATTTATGGTCAACCGTCGCTAACTCCACCAAAATCCTTCTCCCCAAAAATGATATATTTTGAAGGTTTTCAGAATTATGTGGCTTTTTTGGATGTACTAACCTTGCCGACAAAAATATACAAACTATTGGGACACATATGTGGACGTTCCGAATAAATGTCGAGATTTGGATACGAATAAATGCGGATTTATAATAAATTTGATTTAGATTAAAGAGCACAATTTTTGAACTTTTATGGAGGAGGTACCCAAATGAACCGATACAATGGGAAGTTGATATAATTTTGGGAATAATTCCTTTCGATAGTTATCGGTTGGTCGCTGCAGGATTTTTTAGAGCACTAGGAAACATGAACTTGCTCGTAAGAAGAATTATATCGTTGTAATCAGAATCACATGGACTACCTTCGATGTAACAAACAATGAAAACAAATCCTCGAACAGCTCTTAAACTTACTTTAGCTGCATTTTTACATTTTTGAGGAGGAGGTACCGAAAGGTGTCTACCTTCGAAGTTCGAACTTTATTTTTAGTTTGAGAGAAATATATTTTTTTACAAACATCCCACATGGGACAAGGGAGACTTCTCTCATATTAATGAGTGCACCCCGATTCACATTAGCTCAGTGATATGGGACCTTTGTATCGCCGAGCCCGAATGTCGTAAGTATTCGCGCTAATCAATAATTGTATTTGTGCCGTCAGTCGGCTTTGCCGACAGATATATACACTCAGCTAATGTGAAGTGAAACTTTTACCTACGGACAGATCGAATGTATTTAAGGTCTCTTCAGAATTTTGTGGCACATTTTGGACATTTGAACTTGCCGACAAAAATGTGGATTAGGAATTAACTGCACTAAGACACAAATGTTGAACTTTTTAGAAGTTAAACTAAATTTTGACAAAATATTAGGAGATCCAAAGTTTGGACCAATTTGGTTGCCCCATTCAAGTGATATCGTCCTAGCATTTTTGCGACATTTTTTAAATATTGGGGAGAATTGCCGGAAGTTGTGGACCGGTATTGCCCCATGTGACGAAGATCAAATGTTGGACAAATCGGTTGAACAGTTCGAGAGTTATCGTGTTCCCCGACGGCCACATATGGTAACATAGGGTTATTTTACACCTTTAGTGCTGTTTTCCCAAGAAATATGGACTTGCCCCTGAAAAAACTTTTACCGTCATAATGGAACTTTTGTGGGGGAGGTACCTGAAGGAGTGGACTGATATGGCTTATCTTCGAATTTAAACTATGCTTGGACAAAATATTACGAAGTCCAAATTTTGGACTGACTCGGCAGATCCGTTTGAAAGTTATCTTGCGCTCCAACCACTACACATGGTATCATATGGGCTTTTTTGCATCGTTCAGGCTATTTTCTCAGGAAGTATGAACTTGCCCCTGATGAAACTGGTACCGTCGTATGGGGGCAGTGAATACAAGTTGCTAAAACAAAAATCAAAGCGATTCACGAGCAGGTCCTAAACTGAACTTTTCCGAAATTTTGTGTGGGAGGTACCCGAACGAGTGGACCAATTGAGACCATATTGGAACCTCATATTACTCTGGTAGAAAGTTAACGCTATACAAAGTATGGGAGATACCTGAAGTAGTGGACCGATTGAGTCCATATTGGAACCTGATCTAGGTCTGGTAGAAATTTCACGATGTGCAATGTATGGATCATATATGTATATAAAATATATTGTTGCAGGAACCAGAAGTAGTGGATCAATATAGTCCATATTCGAACCTGAGCAATATTTGGATGAAATATTACAGAAAACAAATTATGGACCAAATCGGTTGCGCTCCAGCCAACCCAACCGGCGGTCATTCGTCCAAACATACCTGGGGTCTAAAAGCATTATTTCGATGAGGCACATTTTCACTGTATCGAAGTGTATATAGTCTCATTAACTTAAAGGCCGCTGTTTTTTTAGTTTCAGGACACATTTACACAAAGAACTGAAATTTGGCGAATTTTAATAATGTGATTCTTTCAACATTTTAATTTTTTAACATATTTTCCTGGCTCGGCTGGAGTATATTACTTTCAGTATAACCACAACAAGTATCATTAGTCCAACAAGTATTCTCTGATAGATGATAAATCTACAGTCCGGAAACATAGTGTAATTATAGATGCGTCTTTGACAAAAATGTTTTCTCTTTTTCTACTTTCAAGGTTTAAAGAGCCGCCGCTGACTTAACTAGGCTTTCCCAAATGTCTCATATTGCTCAAACAACTCCTTAAAGATTGACTGATTAATTGCCCTATATCAAGGATTCAAATCAAACTCTAATAATATTTCATCCTGTCCTCCCAAATGGTTGCAAAAAATCGACAACAAAACAAATTTATCATCCATCCCTCTTCCTTCATCGCCTTCATCTAATTTGCTTAATAACTTTCCGAATAAATAATAATTTCCAACAATAATCAATTAAAAATGTTTTACAAGTTTCCTCCTTTTGTGTTTGATTGCATTGGAAGGAGAGTGAGTGGTGGAGTGGAATGGAGCGACAACAACAAACAACAATTCAAATATAATTTTTTTTATTGATAAATTTCTCTGGCAACTTTTCGAGATAACTTTTCCACTTAACTAGGTTTCTGTAATGTTCGTTCTACTGTCTTATTTTTCTTATTTCTGTTTTGGTTTTGGTCCATTTGTTTTGTTGTCGCTGTTGTTATTATTGCCATTGTTGGTGTTGCTGTTGTTACATTTATTTTATTTGCTAACAATTCTTTATTTTGATTTTTTACGATTATGGATTTGTCATAGTTGTAATTGTTATTGTTGTCATCGCCGTTGTTGTTGTCCTGATCCTTGCATCGATTTGAATTAAAATCGTTACACGTTTCTACAATTTCCGTTCCATCAATGGATTGGATTCTTGTCATGTGTCTCGGTTTTTTGGAAAAGTCTTCCTTGTTTGTAATGGTAATTGTAATTTCTTGGTGTTATTTGTTATTGTTGTTGCTTTTTATACTCACTTTTGTTTGTGTCTCAAATGAATGAAAGATTGAATCCACACCGGGCCATATACACGTACACCGCCGAGTGTTGGTTGTATTCCAAACGTCGTACACTTTAAGCTTTTTCACACACAAACTCCCGCACTTTTAACAATAACAACAGGCATCCACACTAACGACACGACGACCCAATACAAATAGCAGCAGCCTGTGCCTGCCTGCCAGTCTGCCAAAAAAGAAAGCAACGTTCGTACGTTTTAATGCCTGTTGTTTTTTTTTTCTATTTTGTTTCTTTCAAAATGTTACAATTTTCTCGCGTTTAACTTTGGCTTTTGTGAAATTTCTGTTTTTTACTCAAAAATAATATCTGTGAGGGAAAAACGTCCGTTGCGTACGAAGACGAAACTACGAATGAATAAAATTCTGAAATCGAAAATCCAGTGAAGCTGTGTGCGCGCCATATTCTACGTGTGTGTATGTCGGTTCGGTGGGTGAGTGTGTGAGTGTTGTACATGGCTGTGTATGTGTGTGCTTATGATTCCGACTTCTATATTCTGCTCCTGTCTCCTGTTACACTAAACTCTGAGCGCCTTGTGCTACATGTTTCCGATAGATGTTGGGAAACGGAAAATTTGTTGTCTGTTGTTGTTGACGATGATGATGATGCCAGTAACAACAATAGCAACAGCATCACCAGCAACATTGAGTTGGGAGCATCTTGTTGTTGTCCCCTGCGTTTGTTTCTTGGGGAATACCATATGCGGGTGTATGCTGTTTATGTTGCTTCAACTTCGGATTGCTTGGTTCGTGAATCTGTTGTTTTTCTTTAACTCTCGCGTTGATGATGAATTTTTGTGCATTATGCTTCTGATTGGGTCCTTATGGACCCAAATAGGTTATCTATAGAATGCCGTTGAGGGGTTTTTGTGTAAAAAAACTGTTAAAAGGCCTCCTATGGAGACCTTCTATTTGAAATAAGCCTCCTATCTAGGCCTTCTATTTTATACTATAGAAGCCTCAAATGGAGGCCTTCTATTCCATAGAAGCCTCCTATGGATGGCTTCTATTCTATAGAAGCCTCCTATGGAGGCCTTCTATTCTATAGAAGCATCCTAAGGAGGTCTTCTATTCTATAGAAGACTTCTATGGGGGTCTTCTCTTCTACAAAGGCCTCCTATAAATGCTTTTTATTCTCTAGTAATCTCCTTTGGAGGCCTTCTGGACTCTAGAAGCCTCCTATGGAGTACTTTAATTCTATAGAAGCATCCTATGGAGGCCTTCTATTCTATAGAAACTTCCTAGGGAGGACTTCTACTCTATAGAAGACTCCTATGGGGGTCTTCTCTTCTACAAAGGCCTCCTATAAAGGATTCTTATTCTATAGTAACCCCCTATGGAGGCCTTCTGTACTCTAGAAGCCTCCTATGGAGTACTTCTGTGCTCTAAAAGTCCCCTATGGAGGCCTTCTATTCTATAGAAGGCTCCTAAGTAGACCTTATATTCAATAGAAGCCTCCTAAGGAGGCCTTCTATTCAATGGAAACCTACTAAGGAGGCCTACTATTCAATAGAAGACTCCTATGGAGATATTCTATTCTATAGAACCCTCCTATGGAGGCCTTCTATTCTATAGATGCCTCCTATGGAGGCCTTCTATTCTATAGAAACTTCATAGGGAGGACTTCTATTCTATAGAAGACTCCTATGGGGGTCTTCCCTTCTACAAAGGCCTCCTATAAAGGATTCTTATTCTATAGTAACCCCCTATGGAGGCCTTCTGTACTCTAGAAGCCTCCTATGGAGTACTTCTGTGCTCTAAAAGTCCCTTATGGAGGCCTTCTATTCTATAGAAGCCTCCTAAGTAGACCTTATATTCAATAGAAGCCTCCTAAGGAGGCCTTCTATTCAATAGAAGCCTACTAAGGAGGCCTACTATTCAATAAAAGCCTCCTAGGGAGGCCTTCTATTCAATAAAAGCCTCCTAGGGAGGCCTTCTATTCAATATAAGCCTCCTAAGGAGGCCTTCTATTCAATAGAAGCCTCCTAAGGAGGCCTTCTATTCAATAGAAGCCTCCCAGAGAGGCCTTCTATAGAATAGAACGCCTCCTTAAGAGGCCTTCTATAGAATAGAACGCCTCCTTAAGAGGCCTTCTATTCTATAGAAGCCTCCTAAGTAGACCTTATATTCTATAGAAGCCTCCTAAGGAGGCTTTCTATTCTATAGAAGCCTCCTAAGGAGGCCTTCTATTCTATAGAAGCCTCCTAAGGAGGCGTTCTATTCTATAGAAGCCTCCTAAAGAGGCAGGCGTTCTATTCTATAGAAGCTTCCTAAAGAGGCAGGCGTTCTATTCTATAAAAACCATCTATGGAGGCCTTCTATTCAATAGAAGCCTTCTAAGGGGATCATCTATTTTATAGAAGCCTCTATTCAATAGAAGCCTCCTAAGGAAGCCTTCCATTCTATAGAAGCCTCCTAAGGATGCCATACATTCTATAGAAGCCTCATAAGTAGGCCATATATTCTATAGAAGCCTCCTAAGGACGCCTTCTATAGAATGGAAGGCTTCCTTAGGAGGCCTTCTATTTTATAGAAGCCTCCTAAGGAGGCCTTCTATTTTATAGAAGCCTCCAAAGGAGGGGTTCTATTCTATAGAAGCCTCCTAAGAAGTCGTTCTGTTCTATAGAAGCCTCCTAAGGAGGCGTTCTATTCTATAGAAGCCTCCTAAGAAGTCGTTCCGTTCTATGGAAGCCTCCTAAGGAGGCGCTCTATTCTATAGAAGCCTCCTAAGGAGGCATTCTATTCTACAAAAGCCATCTATGAAGGCCCTCTATTCAATAGAAGCCTCCTAAGGAGATCTTCTATTCTTCTATTTTATAGAAGCCTCCTATGGACGCATTCTATTCTATAGAAGCCTCCTAAGAAGGTTTTCTATTCCATATAAGCCTTCTAGGGAGGTCTTCTGTTCCATAGAAGCCTCCTAAGGAGGCCTTCTATTCTATAGAATCCTCCTAAATGGGCTTCTGTAGCCTTTTCAGGAAGCCTTCTATTCTATAGAAGCCTCCTATGGAGGCCTTCTTTTCTATAGAAGCCTCCTATGAAGGCCTTCTATTCTATAGAAGCCTCCTATGGAGGCCTTCTATTCTATAGAAGCCTCCTATGAAGGCCTTCTTTTCTATAAAAGCCTCCTATGGAGGCCTTCTTTTCTATAGAAGCCTCCTATGGAGGCCTTCTATTCTATAGAAGCCTCCTAAGGAGGCCTTCAATTTAATAGAAGCCCCCTAAGAAGGCCTTCTATTCAATAGAAGCATACTAAGGAAGCCTTCTATTCAATAGAAGCCTCCTAAGGAGGCCTTCTATTCAATAGAAGCCTCCTAAGGAGGCCTACTATTCAATAGAAGCCTCCTATGGAGGCCTTCTATTCTATAAAAGCCTCCTAAGGAGGCCTTCTATTCTATAGAAGCCTTCTAAGGAGGTCTTCTGTTGTATAGAAGCCTCCTATGTAGGCCTTCTATTATGTAGAAGCCTCCTAAGGAGGCCTTCTCTTCTATAGAAGCCTTCTATGGAGGCCTTCTATTCTATAGAAGCCTCCTATGGAGGCCTTCTATTCTATAGAAGCCTTCTATGGAGAACTTCTATTCTATAGAAGCCTTCTATGGAGGACTTCTATTCTATAGAAGCCTCATATGGAGGCCTTCTATTCTATAGAAGCCCCCTATGGAGGCCTTCTCTTCTATAGAAGCCTCCTATTCTATAGAAGCCTCCTAAGAAGGCCTTCTATTCAATAGAAGTATACTAAGGAAGCCTTCTATTCAATAGAAGCCTCCTTAAGAGGTCTTCTATTCTATGGAAGCCTTCTATGGAGCATTATATTCTATAGAAGCCTCCTATGGAGGCCTTCTATTCAATAGAAGCCTCCTAAAGAGGCCTTCTATTCTATAGAAGCCTCCTAAGGAGGCCTTCTATTCTATAGAAGCCTCCTTAAGAGGCCTTCTATTCTATAGAAGCCTCCTTAAGAGGCCTTCTATTCTATAGAAGCGTCCTAAGGAGGCGTTCTATTCTATAGAAGCCTCCTAAGGAGGCGTTTTATTCTATAGAAGACTCCTAAGGAGGCGTTTTATTCTATAGAAGACTCCTAAGGAGGCCTTCTATTCTATATAAGCCTCCTAAGGAGGCCTTCTTTTCTATAGAAGCCTTTTAAGGAGGCCATCTATTCTATAGAAGCCTCCTGAGGAGGCGTTCTATTCTATAGAAGCCTCCTGAGGAGGCGTTCTATTCTATAGGAGACTCCTAAGGAGGGGTTCTATTCTATAGAAGCCTCCTAAGGAGGCGTTCTATTCTACAGAAGCCTCCTAAGGAGGCGTTCTATTCTATAGAAGAAGTATAACATTTTACACTGTAGTAGCCGAAATTGCGGTAAAGTCCACATTGAATTCTCTTTTTGGGGCTTTTGACAGTTTCAAAGCGGGAAGTTCTTGTGTCCTGATTAAAGCGGTATTGTTCCCCTGAGGAAACCAATAATGGACCCCAAAAATTACTAAAACCCTGTAGCCTTGTTTCGGGAGAAATCCCAATTTCCTAATTTCTATTGGTATCGCCAACTGATTCTCTTATTCTTGGTTTAACAACGTTCAGAACTCCCATAGATTTCCACCTATAGAATAACTTTTGAGTAGAAAGAATTTCTATAAATAACTTCCACTACTACAAAATGTGTATCGCTCGAACAAGTGTTCTGATAATGTATGCCTAAGTAGGTAGTCACTTATCTCGAATTACATTTGAAACAAACAAACAAAAAATCACAGCAGACCCCCTCAGAGACCCACTTACAAATCGAGGGTTTAATGTCAAGTGCGAACATTTTATTGTCGGCATTTGTTTAAGTGTTTCCTTTCGTTTCATGTGGTCTTATTATTGTTGCGCCATTGTCCTTGCTGTAAATGTTGCTGGCAACGACAATTGTGGTAGTAGTGGTGGTGCTGATGTTCCGATGTTGATGACCAGAATACAAATTCAACACAGGATCTCCTCTGTAATTGCAAGTGTAATTGTAGCTCTATGGGAAAACACATGTACGTTACATACTCTCTACTAAGTACTTAGTAGATGAAATGAGATGAGAACGCTATGTTGGTGTTGTTGTACTCATATTATGTAGTATTTTGTTGCGAACTTCATACTATCTGCACCATGTGTGTATGTATGTTTGTATGCTGTTGCTACTGCTGTTGTTATTATTTTCATTGCTGCAATGTGTCCCGAGAAACTATTCATGTGTGGTGCAAGTACATTATGTTGTGTTGTTGTTGTTGGCTATGTGTGTTGCTGGTGTTATGTTATTACATTCCGCTGTATTGTATAGCCTGCGTCGAGTGTTACAACTGACATTATGTTATTGAAGCTCAATTTGTGTTGTTGTTGCTTTTGTTGGTAGTGGTGTCATCGCTGCGGCATTGAATGTTGTTCATTTAAATGATACGACATGAACAAAACAACAAAAGCAATGTAAATTTTGCCGCTTAACATGATGAGTCCGCCAACGCTTATTATCAGTTTTGGGTATTGCTGATGTTGTTGTTGTTTTTATGTTGTTATAATGTAGTCTATCTATTTGCGTTATTTTGCTACTGTAATCCAATTTTTCCGGCCAGATGTGGTCTAATCACCAAATATTTTGAGGCACTACGTTACAGAGATTTTATGCTTTACTTTACAGTAGATACCCAATTTAGACCTCGAATCTACATCTACCAAATGACCAAGATGAATATCTATTCTATAATAGACGACTACAATTGACCAATATGGACATCTACTCCACAGTATATTACCAATTTGAACATCTATTCTACGTTAGATGACAAATATGGACATCTACTCTACAGTAGATAACTAATATGGGAATCTATTTTACAGTAGATTAACAATATGGACACATATTCAACAGTTGAACATTTAATCTACCGTAGATTACCAATATGGGCATCTACTCTACAGTAGATGGCCACAATTGACATCTATTCCTCAGTAGATGACCAATATGGGCTGAAAGAAAGGGTGCTCCTGAAGGCCCTTTCTGAAAAAAGGATGCTTTATAGACCCTTTCTAAAAGAAATGGAGCTTCTATAGACACTTTCTGAAAGAAAGGGTGCTTCTATAGACCCTTTCTGAAAGAAAGGGTGCTTCTTTATATACTTTCTGAAAGAAAGGGTGCTTCTTTAGAATCTTTCTGAAAGAAAGGGTCCTTTTTTAGAATCTTTCTGAAAGAAAGGGTCCTTTTTTAGAATCTTTCTGAAAGAAAGGGTGCTTCTTAAGAATCTTTCTGAAAGAAAGGGTGCTTCTTAAGAATCTTTCTTCTATTCCCTTTCTGAAAGAAAGCGTGCTTCTCTATTCCCTTTCTGGAAGAAATCGTGCTTCTCTATTCCCTTTCTGGAAGAAAGGGTGCTTCTCTATTCCCTTTCTGGAAGAAAGGGTGCTTCTCTATTCCCTTTCTGGAAGAAAGGGTGCTTCTCTATTCCCTTTCTGGAAGAAAGGGTGCTTCTCTATTCCCTTTCTGGAAGAAAGGGTGCTTCTCTATTCCCTTTCTGGAAGAAAGGGTGCTTCTCCATTCCCTTTCTGGAAGAAAGGGTGCTTCTCTATTCCCTTTCTGGAAGAAAGGGTGCTTCTCTATTCCCTTTCTGGAAGAAAGGGTGCTTCTCTATTCCCTTTCTGGAAGAAAGGGTGCTTCTCTATTCCCTTTCTGGAAGAAAGGGTGCTTCTCTATTCCCTTTCTGGAAGAAAGGGTGCTTCTCTATTCCCTTTCTGGAAGAAAGGGTGCTTCTCTATTCCCCATATGGAAGAAAGGGTGCTTCTCTATTCCCTTTCTGGAAGGAAGGGTGCTTCTCCATTCCCTTTCTGGAAGAAAGGGTGCTTCTCTATTCCCTTTCTGGAAGAAAGGGTGCTTCTCTATTCCCTTTCTGGAATGAAGGGTGCTTCTCTATTCCCTTTCTGGAAGAAAGGGTGCTTCTCTATTCCCTTTCTGGAAGGAATGGTGCTTCTCTATTCCCTTTCTGGAAGAAAGGGTGCTTCTCTATTCCCTTTCTGGAAGAAAGGGTGCTTCTCTATTCCCTTTCTGGAAGAAAGGGTGCTTCTCTATTCCCTTTCTGGAAGAAAGGGTGCTTCTCTATTCCCTTTTTGGAAGAAAGGGTGCTTCTCTATTCCCTTTCTGGAAGAAAGGGTGCTTCTCTATTCCCTTTCTGGAAGAAAGGGTGCTTCTCTATTCCCTTTCTGGAAGAAAGGGTGCTTCTCTATTCCCTTTCCGGAAGAAAGGGTGCTTCTCTATTCCCTTTCTGGAAGAAAGGGTGCTTCTCTATTCCCTTTCTGGAAGAAAGGGTGCTTCTCTATTCCCTTTCTGGAAGAAAGGGTGCTTCTCTATTCCCTTTCTGGAAGAAAGGGTGCTTCTAGAGACTCTTTCTGAAATATTGGGTGCTTCTATAGACCCTTTCTGAAATATTGGGTGCTTCTAGAGACCCTTTCTGAAATATTGGGTGCTTCTAGAGACCCTTTCTGAAATATTGGGTGCTTCTAGAGACCCTTTCTGAAATATTGGGTGCTTCTAGAGACCCTTTCTGAAATATTGGGTGCTTCTAGAGACCCTTTCTGAAATATTGGGTGCTTCTAGAGACCCTGTCTGAAATATTGGGTACTTCTATAGGCCCTGTCTGAAAGAACGGGTACTTCTATAGGCCCTGTCTGAAAGAAAGGGTGCTTCTCTATTCCCTTTCTGGAAGGAAGGGTACTTCTCTATTCCCTTTCTGGAAGAAAGGGTACTTCTCTATTCCCTTTCTGGAAGAAAGGGTACTTCTCTATTCCCTTTCTGGAAGAAAGGGTGCTTCTCTATTCCCTTTCTGGAATGAAGGGTGCTTCTCTATTCCCTTTCTGGAAGAAAGGGTGCTTCCCTATTCCCTTTCTGGAAGAAAGCGTGCTTTTCTATTCCCTTTCTTCCAGAAAGGGTGCTTCTCTATTCCCTTTCTGGAAGAAAGGGTGTTTCTCTATTCCCCATCTGGAAGAAAGGGTGCTTCTCTATTCCCTTTCTGGAAGGAAGGGTGCTTCTCTATTCCCTTTCTGGAAGAAAGGGTGCTTCTCTATTCCCTTTCTGGAAGAAAGGGTGCTTCTCTATTCACTTTCTGGAAGAAAGGGTGCTTCTCTATTCCCTTTCTGGAAGAAAGGGTGCTTCTCTATTCCCTTTCTGGAAGGAAGGGTGCTTCTCTATTCCCTTTCTGGAAGAAAGGGTGCTTCTCTATTCCCTTTCTGGAAGAAAGGGTGCTTCGCTATTCCCTTTCTGGAAGAAAGGGTGCTTCTCTATTCCCTTTCTGGAAGAAAGGGTGCTTCTCTATTCCCTTTCTGGAAGAAAGGGTGCTTCTCTATTCCCTTTCTGGAAGAAAGGGTGCTTCTATAGACCCTTTCTGAAATATTGGGTGCTTCTACAGACTCTTTCTGAAATATTGGGTGCTTCTATAGACCCTTTCTGAAATATTGGGTGCTTCTATAGACCCTTTCTGAAATATTGGGTGCTTCTAGAGACCCTTTCTGAAATATTGGGTGCTTCTAGAGACCCTTTCTAAAATATTGGGTGCTTCTAGAGACCCTGTCTGAAATATTGGGTACTTCTATAGGCCCTGTCTGAAAGAACGGGTACTTCTATAGGCCCTGTCTGAAGGAAAGGGTGCTTCTATAGACCTTTCAGAAAGAAAGGGTGCTTCTATAGACCCTTTCAGAAAGAAAGGGTGCTTCTACAGACCCTTTCAGAAAGAAAAGGTGCTTCTATAGACCCTTTCTGAAAGAAAAGGTGCTTCTATAGACCATCTCTGAAAGAAATGGTGCTTCTATTGACCCTGTCTGAAAGAAATGGTGCTTCTATAGACCCTGTCTGAAAGAAAGGGTGCTTCTATATATCCTTTCTGAAAAAAGGGTGCTTCTATAGTCCCTTTCTGAAAAAAAGTGTGCTTCCATAGACCCTTTCTGAAAGAAAGAGTGCTTCCATAGACCCTTTCTGAAAGAAAGAGTGCTTCCATAGACCCTTTCTGAAAGAAAGAGTGCTTCCATAGACCCTTTCTGAAGGAAAGAGTGCTTCCATAGACCCTTTCTGAAAGAAAGAGTGCTTCCATAGACCCTTTCTGAAGGAAAGAGTGCTTCCATAGACCCTTTCTGAAAGGAAGGGTGCTTCTATATACTATTTCTTAAAGAATGGGTGCTTCTATAGACCCTTTCGTAAAGAAAGGGTGCTTCTATAGACCCTTTCGTAAAGAAAGGGTGCTTCTATAGACCCTTTCGTAAAGAAAGGGTGCTTCTATAGACCCTTTCGTAAAGAAAGGGTGCTTCTATATACCCTTTCGTAAAGAAAGGGTGCTTCTATATACCCTTTCGTAAAGAAAGGGTGCTTCTATAGACCCTTTCGTAAAGAAAGGGTGCTTCTATAGACCCTTTCGTAAAGAAAGGGTGCTTCTATAGACCCTTTCGTAAAGAAAGGGTGCTTCTATAGACCCTTTCGTAAAGAAAGGGTGCTTCTATAGACCCTTTCGTAAAGAAAGGGTGCTTCTATAGACCCTTTCGTAAAGAAAGGGTGCTTCTATAGACCCTTTCGTAAAGAAAGGGTGCTTCTATAGACCCTTTCGTAAAGAAAGGGTGCTTCTATAGACCCTTTCGTAAAGAAAGGGTGCTTCTATAGACCCTTTCGTAAAGAAAGGGTGCTTCTATAGACCCTTTCGTAAAGAAAGGGTGCTTCTATAGACCCTTTCGTAAAGAAAGGGTGCTTCTATAGACCCTTTCGTAAAGAAAGGGTGCTTCTATAGACCCTTTCGTAAAGAAAGGGTGCTTCTATAGACCCTTTCGTAAAGAAAGGGTGCTTCTATAGACCCTTTCGTAAAGAAAGGGTGCTTCTATAGACCCTTTCGTAAAGAAAGGGTGCTTCTATAGACCCTTTCGTAAAGAAAGGGTGCTTCTATAGACCCTTTCGTAAAGAAAGGGTGCTTCTATAGACCCTTTCGTAAAGAAAGGGTGCTTCTATAGACCCTTTCGTAAAGAAAGGGTGCTTCTATAGACCCTTTCGTAAAGAAAGGGTGCTTCTATAGACCCTTTCGTAAAGAAAGGGTGCTTCTATAGACCCTTTCGTAAAGAAAGGGTGCTTCTATAGACCCTTTCGTAAAGAAAGGGTGCTTCTATAGACCCTTTCGTAAAGAAAGGGTGCTTCTATAGACCCTTTCGTAAAGAAAGGGTGCTTCTATAGACCCTTTCGTAAAGAAAGGGTGCTTCTATAGACCCTTTCGTAAAGAAAGGGTGCTTCTATAGACCCTTTCGTAAAGAAAGGGTGCTTCTATAGACCCTTTCGTAAAGAAAGGGTGCTTCTATAGACCCTTTCGTAAAGAAAGGGTGCTTCTATAGAACCTTTCGTAAAGAAAGGGTGCTTCTATAGACCCTTTCGTAAAGAAAGGGTGCTTCTATAGACCCTTTCGTAAAGAAAGGGTGCTTCTATAGACCCTTTCGTAAAGAAAGGGTGCTTCTATAGACCCTTTCGTAAAGAAAGGGTGCTTCTATAGACCCTTTCGTAAAGAAAGGGTGCTTCTATAGACCCTTTCGTAAAGAAAGGGTGCTTCTATAGACCCTTTCGTAAAGAAAGGGTGCTTCTATAGACCCTTTCGTAAAGAAAGGGTGCTTCTATAGACCCTTTCGTAAAGAAAGGGTGCTTCTATAGACCCTTTCGTAAAGAAATCTGAAAATTTTCTTTAATTCTGTTACATTGTGTAGACAACGATGCTGGTGTGGTATTGCTGTCGCCATTGTAATTTCTGTCATTTTGATACGCTGTTTATGTTCTCGTTGTCATTATTGTTGCTGCTGCTGCTGTTGTCGGTTAGCCCATATGCGCGTTGTTAAAACTAAATCGTCTTATCATTGTTGTCATCATCCTTTGGAGCTCAAGCAAAGCTTTGTTATCAGCGAGAAATAAAAACGCACTAACTACCATAACAACAACAGCACTGACGACAACAAAAGCAAAGCAAAGACGAAAACTAGCTGCTATATAAGTTGTAAGTGAATGACATTAACTGAGCAATAATAAACGACAGCAATAACAACAATAGAAAGAAAGAATACCACAAAAAATCGCATAACAAGGAAAAAGAAGAGAAACACAACTTCCCCAAAGTGGTAGCGGTAATCCATCATAAGCTTTGAAGTTTTTGCTAATCCAAACAAACAACCCAGCTCATGATGATACACCAGAATGATGCAAACAATTACAAGTACCTCCTCACACTTCAGTGATTTCCTGCACAGGAAGAATGACTTTCTTTCCCTCGTATCACCATCGAGCGACCATCACTCTTCATCATCACCCAATTTTATTCAATATCATATTTTTTTCGTTTTCTTTCCTTTTTTAGTTTGTCAACTGCTGCTGGTTAGGTACGTTAGGTAACGGACGTGATAGTAAACGTTTCGTTTGAAAGTATTAAATATATTTATCACTTTAACTTGAATTTTGATGCAAATTTATTATATTTTCCAAAAAAAAACGCACACAGGGACACAAGCAAATAGATAAACAGTGTTAACCCAACAATGGCACGTCATTGGAACGTTAGACGGGTAGACGGACATCATATTGTCTATAGTTCACCTGAAAAGGCTTTTTCTTCCATCGGTTGAGAATTCTTAGGGGGTCTTTTGTCTCATAGAGTAATCCTTTAAGGGGACCTTTGGCCCTAGAAGCACTTTTCTTTTCATTAGAATGACTTCTGTCTGGCAACCCTAATCAAAGTTTCATTCCTTATTTTATATTCTACAAATTGTTTATTCAATTGAAAATAACTATTTATTGCTCCCTTAAAACTTTCAAAATGTTCTCTTGTTGTGGCCAACTCTCCTTCCCAATAGAGGAATAACGCACCCGTTGTTAGACAAGGATACACAAGTTTATTTTTTGTTTTTATTTGAAGTCTTCAAAAACCTTGCATGGGGTTCCAAAGCAAATTGTCCACATAACAGCAACAACATTTTGGGGAAAAACAATCTGCACTTTTAGTTGGTCATACCTGTGGTTATGACTTTGATTTTACCGTTTTGGTACTTATTTTAATACTATTTCCCCCCGACTTCACCCCCCAAGTTGCACCCACAAGGAAATAAATCTTTTTATGATATTTCCCTGTATGTGTGTATGGGTGTGTGGATGTGCGTTGGTGTGGCAAATTCCCATAGAAATCACTTCTATGCTTCATGTTTTTTTCTTTCTTTGCTTGTTAAGTTGCGTTTCGTTGAAATGCAACCCCGGAACTGTCATTGATGTTCGTTTAATAGAATTCAAGCTCCAAGAGTGTCCAATCGTAGAAAAATAATAAAAAAGTGGAAAGAGATGAAACGAAAAAGGAATGCATAAAACGAACTACCGAAGATGATAGCTCACAAAGTATTGAAGAAATATTTAGAGCATAAAAATGCTGTTTGTGTAAAAAAGGACGACCACTACCACCACCAACGGCGACATCATCACCAGTAGCTGTTGAAAGTGAAAAAATTGGGGGAGGGTGAAGAAACTGTTTGGTGGCCATCGAAACGTAGACAAAACAGCGCCAACGCCATTGACAGATATTTTGCCATGTCTCACCATTCTGAATGTGTCAAAGTGTCCATTGTGACTGTCAGAGTTATTCACTCACTTTCTTTGAATGAATCCTTCCTCTTGTGTATGTGTGCGAGTGTTTGTCCACTTTTGGCTAGGTTAGTCAGTCAATCCGTTTGTCTATTGGGAGAACGTGTACATTTGCATAGGATATGTGTGTGTGTGCGAGTGTTTGCAGTTCTTTTGAGACAGGTGTAGGTGTATGACAAGTGATTTCAAAATTTGTTTTACCAATGTTGCCATGATACTGACAGACGTGGATACAGAAGCTATTGGCTAAAAGTTGAGAAGGGAGGAGAGTTCTTCTCGCGAACCAATAAGGCGTACTGAATATCTCAGTACGAATCTTTAGGACGAGCGACATGTATCAGGTAGTGATCTTCTACCTAAAAAGAGATCCCGGGGTGTTGAGCGACCACGTGTCCGTCGGTGTTTCAGGTTTGCATTCGGGTACCTACTGTAATAGAACGGGGCCTCGTTGATAAATGGGTGCTTCAACAAGTAGTAGGCTTAGTAGCCAAGTCCTAATCATGGTAGTGAAGAGTTATGCCAGGGTCGTCTTCAGTTCCCCCATTCACAAATTTTCTATTGATGAAATTAAATTAAACTCAGAAACCCATAAAGCAAAGAAAGCCGTCTTCGCTAAAGACCACTGCTATGACTACGGGCAATGCTTCACCAGGTGCAAAAGTGAGGCTGTAGGTCTAAGTCGGGAAAATTCTCTTGTAAGAAACTTGGAAAACATCCCTCTATCGGATGATGAGATGGACACTACGCTCATCCTATCTCAATCAAACAGAGATATGTCTTCCTCAGCTGCTCTAGGGAGCTCTAAACTAGGAGACAGACAGCAAACCCTTAATGGATGGATCGTCGATCGGTGTCGACAGAGCTGCCCTTCCCAGACAGGCCGTGGGTGGATGAAGAGATGGCTCACTCTCTAACATCATCGGCCGATAGAGCTGTCCTTCCCAAGCATGATCAGATCGATCACTCCCTAACATCCCCAACCAGCAAGGGTATTAAGGCCCAGGGGAGAAAGGACAAACCCGGCAAGAAAAGAGCTGTGAATTATTGCTTCAAATTTGAGGATAAATCCCCAGAACAAAGCTCACAGGCGGAGTTCTGGGAAGTAAGGTTAAAAATTCGCTTCGTGAAGCGCTTCGAAAAGAAGTAGCCTCAAGTTGAGAAGCTTTCGTTACCTATCGAACGGATTCCACTCTATGGTCGGAATAGCTTTTCTTATCTATCGAACGGATTCCAATCAATGGCCCGGAGGTAGTCACCTGTCCAAAAACTGCGTTGACTACACCGGAACCTCGGAAAAGTTCGGAAAAACTCTGGTTTCAAGATGTCGGGATCCCTTTCGGACATAAATGGTGTCTGCGGTAGAACCAGCCATCTTAATTAAATCGTCCCCAACGACACGGTGGGACTCCAACTAGGTGGCTTCCGCTCCGAAGTCGGAGAAGGCGAATCAGCCACATACGGCCCAGCCAATGTGCCAGTTACGCCTGTGAATGCTGCTAAAGCTATTGGGGGAAATAGGAGTTAGAAGGGTCCTGGAGCTCCGAATTTGCGGATAGTGTTAAATCCATAACTGTAAAGTCGGTAGCAAACGATCTGATCAGTTCCTGTGGCAAAAATAGTTCAGGTTCGAGGAGGAAAGATGTCAGGTGGCTGATACGACTGATGGTCCATCAAGCTCCGACCCGAAGGCAATCACTTAACAACAGGCATGTGTGAGTTTTTCCGAGGATACACAGCCAGGTGCTAAGAGGATGGTCGAACATCCGTCGAGCAGTTACCCGGTTTCGTATGCGAAGGTGGCCGCTTCCCAGACAGTTAAGGAAGTTCAACCTGGGAAGGCCTGCAAAGGTAGGTACATAACTGCAAACTCGGTAGCAACGAACAGGTTCAATTCCTGTAGGAAAAATAGTTCAGGTTCAAGATGGCGAAGTCTGTTGGTTGATACGACTGATGGTCCATCAACCACAAAGCAGGCTATTGCCTCGAAAACAACCATTTTCAACAGGCGTGTGTGAAGTCTTCCGAGGATCCACAGCTAGGTGATAAGAGGATGGCCTAACGTCCGTCGCGCAGTCACCCGGCCTCGAACACGAAGGTGGCCGTTTCCGACAGTTGCTAACTCAGTAGCAACAAACTGGTTCAGTTACTGTGGGAAAAATAATTCAGGCTTGAGGATGAAGGATGGTGTTGCGGGAAGCTAGGTGAGAGATATGACTAATGGACAATCAACTTCAACGCAAAATAGTGGTTCGAAGACAACCACTTCACAACAGGTGTTTGTGAAGAGAGTGAGGTCCTCCGAGGATCAACAAGCAGGTGATGATATCATGGTGGAACGCCCGTCAAGCATAGAGCAAACTATTGATAGTTTTTTATCTGATCGCTGTCATAAAGTTTTGCTTATATCGGAATACAAAGCATTTTTGTTCAAATAATTCACGACGAATAATCCGAGAAACATCCTTCGGTGGCAGATGTAAACATTTTACAACAACAATCAAAGCGCGATGGTCGTACTATCGTTAGTTTGTTAGCTTTAGTCGAGCAGTCACCCGACCTCGTACTCTAAGTTGGCTGAGGAAGGGAAGGGCTGGCGTTTTCAGGATTGTCAAGGTCATTTTTTCCCAGGATAAGGAATCGAAAGATTTCCTTATTTAGACAACAACAGACAAGAACCAGCTGGCCGCGATCGCTACTACCGAAATCCCTCATAGAGTTGAAGCCACAAAGGGCTCCAAAGGCGTTTATTAGGTCTTCCGAGGATCCACAGCTAGGTTCTAAGGGTGGTCAAACGTCCGACGAGCAGTCACCGGCCTCATACGCAAATTTTGCCGCTCGCCACACAGTTAAAGGATGTTCAACCTGGGAAGGCCTGCAAAGGTGGCTGTGGCAAAAACATCCCCAAACCTTCCCCATCCCCATGAGACACCTAGACTGCGAAAATTATCGTCCCCAGATTACCTTCTGGTAGCAAATTATGATAAGTCTGATACTGAAGGCAGGCTCATTGACGATCATTGGTTGCTGGTAGAAAATCGTCTGAGGAAGGTCATAACTTGTGACGAGGTGGACTGTAGGAAGATCGGTTTTGACAGAGTAGACGTTTTCAAGGTTATAATTTGCCAGGGTAATTAATAATTAATTCAGAAAATAAATGACTCTTACCCACATTGGAATGACTGTAAGCTGGCCACGACATTGGTGACACCTCCAGACTCGGATGTGGCAGAAGTGTTGAAGCTATTCCGGGACCGAACAAAGGTCTCTAAACCGGCAATTGGAAGTTGGTGAACTTCTCCTAGGGTGGGGGATGTTGATAACGTCATGAAGTTCACCCTATTGAAGACCAATAGGTTCTCCTATTCCTCCTAGAGAAAACGTACTGGTTTTCTTCCGACAATAGACCAGTAGGTCTTCCTATACAAGACCTTTAGGCTACCTATGGAAGGCCTGTAGGCTACCTATAGAAATCGAGTAAGTCTTAATATAGAAGACCTGTAGGCTACCTATAGAAGTCGTGTAAGTCTACCTGAAAGTCTTCCTATAGAAGACCAGAAGACAGGTAGGTCTTGTCATAGCACATCATTAGGTATTTCCAGTGCTCCGATTTGCTCGTTTTTACTCGCGAGTGAAAAATACCTGCGAGTGGGAGTACTCGAAAAGTACGAGTTTTACAGGAAGTTTACTCTTCACTCTTTTGTTTTATTTGGGAGCACTCGCGAGTACTCTTGGTTTAGAAATAAGAGTGCGAGTGAAAATACTCGAAATAGAGTACGAGTTGGCTCGAAGAGTAAAATCGAGTGAAAAAAATATTATTTTGCTGTTTGTGTATTGTTGCGTGTGTAGTAGCGAACAGGTTTTGATGTTCCTGTGGACTAAATATGGAAAGAGAAAGTTGTTCGGTGCTCCAGAGAGGTTTTGTTCCGAAGTTCGGAAAAGGATGGTCGGAGGTCCAGAGGAAGTTTTGTACCGAAGTTCGGAAGGGGATGGTCGGAAGTCCAGGGGAGGATGTTCCGAAGTTCGGAGAGGGTGGTCGGATGTCCAGAGGAGGTTGTTCCGAAGTTCGGAGGAGGGTGGTCGGAGGTCCAGATGACGTTGTCCGATGTTCGGAGGAGGGTGGTCGGAGGTCCAAAGGAGGTTGTTCCGAAGTTAGGAGGCGGGTGGTCGGAGGTTGTTCCGAAGTTCGGAGAAGGGTTGTCAGAGGTTCAGAGGAGTGAGTTCGGAATCCCGAACAACCTTCGACAACCCTCTTCCGAACTTCGGAACAACCTCCTTTGGAACTCCGACCACCCTTCTCCGAACTTCGGAACAACCTCCTCTGGACTTCCGACCACCCTCTCCCGAACTTCGGAACAACCTCTTGTGGACCTCCGACCTCCGACCATCCTTCTCCGAAATTCCGAACAACCTAATTCGAACCTCCTAACAACCTCATCCGAAACTCTGAACACACAAAAGGTCAACAAATAAATAAATGTTTCCTACTCTTCGAGTAAACTCGTACTCGTAACCTCTATTTCGAGCATTTTCACTCCCACTCGTTGTTTCTTGCAAAACTCGTACTCTTCAAGTACTCGTACTCGCAAACACGAGTGATGAGAAAAAATAGAGTATACTCGATTTATTTTTTCTACTCGCGCGAATACCCCGGTCGAACACGCTAGAATTTCAATCGCGAGTAGAATTCGGGCGAGTATTTCGGAGCTCTGGGTATTTCCATAGAAGACCATTCGGTCCTTACATAGAAGACCATTCGGTCTTCAAATAAGAGTCTATTCGGCTTTCCTATACAAGTAGACCATTCGGTTTTCCTATAGAAGACTTTTAGGTCTTCCTATAGAAGGCCATTGGGTCTTATTACAGAGGACCATTGGGTCTTCTCTAGAATACCATTCGTTTTCCTATAGATGACCATTATGTCTTCTTCTAGAAGATCATTTGGTATTCCTATAGAAGAGCAGTAGGCATTTTTCTAGAAGACCATTTGGTCTTCCAGTAGAAGACCATTAGTTCTTCCCATTAGAAGATCATTACAACTTCATGTAGAAGAGCATTAAGTCTTTCTATAGAAGACCATTATTTCTCCCTATAGGAGACAATTAGGTCTTCCTATAAACAACGGGCGCCACCATGGTGCAATGGTATGCACACCCGCCTTACACGCTGAAGGTCGTGGGTTCAATTCCCCGGCCAGTCAACATCAAAATTTTCAACGGTCGCAAAATACCCCTCAGTAATGTTGGCGACATTTCCTGAGTATTTCAGCCATGTAAAACTTCTCTACAAAGTGGTGTCTTAAGACACGCCGTTCGGACTCGGCGATAAACAGTAGGTCCCATATCATTGAGCTAATATGAATCGGGGTGCACTCATTAATATCAGAGAAGTCTTCCTTGTCCCGCATGGAATGTTGTGGAACAATGTTTGTCTTCCTATAAAATACCATAAAATCTTTCTACAGAAGACCATTCGGTTTTCCAATAGAAAACCATTTGGTCTTCCTGTAGGTGACTATTCGGTTTTCTTACAGAAGGCCAGACCCATTAAATCCTCTCAAAGAACAGAAGACATTTTTATACAATTTTCCTCAAAAAATCGTCGTCTAAAAATAAGTCAATGGGCATCATTGTCTCCCACTGTTTGTATTGTCGTCACTCAAATCTAGTCCTAGAAAAAAGTCCTTGTGCATTCAGTAAAATACAATTTGTATGGCTTCACTTTAGTCCTTTGATTTTTTGTCAAGACAAGTCTTTTTTTTTGCATCCTATCATTTGTTGTATTGAGCGTTTTTATTTCAAAACTCCTCAACCCCGATACAATCACCACCCTCTTCTTGCAAACATTTCCTTTTTGGCCAGTTGCATGTCGAGTCCTAGTAACATCCTATAAATCTCCCAATTCTTCGTTTTGTTTCCTCTGCAAGTTGCACGAAATATTTAATAATGCCAATGCAAACTGCCAACTGCTAAAAGTGAAAAGAGCAAAAGAGTAGAAAGTAAAAAGGACACAAAAAATGAATCGGAAATTGGGCTTTCTACCTTTTCATGCTGCTCATTTCTGTGTGTGTGTCACTCCACAATATCCCCACCAAAATGTACCGTAAAGGTTCTTAGCAATTTTTTTTCTTCAGCATCAACAACATTTCTCTTGTGCTTGACACCAATGGTGTCTTTTCGAATATAATTTTAGTAAAGCTTTAATGTGGCACGGGGATGGCATGGTTGGTGTGCATTACCAAATGAATGCATTTCGAACCCTCCATTTGTCTTTTTCCGGCAATTTTCCCCTTGACGCATTTTTATTAAAATTAACAACCCAACAGAAGAGAGACTGAAGTAGACACCGAAGGTAAAAAAGCAACCCAGGACCTGCATCTTTTTCGCAAAATATATTTCAGCAGGGTATTGCTGGTATCAGTGATTCCTTTTCTGTTGTGTGATTAATAAATTATCTGCGTGTGAGTGTGTGTGTGCATGGAATGGTGTAACAATACCATCTTTACACACTCCACACCGTGCTTGTGTGATAATGAATAAATGAATGCCTGCCTTCCTCACTGTTGGCAGCAGAAAGGAGCATTTCACAATTGCAATGAAATGGAATGCATCTGCAGATAGATATGAACAATGTAAGTATATTGATTTGCTTTCTGCAAATTGCTATCTGCAATTAAAACGCAGGCGGAATATTGTTAATTTGTAAACGTTTTTTATTAACCAATAAATTTTGCTTCAAGGTGTGTTACACGCAGTGAGGGGCGGATTGGTTTTTTTCCCACCATCAATAATTTCTCGTAATTAATCGAATAAAAATGGTCGGATTGATTGGCCAATTAATTAAGAATACATTGTCGAAAACAATAACAGGAGGCAGGATAAATAAATTGTGTATTCAAGGATATTCAAGTGGAAAATTGTTTTAATTTTTAATAGGTAAGGAAAGAAATTATTTATGGAAATTATGCCATCTACAAGGTATAGGCTGTGTCACATGGATTAAACAGGGGATGCACAATTATAAAGAGCAAGTAGGATGTGCAAATTTAAAAGGTTATGACAGGTTCCATCAACGCTATTAGTAGAAGGTTGTTGCTTACGAATATTCTTTAAAAATCCAGGATTTCCGCAAAGTTTCTTCTTAAAAAATCTAGGATTTCCTCCAAACTTTTTGGCTTAAAAATATTCTTTGAAAATCTAGGATTTCCACCAAAGTGTTTTCTTAAAAATATTCTTTAAAAAGTCCACGTTTTGTGCCACTGTAGATGCTTAAAAAATTCTTTAAAAAAACCACGTTTTCCGGCACTGTAGATGCTTAAAAATTTTTTAAAAAATCCACGTTTTCCGGCACTGTAGATGCTTAAAAAAATTCTTTAAAAAATTCACGTTTTCCGGCACTGTGGATGCTTAAAAAAATTCTTTAAAAAATCCACGTTTTCCGGCACAGTAAATGCTTAAAAAAATTCTTTAAAAAATCCACGTTTTCCGGCACTGTAGATGCTTAAAAAATTCTTTAAAAATCCAAAAATCCAAATTTGGCAACCCTATGCCTGAGTAAACGTCTGTTCGGTTTGCAGCTGATCGCTTTTTTGTTTTTATCTTAAATATCAACTGTTGGCTTTTGTAAACAATCAAATACTTTTGTGGAAAGATTATTTTGTTCCGGCAAATTGAAATTCAAAGAATATCTAGTCAAATACTGTGGTTTCAAAATATAAATTTTTGACTGTGTTACGCAATTATTTTATTCTTTGCTATTCTGCTGTTTCTCTTTCCTTTGACTGGAAGTGCCTTGCCGTTGTTGCTGTTTTTTTTTTCTGTTATTCTTCATCTGTTGTTACTAAACAATATGCCTGCAGCGAAGAAGCAAACATTGTGTGGTAAATGTAATGAACCTGTGACTAAAAATCCAGGCGCCCCAGGTTCTATTCAGTGCAACATTTGTGATAGATGGGTGCATGGACCCTGTGCTAATTTAAGTGAAAAAGAGCTTGCTGCACTTAAGGCAATTAGAGTCAGTGCCTTTATTTGCACCACCTGTGAATCCAACCTTGATAAAAGCCGAAATAACCGTGGTGCAACTTCAGATGACATACAAAACATTAACAAGAAACTGGATTCCTTCACTGCTTTGCATCAGGGAGAGCTGGGCTCAATAAAGACGGCTATTGAAAAATTGAATGCGCAAATGACGTCCTGCCTTAATGAAATAAAAAATGATATTGCGAGATGCAATGAGACAGTTGCTGCTGTTGAAACGTCGGTTAAAGCTCTGGAGGATGAAAATAAACTCCTTAAAGCGGAAAATAATGCTTTGCACCGTAGATTGAATCGTGCGGATTTTCTTATAAGTGGATTGCCTGATGGTCTGAATGATTTGGTTGGCACTGTGATTTCTATAGCAGCTTTTTTTAAAGTGAATCTAGAACGTCGTGATGTCGGTTTATCCTGCTACATTCATAACAAGAAGCATATATTGGTGAAGCTTAACTGTGCAGAACTTCGAGATAAAATCATGCGTGAATATTTTAAGAGTCGATCCTTAAGGGTATCTGATATTCTCCCAGCTGATGGCGGAGATGTTTCGAGAAGGGTTTATTTGAATGACCACTTTTCTCCTGAGGCTAGTAGCTTGAATGCCGTCTGTAATAAGCTTCGTCGACAGAATGTTATTTCGAAGTACAAAATCATAAACGGAGATAAAGCTAGAGCGAAAATTACGCTGCCTGATGGTAAACAGATTGAACGAGATGCTTCTGGTTGTTCTTTGTTATTCACAAATCATAATTGACTGATCTATTTTCTTTATTATATACCTATTTTTTCATATTGTGAAACCTGGATACAGCTGTAGCTAGTTTACAACTTCTTTTTTACCTCTATGAGGTTTTTCAGCTGGATGCTGGTTCAATTATTTCATTCAAAGTTGTATACATATGCATATGTTGATATTTTATTTGATCTCTTTTTTTTTTAACTATGCGATGAGCTGTATTATTGATTGAATTTTTGTTTATAATGAATCGTAGTGTTTGCAAAAGATTCTCGCATTTATATTTCCTTACTTGGCTCCCCATCTGCTATGTTTTTGATGTCTTTTAACGATAATCTTGGTCCAATAGTGAGTGGTAACACCTATCTAAAAAGTTTATTGCATCCATATAAAAATAATCTTAAAATTGCTCATCTAAATTGCAGGAGCATTAAACCTACTACTAAATTTGATGAAATTAAACGTATTTTGGAAGATAGTACATTTGATATCTTTGCTATTTCTGAGACATGGCTCTCGTCTGATATATTGGATTCTGCTGTTTCTATTCCAGGCTTCAACATGTGTCGTAATGACCGTCAGATAGCAGCTAGAGGTGGTGGTGTTGGAATATATGTTTCTAAGGGTCTTCAATACAAGTATGTTTCTAAAACCTCAGTCCGACATTGTGAGTCTCTTTTCATAGAGTTGCAATTTTCTAATACTAAACTTCTTTTCGGTGTTGTTTATTTACCTTCGGGTAATGTAGATGTTTTTGAGAACCTTCACTGTGAAATGTTTGCTGAGTATACTAATATAATAACTGTTGGAGATTTCAACTGCAATTTATTTAATCCTTCGAGAGCAAACCTGTTTCGGTCACTTTGTACTGGATTGAATCTAAATATTGCTCATAACTCAATCCCTACGCACTTTGACTTACGTAGTCGGTCGACATCTCTGATTGATTTCATGTTAGTCAGTGACTGTGCTCTCTTGAGCTACTCTAATCAGGTTCAGTGTCCTGCGATTTCTGACCATGCTCTTATTTTTGCATCTCTCTCTATTAATTATAATCCTTTACCAGACTATTTTGAATTCCGCGATTTTAGGAACACTGATTGGGATGGTTTATTTTCATTCCTTGCCTCCTTTGATAGCAGTTTGATTGTAGAGTGTACGGATGTGGATGTTAAATGTTCTTATTTATGTTCTCTCTTCGATGAACTTTTTTCGTTTGTTCCTATTGCTAGGAAAGAAATTCGTTACTCGGGTGATCCTTGGATGCAGTCAAGTGGAGTCAGGTTTGCTACTTCGATAAGGGATTTGGCTTTCCTTTCTTTCCAAAGGGACCCATCTCGGCAAAACTGGCGTGTCTATTGCAAGTACAGGAACAAGGCAAAATCTGTTATACGCAAAGAGAGGAGAATTCATTATGCGAGGCTTTATGGAAGAATGGATTCCACTAGACTTTGGAAGGTTCTAAGAAGTCATGGCTGTGTTGGAAACAACAATGAGGGGATAAATATTGATGTAGATACTATCAATGAGTTCTTTGCAAATGCTTCTGATGTATCTTACGATGTATCTTTTAATGTGGATGATTTCCTAGATGCTGATTCGTCTTTTTCGTTTCGTTGCATTAATGAAGATGAGCTTTGTGAAGCAATAAATAAGGTTACATCTAAATCTGTTGGTATTGACGGCATACCTGTATCCTTCATTAAACTAGTTTTTCCATATGTCTCGGGCCTTATACTGAACCTTTTTAACTCTATTTTAACTACGTCAGTTTTCCCATCTGCGTGGAAGACAGCTCGAGTAGTGCCAATTCCAAAATCGCGGTCTGTTAGGGAATCTGATGACTTGAGGCCAATTTCTATTTTGCCTGCTGTATCAAAGATTATGGAGCATGTCATTAAGAATCAAATGCTTCAGATTTGTGAAAGTCGGATTAATGATTGTCAATTTGCTTTTCGCAAGGGACATAACACTACTCATTTATTGCTTCAACTAACTGAATCTGTTCGTGAAGCCATCAACGATGATATGGTTAGTGTTCTTATATCCTTAGATTTGTCCAAAGCCTTCAATTCTATTAATTATACCTCACTTATTTTAAAATTGAGAGATGAGTTTAACTTCTCTAAATCTGCTTGTAAACTAATTTTTTCCTACTTGTGTGATAGGAGCCAGTTTGTTGTTCTAAATGGTTGTCAATCTAATTGCCTACCCTTGTTCTCTGGTGTTCCACAAGGATCTGTACTTGGTCCCCTTCTATTTATCCTATATGTGAATGACCTTCCTCGTTGCACGAATTCTGTTTTTTGCTCTACTTTTATATTTGCAGACGATATATTCTTGCTCTTTAATAGTAGACGTGATACTATCAACATTCTTGAAAGTAATATAAATTCAAATCTAGATTATTTTCTTCGTTGGGCGACAATGAATTCATTAAAAGTCAACCCTTCTAAGACCAAGGCGTTATTTTTTGGTAATAATAACCTTTTGCCTAATATTGACATCTTCTTGGATCGCACTAAAATCGACTTCGTACAGCAGCACAAGTGTTTGGGTGTAATTATTGATTGTGATCTTTCATTTGAGAGTCATATTGATGCTTTGTCTGGGAGAGTTTGGGGTATGTTGCGTAGAGTTTATGGATCAAATTTATATCTTCCTTACAGAATTAAGTTAATGCTGGCGAATTCTCTATTGTTATCTCAAGTCTTGTATGGATTTGAGGTATATTCTGGCACTATTGGCGGAAATATTGACAAAGTGAACCGTATTGTGAATACTATTACACGTTTTTTATTTAATCTTCGACGAAGAAGTCATGTATCTGAACATGCCATTCGTTTTCTAGGGTGCTCATTTGATATGTTTGTCAATTATCGTTGTGTGTTGCTTTTTTACAATCTTATTAAAAATGGCATGCCTTTTGCTCTTAGTAGGACATTTACTTTTTTAAACTTCACCAGAAATCCTCAGATTTTTATTCCTAGGATTTGGAAAGATGTATATTCTAGGTCTTTCTTAGTCAGAGTCGCTCGGTTTTGGAATTATTTACCATTAGAACTACGTATTTTTTCTCACACCAATAACTCTTTTCGTTTGAAAATCCTTAGATACATGCAAAGGCTACGTGAACAACAATCCATATATATTTAAAGTCATGTATAATATGTTACTCTTGAATAATCAGCACATGTTGAGTTACTACTCTTTGGACTTTTTTTTTTTTTTTGTTATTGTTATTCTTCTTTAACTGTTTTTATGGCTGGGGAGCCGAAGAAAGAAATATATATGCATTTAAATAATAATTATTTGTTATATATTAATGTATTTAAGTAAATTAAATTGAATTTATTATTTTATAACTCAGGTTTTTTGTCTTGAGATACGTTTAATTGGCCATTGAGGCTTTGTATCATATATGAATTTTGAAATAAATAAATAAATAAATAAATAAATTCCGGCACTGTAGATGCTTAAAAAAATTCTTTAAAAAATCCACGTTTTCCGGCACTGTAGATGCTTAAAAACAATTCTTTAAAAAATCCACGTTTTCCGGCACTGTAGATGCTTACAAATGCTTAAAAAAGCATGTAGATGCTTAAAAAAATTCTTAAAAAATCCACGTTTTCCGGCACTGTAGATGCTTAAAAAAATTCTTAAAAAATCCACGTTTTCCGGCACTGTAGATGCTTAAAAAAATTCTTAAAAAAATCCACGTTTTCCGGCACTGTAGATGCTTAAAAAAATTTTTAAAAAAATCCACGTTTTCCGGCACTGTAGATGCTTAAAAAAATTCTTTAAAAAATCCACGTTTTCCGGCACTGTAGATGCTTAAAAAAATTCTTTAAAAAATCCACGTTTTCCGGCACTGTATATAGTTAAAAAAAATTCTTTAAAAAATCCACGTTTTCTGCCACTGTATATAGTTAAAAAAAATTCTTTAAAAAATCCACGTTTTCTGCCACTGTATATAGTTAAAAAAATTCTTTAAAAAATCCACGTTTTCTGCCACTGTAGATGTTTAAAAAAGTCTTTAAAAATCCACGTTTTCTGCCACTGTTGTTGCTTAAAAATATTCTTTAAAAGTTCAGGTTTACTGCCACTGTTGTTGCTTAAAATATCCTTTAAAAAATCTAATTTTTCTGCCACTGTTCTTGCTTAGAAATATTCTTAAAAAAATCCAAATTGTTGGCACTGTTGTTTCTTAAAAATATTATTTAAAAATACACATTTTTCTTGGTTTGAGGATTTTAGAACGAGGATTCTAGAAATGTAAGCAAAGTAAAGAGTAAAGCTGTGTGCTTTGTAGATTCAAGCTGTGTGCTTCATAATGCCTTGTGTGAATAATTGAAGTCAGGTCAATAAAGTAGAGTCGTAATCTAACCGAACCCACGTCTACAAACCTAATTCCGTAAAAATATAATCACCTCCTTGATCTGGCTGATGATACTTGTGGGAATTATTGTAGCTATAATCAGTCCTTCAGGTCTATATCTTAACAATTATTAGAATTATACAATCTTTCCATTCGCTCGATAGGTATCTTACTCCCAGACTTCAGATATCAAATGAAGAAAGATTTCAGCAGTGGTATAGTACGGTTTGATAATTCGTTGGGGAATCTAAACACAGTACGGGAGTCAACAATTAAGTCGAATTTTCTGCTTCATTCTTCAATATTTCGATGTGGTTGTGTCTATCTTTTCTAACTGACCGATATTCCGATTCATATTGTCGGTTTTATGTTATTAAGTTGTGTTCCAGGTTTCGTCCATTTGGTTAATAGACTTAGAGTATTCTTAGCGCATTCCATAAATATAACCGTGGTAGCATTTTTATGCAGTTGTCGAATCAGGTTTCAATTTCTAGAAGTGTTTAGCCGGAGTTTACCCATGAACCAATTATCAAACTTCTGGGCACGTTTTAATTGGGCATCTTTCTGTAAGCTATCAGTACGGAGGCTCCGTTTAGCTACTATCAAATAGTGATCACTGGCTTGGTCAAAATCAGAACGGAGCTTGAAATTTCTGAAAATGTCGGCTGGTGTAAAAACGATCAATTTTCAGTCTAGTATTATACTGATCATGCGATGTCCTTTGAAAATCTTTATGTTCAAACAGGGTCTCACCAATAAACATTCTTCTTGCGTTGCAGAAGTTCATGAACCTTGCTCTGCTCCATTAACGTTACGCGTTCATAATCCAAGTTTCTACGAGGTACCTCATTACATGCTGCATATACTTCACTATAGAAGGGAATCTACGCATGTTTGAAAACGAACTCAGATAAGGGCATTGAACAAAAGAAATGTTTTTCATTCTAGATTTACAACGGCCGGTGATCGATTCTATCTAAAAACGGGGGTCATTAACTACCTCAAAATTTAAGTTTAGAGATTCCAATCTATATCACTTGCTGAGTGTTTTTACGATCAACTTGATCTTTTCGTCGTTTACTACGTTTTATTAACTTCCGCATTTTGCATAATCTTTCCCAGCAGGATGTTAAAAAGGTAACACTAATGGTGGCTGAATTCTTATCTGAAATTTTGTAGCGAATTCTTGGAAGTGATTCGTTTATAACCGTGTCAGTTAGGACCGCTACTTCACTCGGAGACCCAAGGGTCCATCGTGAACCATGATAGTTAATGTCACCTTGCCAAGCTGCATGACTTTTGCGGGAATAACAATCGTGCTCTGGTTTTTGTCAAAACTACATTTATTGTGATTCCCAATGGAAGCGGTTAAAGTCTCCGCTAGTGATATTTCTCCAGTAGATGTCGGGTCTGTTTATTCATATGCCATCTGAAATATTACTAGGGGCACTAGAAAACTTTCTAGCATAGACAATACGCAGTGTAGCCAGGCGTCATTTGACATTTTTGGGAAAGTTTGACAGACACTGGGTGCAACCATGGTGCATACCCGCCTTGCACGCTGAAGGTCGTGGGATCGATTCCCCGGCCAGACAACATCAAAAATTTTCAAAGGTGGCAAAATACCCCTCAGTAATGTTGGCGACATTTCCTGAGTATTTGAGCCATGTAAAACTTCTCTACAAGTGGTGTCTTAAGACATGCCGTTCGGACTCGGCGATAAACAGTAGGTCCCATATCATTGAGCTAATATGAATTGGGATGCACTCATTGATATGATAGAAGTCTCCCTTGGCCCATCTGGGATGTTTGTGGAACACACATGTGAACAAACGTGTGAACGGATAATGCAAGATCGCCATGTTATATGCCGTGAGATAGAGGCATCCTTGGGCATTTATTCCACCAACTAGCATTCGATATTGCATGAACACTTGTCTGCAAAAATTAGATTTTTCTCTTTGGATCCCAGGTTGATCGGTTTAAGAAATTTCGAAAAAATACGATCCCGGTGCTTCAGCAGACGTTTATAAGGTGGATCCAAGTGACCCGAAAAAAAGCAGCAATCGGCAGAAAATGGTGTAAAAGCGTTCAAAAACATTTTTAGAGGTGTCTCAATCAAACAACTGTAAACAACCCAACACAGGGTCGTATGTCAAACTGTCCTGAGCCCTCTTAGGCTAAAAACTGTCAAACTTTCCAAAAAAATGTCAAATGACGCCTAGCGACACTGCGTGGTGCATAGGCCAGAAAGTTTTGTAGTGTCCCTCGTACTTCGAAATTGACCTGTGGCGGGCTAAACACCACACTAACACCCATAATTGCCATTCCCGAACAGATATTATACTGAAATATATTATACTGAAATAAAAATTATCCACCTTACTAAGACAATAAGTTCATGTGTGGTATATTTTTAATTAAAATTGGTGTGTAAACATAAAAATTTAAAATTTTTTAAAATTCTTTATTATATATTCCCAAACACATAAATTGATTCCAAAGTAATTGACTACTGCCAGGGAATATTTCATTATGGCAAGGGATGGTAAGAGACTGCCTCTATATATAATTTTTGGTGCACATTTCAACAACTAAAAATAATAAATTTTATTTATTATTTCCTCCATCAATTGTCATAATCATTTTAAGAAGCTGAGGAGACATTGACCTCTTCTGTGTGAACAAGTGTCACCACACAAAAATAACTCAGATGTCATTTCACCCAAAACACACATTTAAGATGCAATGAAAAATCAACCCCAAAATTTTAATTTTTGTTCTTTAATAAAAAATATTCAAGGTGGTCTTCAGTTGACTTCAGATTTTTTTAGCCAGCAGTGTTGTGTGCGATGACATTTTCTTATTCTGTCGTTGTTGTTCTTGTCGTCGTTGTTGCCATTGTTAAATTAATCAACAAAGAAAATAAGTTTCCTTTTTAATTTATTTCTTCTCTCGAGGTGGTTTTTTAGTTGCTGTTGAAACTTTTTCTAAAATATATAAATTTTGGGTTGCACACAATCTCCAAAAATGTCATAGTCCGCCACACGTCCCCAGTGGAGCAACTAAAACCCAGTCCCATGGCTGTCTTAGAATCAGTTTATAGTTATTGTTGTTTTGTACAAAAATAACTTTTAGTTTCTTGATTTTTCATAAGGTTTCCTTTGTGTTGGTGGTGTCTATTAAAGGAATCTTCAAGAATTTTAAACTCAAACTTGGTTTGGTTAGTTTCTATTTGGTTTATTGCCTCTCCTCCGAGCACAAAATGGAGAGAGTTAAAAACATAAAAGGACAGTGTACCAAGAAAAAGAACAACAAAGTAAATACATTATTGTCCTTTTCAGTTTGAGGACCATAGCAAAGATGTTGATGATGATGAAGATGATGATGTTGCACATAAGGAAACACCTTCACTTAACGCTAACGGTTCCTTATGTTGTGCTGCAAATGAATGTGCAACGAGCACAACCGTATGATTACGTATAGCTAGACTAGCGATTGAGGGTAACTAGGCCATTGCATCCAAGGGCCTTTAAAGTAGTTATAAAATATTTTTGATTTTTTTGTTTCTTTTTTTAAAAATATTTGCAACGACCAACAGTGATGGGAAAATTTGATTTTTCAAGAATATTTTTAAGCAACAAAATGTCAGAAAATTGGATTTTAAAGGAAATTTTCAAGTAATAACGTAGATTTCTAGAAAATATTTTTGAGCAACAAAAGTAGCATAAAGCATGGGCTTTTTAAGGAACAGTGGGAGTAAACTAAGACTTTTTAACGAAGAGTGGCAGAAAACGTGGATTTTTTAAACAATATTTAAAGAAAAAAACAGTGGTTTCCTGCCATTGATTTTTAAACAATATTTTAAGAAAGAAACAGTGGCAGAAAACGTGGATTTTTAAGCAATATTTTAAGAAAAAACAGTGGCAGAAAACTTGAATTTTTAAACAATATTTTTAAGCAACAACAGTAGAATAAAACGTGGATTTTTAAAAGAATATTTTTAAGCAACAACAGTGAGAGAAAACGTGGATTTTTTAAAGAATATTTTTAAGCAACAACAGTGAGAGAAAACGTGGATTTTTTAAAGAATATTTTTAAGCAACAACAGTTGCATAAAACATGGACTTTTAGGAGAATATTTTTAAGCAACAACAGTGGCAGAAAAGTTTGGATTTTTAAAGAATATTTCTAAGCAACAACAGTTGCATAAAACATGGACTTTTAGAAGAATATTTTTTAAAGAATATTTTTAAGCAACAACAGTGAGAGAAAACGTGGATTTCTTAAAGAATATTTTAAGCAACAATAGTGGCAGAAAACGTGGTTTTCTTAAAGAATTTTTTTAAGCAAGAACAGTGGCAGAAAACCTGGTTTTCTTAAAGAATATTTTTAACAGTGGCAGAAAAGTTTGGATTTTTAAAGAATATTTTCAAGGACCAACAGTGTCAAAAAACGTGGATTTTAAAGAATATTTTGAAGGACCAACAATGTCAAAAAACTTGGATTTTTAAAGAATATTTTCAAGGACCAACAGTGTCAAAAAACGTGGATTTTTAAAGAACATTTTTAGGGACCAACATTATTCTAGAAGAAAAATGTGAGGACGCCGTCGGTTCTTTAAAGTGTTTGTTAAAATTTCCAAGTTTGCTTAAGGCCCTTCTCCTCGGGCATCCACTTTGTATCCATCTCTCTCTCCCAAACTACCCAACTCATATTGCTTCTGGTAATATGAGAATGAGTGAGCAATGTTGCACTTGCCAACTAATTTTACCGCTGGGTTTTCCTCTTCACTGCAAACAGGGTGGCAAAACAAGTGTCTTCTTTAAACTTCTCTGCTGCATTTGCATTTTAAATTTGACAGTATAAACGCATTCTCAGCTGGAGGAAATCTAAACGAAACGAAAAAAGAAGAAAATAATGCATTACCAACATCCCCACAACGAGTTATAAATAAAAAAGACACCGACCCGGATCAACGCTCACACACACCCACAAATATACACCCGCCTCAGAGGAGGACATACTTACACCGCCACATTAAGAAAAGGACTGTTTGCAGTACACTTGGCTAAGCGAGCTAAGGTTTATTATGTCTCCCAGGCATTTGCCTGTCTTTATTGTTGTTGCTTTTTCGTCATAGATTTTGTGGAAGTGCAGCGAGGGGAATTCATGATTCATAGCTAAGCAGAAAACATGATCATTTTCATTCTAAGAATGGAGGACAACTTTAATGTGTCATTCAAATGAAGGGACAACAACAAGAACAAAAATCAAGGAAACTGCTGAAGAACCAAGCACTTCAACACCATCTCCAATGATGCTACTTCTGCAAACTTCCCAGCAGTTTGCCGCCAAGACACTACTTTGTCGATTTTCTTCCATTTTTTATTACTAAAGTTTTTTCGCCCCCTATTCTTTGTGAATTGGGGTCGTTCTGCAAAAGGAAGTTCAGAAGAAGGTAAATCCTGTGGAAGTGTGTGTGTAAGCGTGTGTTAGTAATCTCGAAGCAGGGCAGTGTGTAAAACTTGTAAACTGACATTGGTTAACTGATTTTCTTTGAAAAGTGATGTTCTCGTTGTTTTTGTTGGTGCTGCTGTTGCCATTGTTGTCCTCTCCTTGTTGTTACTGCTGTTTTATGGTTCTTTAATTTAGCTTCAATTAAAAACAACCAGTAACTTGGAACACCAACAGAAGCAGCAACAACAACAACAGTTCGACCACCATTCTCATCATCATCAACTCAAGCGGATAGCTACATTAAATTAAATACTTTGGCTAAGCTTGAGCTTCAGGAAAGAAAAAAAAAAGAACAACGACATGGACGACGATTTGAGAAAATGGCAAAGGAAAAAGAAACAAAATAACACGTTTTGCCATAGCTCAGAGATACTATTACAAATGTTTTGGACATTAAAAATAGCTGCTGCTGCTGGTTCTACTGTTGCTGATGATGCTAAGAAATCCCCCTAAAAAGAGAAATGAGTTCAGGAATTTTAAATATCAGGATTGTTGTACCCTACAAAGGTCTGTCACAGTCATCAAATGTAGATTTCTTAAAAATATTTTTCAAGGAAGTGGATTTCCTAATGGACATTTGGTAGGAACAAATGTGGATTTTTCTTAATAAAGTTTTCAAAGAACAACCGCGGTATCAAAAATAGATTTTTAAATAATATTTTAAAAAACGAACAGTGGCATCAAAGGTATTTTTTTAAATAATATTTTCAAGGACTAAAAGGGGCATCAAAGGTATTTTTTTTTAAATAATATTTTCAAGGACTAAGCGGGGCATCAAAGGTTAATTTTTAAAAAATATTTTCAAGGACGAAAAGTGACATCACACATAGATTTTTTTTAAAAAAAAATATTTTTAGTGTTGAAAATGGCTCTGAAGGCTTAAAACACGGACCAACACCAGACGTGGATTTTTTAAACATATTTTCAACGACCAAAATTGCATTTTTTTAAAAAAAATATTTTAAAGGACCAACTTTTTTGATGCCACCTTGAATGAATATTTTTAAGGCTTCGAACGTTGATTTTTTTAAGGAATAACTTAGATTTTTAAAAAAATATGTTAAAGGCTTCAACCTTAGATTTTTCTAAAAAAATATTTTCAAGAACCAACATCAAATGTGGATTTTGTGTTGAATTTTTAAAAAATATTTTCAAGGACCAAAAGTGACATTACACATGGATTTAAAAAAAAAAATATTTTTAGTGTTTAAAATGGCTCTGAAGGCTTAAAACACGGACCAACACCAGACGTTGATTTTTTAAACATATTTTCAACGACAAAAATTGCATTAAAAAATATATTTTAAAGGACCAACGTTTTCGATGCCAACTTTAAGGAATATTTTTAAGGCTTCGAACGTGGATTTTTCAAGGAATATTTTCAAGGGTTCATCAAGGCTTCAACCGTGGATTTTTTAAACAACATTTGAAAAGTCCAAATAAGGCATAAAACGTGGATTTTTTTTAAAATATTTGAAAAACCAAATGCGGCATAAAACTGCGGATTTTTTAAAAAGATTTGAAGAACCAACAGTGGCATAACACGTGGATTTTTTAAAATATAATTTTAATTGCCAATGTTGGCATTAAACTCGGAATGTTTAAAGAATATTTTCAATGGCCAATATAGATTAAAAAAAAAATATTTTTAAGGGTCAAAAGTGGCATCAATCTTGGATTTATTAAAAAAAATTCAAGGATGAAGGGTGGTATCAAGCGTGGATTTTTTAATAAATATTTTTAAGGACCAAAAGTGGTATCAAACCTGGATTTAAAAAAATATTTTTAAGGACCAAGGGTGGTTTCAAACGTGGATATTTTAAAAAATATTTTTAAGGACCAAAGGTGGTATGAAACGAGGATCAAACGTGGAGTTCTAAAAATATTTTTAAGGACCAAAGTAATACCTTTGGTGGATTTTTACAAAAAAATATGTTTAAGGACCAAAGGTATCAAACGTGGATGTTAAAAAAATATTTTTAAGGACTGAAGGTATCAAACATTGTTAAAAAATTCTTTTTAAGGATTAAAGGTATCAAAAATTGGTTATATAAAAATATTTTCAAGGCTTCAAACTTATCTTTTTAAGAAAAATATTTTTAGGGCTTAGGTTAGGTTGAAAAGTGGTGCGATATAAGAATCGCCACATGCCCGTATGGACATACACTTAAGCCAGTATAGGCCTGTTGAGCGCTCTAATTGCGGAAGTCTAAGGGGAATAAATTTTTTTATTGTTAAGAAATTCTGTGCCATTGACATAATCTCTTAAGTTTTTGAACTCGCTTGCCCTAATTTGGTGGAGTTCTAGTATAGTGTTATTTCCTAGAAATTGGTTTCATAGCGTCGCGAAGGCTGGGCAATGACAGAGATAGTGTTCCAACGTTTCGTCGTCCTCTCCGCATGCTCTGCATTCGCTGCTTTCTGCACAACCAATTTTGTGCAGGTGTGCTTGTAGCCCTAGGTGTCCTGTAAGGATGCCTGCCAGTCTACTAATGTCCTTTTTACTCATTTGAAGGAGTTCCTTTGTTTTATCCTCGTCTGAGTTTCCCCAGAGGATTTTTGTATTTTTTTCCTTTCTTTTCAGTGTTCCAGAGGGATGTATGGGCGTTTTCTGTCCATGCCTTTAACTCTAGACGCGCCGCTTTTAAAGGCTTAGCGTTATCGAGGCTTATCGTAGTTTGCTCCCTGGCTTGCCTTGCCAAGGAGTTAGCTATCTCGTTACCCCTAATCCCTTTATGTCCTGGAAGCCATATAATGTTAACCGAACCATGGTGGGAGTAGTCGTTGATTGATTTTTTACACTGCAGGACTGTTTTTGATTTCACCGTATTGCTTGTTATTGTTTTAATTGCTGCTTTACTGTCCGTTAGGATGTTTACAGTGATTGGCCTTGTGTAAGCTTTAAACCAGTTCAAACACTCTGTGATCGCTCGGATTTCGGCCGGTAGGATCGTATTATCATCCGGCAGTCGAAGGGAGATTCTAGTTTCCTGGTCTTCGATATTTAGACCCAGACCCGTTCTCCCCCCTTGAACGGCCTCATCTGTGAACCCACAGCTTCCAGTTGGCATCCGTTCCAGGGTTCTATCGATCCACATGTCCCTGTCCGGTATTAAAATTTCACACAAGGCGGATTCACAATATGATCCATTGACTCACCCGTTGTAACCTGTAATATGCTTTGGTGGTATGTTTGGTGGTCTCTTACGATCCACTCGCTCATCGACTTAAGTCTTATAGCTGCGATGGCTGTCTCATACTTTACCTGAATTTCTATTGGGTGGACAAATAAAATTGTCTCTAAAGCCCTAGTTGGTGTAGTCCTCATTGCCCCGCTAATACTTAAGCAGCAAGTTCTTTGGACTTTTTGCAATACTTTTACGTTGCATTACTTGTCCGTAGATGTCCATCATACCACAGAAGCCTAAGTTAGAATCGGTCTAATTACGCTTATGTATAACCAGTGTGTCATCCTAGGATTGAAACCCCATTTTGAGCCTATAGCCCTTCTGCTGGTTGACCAACATCTGTGGGCTTTATTAGCCCTTTCCTGAATTTTATTAGCCCTTTCCTGAATATGGTCTCTCCATTTAAGTTTCCTGTCTAGAATTACTCCCAGGTACTTAATTGTTGGAGAAATGTGTATCATCTTATCTAGGAAAACGGGTTCTTCGTAAACTCCTATTTTCGTTTTCCTTGTGAATAGACATAGTTTTGTGTTTTCCGGGTTGACATTTAGACCTCTCGGTCTAGCCCAGTTGTATGCTATTTTTAGACCCGTTTCGGCCCTTCTACAGAGTATATTTGGACTCTTTCCCCTAAGAAGTATTATAACGTCGTCTGCATAGCAGATGGGTTCAAATCCCTCGTCGGTTAAGATCCTTAGTAGACTATTTATGGTGGTAACCCATAGGAGAGGTGATAGTATTCCCCCCTGTGACGTCACCTGACCAACTTTGTCTCTTTTTGTTACGTCTTGTAGCGCGCAGCTTATCCATATATTCCTTAGCATGTGGTCTATCCAGTGCCTCAAGGCCCGGTTTACCTGAAACTCGTCTAAGGAGTGGATTAGCGTTTCGGTGCTGACGTTGTTGAACGCTCCTTCGATGTCGATGCAAACTGCAAGTGTATACATCTTCATCTCGAAGGTTCTCTCTATATGCTGTACTACCTCATGTAATACGGTTTCCACTGATCTACCTTTTACGTATGCATGTTGTTTGTACTTGAGCATATCGTTAGAGATGTTACTCTTTATCATGGTGTCGACCGTCCGTTCCATTGTTTTGAGTAAGAATGAAGTTAAACTTATCGGACGATAAGATTTTGGTATTGCATAACGTGACTTGCCGGGCTTGGGAATAAATACTACCCTTGCCTCTTGCCAGGCCAATGGAGTATACGCAAAGTTTAAGCAAGCATTGAAAATCTCGACCAGATTGGACGAAATGTAGTCCACTTCCCTTTGAAAGTCTGATCTGGTCCCGCTGCTTTGTATGGTGAGAAGCTCATTATTGCTTTAATCATCAAGTTGTCGATTTTTGGTGCTTCTTCTGATGCATAAGCTATCTCCATCGGTGACACTGTGTGTGCCGTAGTACTCGACGGGAAGTGCGTTCCCATCAGAAGACTAAGAGTTTCCTCGGTTGTTTTCATCTTTTTACCCGTCTCATCAACCATAAGCTCGGGTTGTGAGTGAGTTTTAGATAGAAACTTTTTAATTTTAGAGACGTCATTTACGCTATCTAACTCTTCACAAAAAAGCTTCCAGGAGTTCCGTTTGGCGTTTCTTGTCATTTTTTTTTAAAAATATTTCTAAAAACCGAAATTGGATTAAAAATATTTTAAAGGAAGAAAATTGGATTTAAAAAAAATATTTTAAAGGAACAAAATTGGATTAAAAAATTTTTTTAAAAGAGCAAAAAAGGATTTTATTAAATATTTCAAATGATCAACATTGGATTTTTTAAAAGATATTTTAAAGGACCAGTGGCATCCTGGTTCATCCAATTCATCCAGTTTCCAGCTATCGTCATGGAGGCCTATATTCTGCTTCAGGAGCAGCTTCAACACCTCAGCTACACCCGACAGGCACTTATGTCGTTGTTGCAAACTTGTTTTGAATCACGACAGTTGAAATCACGACTAGTTTATAATCATCGCAATCATTGACTCCCCATCCGGACAATTTACGACCTTGGCGTCCTTGTAAAATGCCGTCCTGCTAAAGCCGGTCTTCCTGTTGTCGACCTCTTCAGATGTAATGACCTTCCCCAGATGTCTTTCCAATAGCAACCACTGATCCTCACTGATTCAGCCTTAAGGAAGGTCATCTGGGTCGATCATCTTAGCAGGTTTGGATGACTCGTGTTGTAGGAGCTTTTACCCGTGGCTACCCTTCAGGCCAACCCAAGTTGGTACCCAAAACTATCTGGCAATTGGTCACTCTCGCGTATGAAGCCAAGTGATTGCCCAACTGACGTTCCACCTTTCCCTTGTCGCCTGGCTGTGGATCGCAGCATACCTGCTGCGAAGTGGTCTTCGAATTTTCACTACTCAGCCATGAGGTTGGTGGTCCGTCACTTGACTTCTTCCAGCACCATCCCTTTTCCTCTTCGCTGCTCCAACTTTACCAGAAGGACTAGACCTGTTAGGAGCTACCGACATTGCACTGTTAGCCTGCTATTGCATGTTCGAGGATCCTGAACATTATTCAATATTCTTTCCCCCACAGCTTTATTGGTAGTCGCAGATGATACAGTCACACGGGATAAGACCTTGTGTGGCTGGTTCATCTACGCTTAACCCTTCCGCTTCTCCGACTACGACAATGAAGACACATTAGTAGATTTGGACCGGAACGTTGTCTTCGGAGTATTCCGGCTATAAAAAACTTCTCTACAAGTGATGTCGTACTATTTACGATACAGATTATAATTCAGATTTAGCGAAAAAATGATGTGACATAGTACTGCGAAAATGAAAACGAAAGAAAAACTACTTAATTTGTGAATGATTTTCAAATTTTGTAGTTGTTTCGAAGCAAAAACAAAGTCAATATTAGCATGAAAAGCTAAGTTTAGGCGTTTTTCGTTCGCATTCATTTTATTTCGAAATAGTGAAACAGGCCCATAATATACCTGCACACAAAGAAGTGCGGAAGAAAGAAGTCTTCCCTTGCCTCTTTCAAAACGTTCGTTAGAAGTCGTTTTTCAAGTTATTTTAAATACCATAAATGATGTAACCAATATAGGGCTTCAATATATTCAACCTAGCCTTTCATTACGAATTACCTTTATTTTGTTTCTCTAGTTGTTGTTGTTGTCATTGTTGATACTGTTGTCCATCTACCGTGAACCTGGTAATTTATCTTTCGCCTGGATACGTCACACGTCTAAATTGTTGCAAACAATTACCAACTCTGCAGTTTTGTGTGTTAAACTTTCGCATCAGGATTTTCCGTTTGGATCTCAATGCATGAATAATAAACATACCAGAGAGAGAAACATTGCCTGCTGTTTGGCTAGCAGCAAACCGAATTACCGGAAGCTGTATAGCAGCGACAACGAATAAGCAAAGGCAGCAACAACACCAGCAGCAAAAGTGATGACAGTAGCACCAGCAACAACAACAAACTAAATAAGCAACATCAGCAACAATTTCTGGCTTAATTTTTGTGTTACAAAAGTCCAACAGCAGCAGTAGCAACAGCCATAAAGTTCAGGGGGCATGTATGATAAGTAAAGAAGTTTTGTCAAACTTTTACTTGTTCCCTAGATGCTTGGTTGGAATAAAGTTTGCGTTAAATTTAATAAATCGAATATTCCAAACACCACTGGACGCATGGACGCATTAATGTTCATTGATAACTTTACTGCCATTGAATAGTTTCCTTAATTTCATTCCATTGTTAAGACTTTCCTAGAATTTCCCAACAATGCTTTAAAATTCCCTTTTGTATAGCAGCAACAACAACAACTGCAGCGTAATTATTAAATATCTACAAATTATTTGCTATTCATATCTGTTAGGAATTCCATGAAACGCCAATCATTTTTCAATTGTCGATAAATGTTTCACAATAACAATGGCCGGGCCCGCCAGCCACGTGCAGGGATTTATCTATCATTGAATGCGATGGCATACAATAGCTAAACATCCTTCAATGATTTTCTATTACGCGTTGTTGTTGTTGTTGGCGATGATGTTGATGATGACGAACTGAATAGAAAATAATCAGCTTTATCTAAAAACTTTGGGGAGCACCGAGTTGCATTGTTCGTTATCGAAACAAACAACGAGGAGAAAGTAAAACATTTTAAGGAGTTCATTATTCGAAAGGTAAGAGGATTTTCATTAAGCGAATTTTGTTTAAAATCAAAAAGAGGAAAGTATGGTAGATTCGGATGTATGCAAATAACGATAAATCGCAAAATATTGACCCTGTAATGCAACATATAATCTGTCACAGAGTCTAAAATATATTTTGCAATTCCTATAACAATCATTGAATATAATATTGTATGTAAAGAAATCGAGGAACACTAGGAAAATATCCATCATTAACATCTGAAACTCGAAATCCAATAGCCCATAACATTATCAAATGAAACTACATCTATTGGTTGAATATAGAAACACAGAGTTTAGCAAAGACACACACCACTGATGCCTACCATTGAGGTATTATTTTCAATTGAATACCCATTGTTATATCCATTGATTACGGACGGAAACTTCTGGATTTAACTATATTATTATTTAGTTTTTCATTTGAAATACTGTTCTATTTTCCAGCTATTTCCCTCTAATTTTCCCATAGCATATCTAATGATATATGATCTCCTTTTAACCGCCGAGTCCGAAATACTACAGAAATGACTGAAAATACTAAGGAGACGTAAGCCAACATCACGCTGAAGACTTTTGCCACCGTTGAAAATGTTTGAAATTGTCTAGCCTGAGAATCAAACGCGGACATTCAGTACGCAAGGCGATCGAAGGTAATACCATCAATGTACAAGACGTGCACTAGACTTCGACAATTTATGGAAGTGGGAAAACTGTAATATTGAGGAAGTCCATGGTCTCATCTATCTCGGTACAATAATTAAAGCTCTATTTCTCTGCAAGTCGCTGTTATTGTATATATTCTGGGCATGAGTCAGTAGAGTCAGTAATGCCAAAATAACTATTATTTGAAAGATCTATGGACCATCATTGACATAATTACAAATATCATCATACAAGGAATGCGTTTAATACCCACAGGAATAATACAAAGGGTTTAATTTTTCTCACTTCTATTCTTCCAGACATTGTCGACTTCGAAGGACCATTTGCATGGTTTAAGGGGTTATGGTAACTTACTGGGCACGAACAATTAAATTTTTCATGATTTTTTGTACAAGAAATCTACCAATTTGTTTCAGAAGATTTTGTTTTCAACTGGTAGATCAGACCTTGAGATGATTTTTTGTGGAAAAATGTTGCGAAGTGTTCTGACAAATGGCCGCCTACGAAACACTGTTTTTACTAAAGCAGTTTGCGGTGCCCACTGTAGCTCGAAGACGAATAAACCGATCAGAATATGCTTTAAGAAACTAATAAACATGTACTGAAGCGATACGAAATTCAAAAATATCAATTTTTAAACAAATTGTGAACTGTCAAAATCAAAATTTCGATTTTAACTAAAAAATTGATAGTTTTTTCGCCATAAATCCGTCAAAAAATGTTTTTTAAAGTCTCTCGCTTAAGTACAAGCTATTTATGTGTATAACAGTCCCACAAAAACATATCGTCACCATAAATGCCCGAAGACGTAACCCACAAAACCAAAACTTTACAGGAGAAGCAAAAAACGTTATAAAATTAAAAACTGTTTTATGGATTATTAATCTTATGAAGGCGAGTATATGGGATATTATCGATCATATACGAAGGGCAATTAGTAGTGAAACCAAAACCGCTGAAGGGCTTAGTTTTGAGATCCTCCACTACAACAAAATCTGCAATATTATCCCATTTTCCGAAATGCCATTTTTTGAATAGCATCGTTGTTTTTGAACGTAGAAGCTTGAAATTTTGTCAGAGCATGTATTTAGCTTTATGTATCAGATTACGTCAAAGAACGAATTTTGATTTTCATGTCGTTTACGTCTTCGGGCATTTATGGTGACGATATGAAGATCGGATCATCCGTTTTCGAGCTACAGTGGGCACCGCATCCCAAAATGCCATTTTGAGAAAACCGCGTTTTAAACTTCGATGTTACATACAAATCACAATGAATTTTCTCTTTCTAACGCTCATATCTCAGCTAATTTGTCTCCGATCGACACGACATTTTTGCAACAAATTCTATTCTACTTTTACTTTGAAATGAGCCAATAAAAATTCTTCGATTTTGTAAAATTTGTAAGTGGCCAATATATAATTTAATGAAGATAGCAGCCACCCGACACTATATAAAAAAGCGTCCGGGCCATAAAACAGATGTTGTATGAGTACTTCATCATACAACTCAATGAAAAAATACACATTTTCAAAATGGACAGGGGAGGAATTTGTACCCAGAATAAGATATTCCGAAAATCTGCTTTCCATAATTCCTATTTTAAGTTCGACTTATGCAATAACAAAACTGCTTGCGACACCCAAGAAGAAGGCTCCAATTGTTTCTACTTTTTACAACTAGACAACAATATTAACTTTCAAACAGCATTTGGATAAATTAGGTACGCCACCTACTGGACAATGCCGCAACACCGAAATTAGCATAGACATCTACCATGTCTAAAGACATTAATTAGTTTTTCCTGCGACGAACTTCAAAAATGTTAACTGCAAATCATGACTTCTATATCTACAGAATATTTATTGATTTGTAAGGATCTTGCAAGGCCCATCATAAACACGACTCTCTATAATGGTTCTGTAGTTTTTTATTTGTGTTTCATTATCTACATATTCTACACCGGAGCGATTGTCATTTCATTTGACCATTGTAGAACATCCTAGATTGAGGATACTAGAACAGTTTGTAAATCAGCAAGCGAGTATAAATACGGGAGAGTAGCAAGTGGGTGAGTGAGTTTTAAATCATACCGCGAACTAAAACCTTCAGCTAAGTAAATTGTTACCTAAGTAAAGTAAATATGTGTGCTTAGTAAAGTCTTGTGTGAATAATTAAAGTAAAGTTAACAAAGCAGTATAGCATCGTAAGCAAAACGAAATCTCGTTTTATTCAGCCCTTGAAAACAATTGCTTTAATAATACACGTATATTGGTTTATTGGTCCTTGAAAATTTTTACTTTAAAAAAATTACTTAAAAAACATGTTTACTGAGTCATTTGTCTTTGAAAAAATTTCTTTAAAATATTATTTAAAAACTAAGTTTATTGGCTTATTAGTCCTTGAAAAAATTTACTTAAAATATATATATGGTAACATGGGGCGCCTTCGTCACTGGGGCGGCTACGCCAGCGCCGATTTTCTCGCAAAATACAAGTGCTAGAAAAAATCCGTTTAAGGCAAAATTGTGAGTTTAATGAAGATCTATCATCTCCCAAAAGTTGGCAGTTGTGTCATAGGTATGATAGCGGACGCACGAGGTTTTCTGTTTTCAGGGTATTGGGAAAAATAATTACGGTAGGTATTTTTTGTGATATCTTCTTTACCTTTTGTGATATCAAAAACATATTTTATACCGCTAGAAGACAACTACCCAAGAATATAAATCCCAATAATTCGCATGAAAAAAGCAATTGCAAATGTCAATATATTAATATTATGAAATATGTAAGGGGTGGGGCGCCTACGCCACGATAGGGGCGTGGTGGGTTAATGCTAGAAATTTGTCATGTTTAACTTAAATTCTTTATACCATATACCACACTATAATGTGAAGTTAAAACCAAATATTATCCAAAAAGTATCTTGTTTTAGTTATATTATGATTTTTGTACCTAAATTCAGGGAACCTATTTAAATTAACAGCTAGAATCGGTTACTTTTTGTGAATTTTAAAATCATTTTTGATTATCCAATAGAAAACATATTCCTCTTATGCATAATGTTGATATTTAAGGAAGAAGTATGGTAAATTTCAGATTTAGAGTCCGTTGGAGAATGTTTAATTTCGATGGCGAAGCTATCCCATGGGTGGGGAGGCTTCGCCACTTTTTATCCATTTTGTAAATTTTCAAAAATAATATTTTAAAAACAAAATTATGACTATTTATTTATCAAAACTTATAGTCAAGATACGCAAATATTTGTACCAAAAATAATTTTTGAAAAAACTTTAACGGTGTCGGTATGAGAACATTTTGAACAAAAACGTGGCGAAGGCGCCCCATGTTACCATATATAAAAAGTCCAAGTCTATTGGTCCTTGAAATAATTTACTTTACACATTTTTTAAAAATTCCAAGTTTATTGGTCTGTTGGTCCTTTAAAAATTTACTTTAAAAATTCACGTTTATTTGTCTGTTGGTCCTTGAAAGAATTATTTAAAAAAAAATTAATAAAAAAACGTTTATTGGCCTAATAGTCCCTGAAAAAATTTACTTAAAATAAATATTATTTAAAAAGTCCAATTCTATTGGTCTGATAATCCTTGAAAAAACTTGCTTCAAAAATCCACGTTTATTGGTCAGTTGGCCTTTGAAAAAAACTTTAAAAATTCACGTTTATTGGTCCTTGAACAAATTTACTTAAAAATCGACGTTTATTGGTATGTTGGCCCTTGACAAAATTTAATGATATGTTGCTCCTTGAAACATTTAGTTTAAAAATCCACGTTTAATGATATGTTGCTCCTTGAAAAATTTAGTTTAAAAATCCACGTTTATTAGTCTTTTGGTCCTTGAAAAATTTACTTTAAAAATCCACGTTTATTAGTCTGTTGGTCCTTGAAAAATTTACTTTAAAAATCCACGTTTATTGGTCTGTTGGTCCTTGAAAAATTTACTTTAGAAATCCTCGTTTATTGGTCCTTGAAAAATGTACTTTAAAAATCCACGTTTATTGGTCCTTGAAAAATGTACTTTAAAAATCGGTCCTTGAAAAAATTTACTTTAAAAATCGTCGTTTATTGGTATGTTGGTCCTTGAAAAAATGTACTTTAAAGATCGTCGTTTATTGGTCTGTTGGTCCTTACAAAAATTTACTTTATTGGTATGTTGATCCTTGAAAAATATTTACTTTAAAAATCCACGTTTATTAGTCTGTTGGTCCTTGAAAAAATTTACTTTAAAAATCGTCGTTTATTGGTCTGTTGGTCCTTACAAAAATTTACTTTAAAAATCCACATTTATTGGTATGTTGATCCTTGAAAAATTTACTTTAAAAATCCACATTTATTGGTATGTTGATCCTTGAAAAATTTACTTTCAAAATCCACGTTTATTAGTCTGTTGGTCCTTGCAAAAAATTTACTTTAAAAATCCACGTTTATTAGTCTGTTGGTCCTTGAAAAATTTACTTTAAAAATCCACGTTTATTAGTCTGTTGGTCCTTAAAAAAAATACTTTAAAAATCCACGTTTATTAGTCTGTTGGTCCTTGAAAAATTTACTTTAAAAATCCACGTTTATTAGTCTGTTGGTCCTTGAAAAATTTACTTTAAAAATCCACGTTTATTAGTCTGTTGGTCCTTGAAAAATTTACTTTAAAAATCCACGTTTATTGGTCTGTTGGTCCTTGAAAAATTTACTTTCAAAATCCACGATTATTTATCTGTTGGTCCTTGAAAAAATTTACTTTAAAAATCCACGATTATTTATCTGTTGGTCCTTGAAAAAATTTACTTTAAAAATCCACGGTTATTTATCTGTTGGTCCTTGAAAAAATTTACTTTAAAAATCCACGATTATTTATCTGTTGGTCCTTGAACCATTTTACTTTAAAAATCCACGATTATTTATCTGTTGGTCCTTGAAAAAATTTACTTTAAAAATCCACGATTATTTAACTGTTGGTCCTTGAAAAAATTTACTTTAAAAATCCACGATTATTTATCTGTTGGTCCTTGAAAAAATTTACTTTAAAAATCCACGATTATTTATGTGTTGGTCCTTGAAAAAATTTACTTTAAAAATCCACGATAATTTATCTGTTGGTCCTTGAAAAAAAATTACTTTAAAAATCCACGTTTATTGTTCAGTTGGTCCTTGAAAAAATTTACTTTAAAAATCCAATTTTATTGGTCTGTTGGTCCTTGAAAATGTACTTTAAAAAATTACTTAAAAAGTCCAAGTCTGTTGGTCTTTGAAAAAAACATACTTTAAAAATTCACATTTATTGGTCTGTTGGTCCTTGAACAAATTTACTTAAAAAATCGACGTTTATTGTATGTTGGTTCTTGAACAAATTTACTTTAAAAATCCAAACATATTGGCCTGTTAGTCCTTGAAAAAATTTAGTTTAAAATCCACGTTTATTGGTCTATTGGACTTCCTTCAGGGCATCTGATGATGTCCATGGAGTGTCCCGTGTTAGCATCCTTGGTGGCCTGGGCGAATGCCCGACATTAATATGAACGTCATCCAATTTAACTGTCAGCTGTCGGCGGGCGTTACGCAGGATGTCGGTCAGGCGTTGTTAAGTCTGGGTGCTTCCGTGGTCTTACTGCAGGGGCCTTATTGTAGAGATGGCTGTGTGAGGGGGTTACCGGGGGGTACGCGGGTCTTTACGGACCAAAATTGTGACTCTGCTATAGTTGTGGGGGACAGTGACATTGACTGTACTGTTCTTTTAAGTAGCCAATGGGAAGTTTGTCTGTCCGTTGAGTGGACGGGGGGAAAGGTGTTGTTGGCTAGCATCTATTGTAGATTTAGACGGTTGCAAATGGGGCAGCAATGACGGCTTTCCAGTTTAGTTGGCAGATTAGTGAAGACTGGGGTATTAGTGACCATAGGCTCATTGAGATTATGGTCACGCCACGGGGACGGACGCGGGCAACTGAGCGTTTCCGGGGTTGGATGGAACGAGACGTGAACTGGGACCATTATGCGAACTGTGTCACGGAGGCAGCTATGCCATTAGCGGACTTCAGTGCACTGATGTTAGATGACCAGGTCAGCAAGTTGATTGAGTGGATGAGAAGCGTCAATGACGTACTCCTTTGTAGACGCCGTCAGGTGAAGCCAAGTAAGGTCAAATTGTGGACCCGCGAGCTGGGTCTGATGCGGAGGGGAGTTGCGCGCCTGATGAAGCGTTTCCAAAGGGCAAGACGAACCAATGCGGAAGATCTGGCTCAGCGTAAAGCTGAGTTCCTTGCTGCTCTTAGGACGTACAAGGACGAGCTATCTAGGAGTAAAGAAGACGATTGGAGGAAATTTATACAGGACAACAGGGATGATCCCTGGCGAAAAATATACCGTGTGTGCCGACACGGTGGGTCTAAGCGTCAGGTTGACCTACAGGCGTTGCGTCTTGGCTTCACGTCGACGGCCTCGAGATGGGCGGGAAACGTAGGGATTTTGCCGGGGTCTTTCTTCCCAAGGTCGGAGAGTTGGGTGAACCTCCGGACTTGGAGCGTAATGAAGTTGCGGACAGTATCTGCCGGATTAGGAGTAGAAAATCGCCAGGTATCGACGGTATGACCGGAAGGATGTATAAAGCCAGGTCATGGCTGAGTATATTGAGTCCGTTCTTGGTAATTGCATTAAGCAGGGGTACTTCCCGCGTGCGTGGAAGGAAGCTCACGTCGTGGTGCTTCTCAAGTCGCCTGATCGGGTGAGGAGTAATCCTCGCTCATATCGGGGCATAAGCCTTCTCCCAGTGCTGGAGAGGATTATGGTGGCAAGGCTTGGGGAGTGCCGCGGCGTGAGTCCTTCACCGCATCAGTTCGGCTTTGTCGAGGGTAGAGGTACGGTGGACGCGTGGATCCATGTGCAGAACAGTCTGAGCGGGTCAAGTGTCAAATATGTCTTAGGCATATTTGTTGACTTTGAAGGCGCATTTGACTTCCTTTCGTGGGATAGCGTGCTCGCTAAGCTGTCTGAGATCAGGTGTCGTGAGTTTGTCCTCTGATCGGGTTATTTCAGTGGACGAAGGGCTTGTGTCGTGGGAGCCAATGAGACTGTCTGGACAGATGTGGAGCGAGGCTGCCCTCAGGGGTCTATCTGTGGTCCGTTTATTTGGAACCTCATGATGGATTCTCTGCTGCGGGAGTTAGCATCCACTTTCAAGATCTGTGCGTATGCTGATGATCTCCTCATCATGATCGAAGGTAGTCTCGTGTCGAACTGGAACGTCGTGCTGAGTAGGCCATGGACATCGTGGGGGTTTGAAGTGACCGAGTGGGTGTTGAGGTGTCTAAGGGGAAGACCGAGCTAATGCTGCTGAATGGCAGATTAGCGCACAGTCGACATCCCCACGTTCGATTTGGTGACCACGGCATACGATATGTCAAGCAATTCAAGTACCTTGGGATAACGATGGCTGAGAACAAGTTAACTGCTGTAGCTGGTATGGTTAGAAGGGTCTTGCGCATCGACTGGGGTTTAAGCAGACGTTCCGTGCGCACCGTATATGGTGGACTCTTTGTTGCCTGTGCAACATATGGTGCGTCTGTTTGATGTGCTGCAGCAGATTCTGTTGTTGGGCGTAGGAAGCTCATGTTGTGTCAACGAGTGGTCATGTTAGCATGTCTGCCAGAGTGTCGCACTGTGTCCACGGACGCAATGAAGGTGCTACTTGGCGCCCTGCCCTTTGACCTGAAAGCGAGATGTAGGACTGTTCTGTACTGTTCTGATCTGGTGGATGGGGATGTTAGGCGGCGCGGCTGCTGTTAGGTGGCGGACTAGGTGGACGGACAGTGACAGAGGGAGTGTGACGTACGAATTTTTTCGTGACGCTACGTTCGTATTGAACCGCCCAGTCTTCGGCTATATCATGAGTCTGGGATTTTTACAGACGGGGCATGGCTCTCTAAATGCATTTTTATATGCAAGAGGCCTGTCCGGGACAGATTTATGTGGGTGTGGGATGACCGAAGACTGGCGGCATATACTGACGGAATGCCGGTACTATGATGACATTAGAGATTTAGTCAATATGGGTATCACGTATGGGTATCAGTAGGACACTTGGAGACAGGCGGACTTTTAGTTGTTTAAGTAGGTTTGCACGTGAAGTGTTTGTTAGGAGAAGGACTAGACTTAGTCATCTCTACAATTTGGGCGTGTTGGTGTTGAAGGAGAGTTGGTGGAGTTGGTGTTGGTGCGGCGTCGTTTTTCCTGGTGTGGATATCGTGCCAACCGTCCGTGGGGGTGGTCTCGTACATTGTTTGTGTTGTGTTGTGCGTTGCCGCGGTCCCTGTGGGCCCTTTGTGCAGTCCGTGAGGACAGCATGTTAATTGTTTGTGGTCCTGTCTTGTATGTTTGTTCCGCTTGTTTATATGGAGGAGGTCACCAGTCGGGGGCTGTTTGGAGTCCAACTGGTAGTGGTCATTGGCTACGAAGCCTGACCGGAGGCTATATTCTGGTACCGCGGGTGCCATGTGCCCCCAGATCCACGGATCTGGCTTGGCAGTTGGTGTTGGCCCCCTTGTGGGAGCATCGCGATGGCTGTAGTTTGGACCCAAATCGCGGGTAGAGTTTCGGCTCGAATGTGGAGTTGCATATCAACCGGGTGCCTGACCCATAGAAAGGCAGGAGTTTAGATAGGCTCCGCTCCTAACGAAGGTGGCGGTCACGTTTAAATACGTGTTAGCGAATTGGTACTCGTACCTCTGTGCGGGGGCGTTGGTAGACGCATTGCATTCGCCCGGTGTTAAGAGCACTGTGAGGTAGACCGCAATGTAGGTACTCACATAAAGCACCACGACGTATACCTTAGTAACTATTTAATCGAATCTTTAGCGTTTGATGTGTTATGTTGCATACAATAAGAAGGCGTTTTTTCTTTTGTTTTTGTTGAATATTGTTTAGTCTACAAAAAGTATTTAAATTATTCTGCCTGTACCGCAAGTATTCCAAATTTCCGCAATTGAAGCGTTATTCTCAACCTAATATAAGACCACTTCAATATTTTTATTTTATTCAATGAATTAAATCGATTTAAATTCACACTTTTCTCTAAAAATTTCAATATTAAACCTCAAACACCCTCAAACGACACATAAAACCACAAACTATGTTGATGTTTAACTTCCCACGAACCATTATAATATTTTGGTGTTGCCCCACCTCCTCTTGCCGGATTGCTCCTTTCCTTTGTCCTTTGATGCCCCACATTTGTGGCTGTCTGTCGTTTAAACCATAAAACATTGATGTTAAGAGATTAAAATAATGTTAAATTGTTTAAAGTTGAAATCTGTATTTTGCAAAGTCGTTTGTTGTCACGCATTATTTAGGCCTTGTTAAGATTGTCTACGGTTTGCATACCACTTAACAAATGTTGTTTGGGCTTTCCAACCTCTAATGGGGGAACTCCATTTATTTCCTCTCAATAATCCAGTTAAAGCTCCATGCCATAGATTACCGGCCTCGTTGCTAAAGACAGCCAAGCCATCAAGCGACCGACCCTTGGCAGACAGACGACAAGATAGACAACTCCAAGGTAAAGCGGAAAAATAGAAATACATGAAGCGTTTACCGTTAATAATAACAGCAACTATTCCTCAAGAATTCAACTGTGCTGTTGTGAAGCATTTTCTTTTCAACGGCATTCAACGAAAACGAAGAAATGAAACAGATTTCTTGGGTACAAAGGACAGCAATGTAGGACAACAGCATTGGCATTACAATCAGCTTTAGTCCCAGCAGTAGCAGCATCAGCGTTCCAGATGAAAAAAACAGAATATTGCTTTTATCCAACAATGGTTGGTTGAGTGAGTAAATGAATGAATGATCTTCTTCTTGTTTTTCATCTTGAAGCAAAGGTCCTGGCTACCGTCATGGGTGATGGCGACTGGCGGCTAGGTTGCTGGCCGTTGTTGGCATCCTTGAATCGATGTTATTTTGCACGTTTATGGCGTAATAAACATCCGTGAACATGCACTTCATGTTGTAGTCCTGCTAATACCGCCTTCAGCAGTCCTCTTCTCTCTGTGATGGCCATCACAGGCAGTTCATATTGTTTATAAAATTAACATTATACACTTGACTGTAATTCTTTTGGTAGCTGAATAATGGCCGTTATCTAATTTTATGTTATTCGCTTTTTCTCTATAGAAAATTCCAAAGCTTCAGCAGCAGCAACAGCAGCTGCCAGCCGTAAAGGTATCAGGAATGACATGAAAATGAAATAAAAAATTACGAAATATTTCAAAGAAAATAAGAAAACATAAATAAAGTATTTCATCACATTGAAAAGTAGCTGGAGTGGAGGTAGAGGATAACAAGAAAACATTTTAAGTGGAACAAAATTTGTGAAAAAATTCACTTTTCCTCCCTTTTGGCATTGAATGGGAGGTCTGCTCAAACGAGAAGAAAGTTGATTTGTTGTCGTCGTGTTAAAAAAAGTTTTGAAAGAAATCGATGGTACGTATTTCAATTTGTGTACTGGGGAAAGGGTGCTCATAAACATGTTTCGGGCTCATAAACATGTTTCGCAAGTTTGTCACTTAAGAGCCTTCCTAACAACAGTAATATTATTTTAAAATTACGCCTAAATGTATACTGCAGCAAATAATACATAAACCTATTTTGGCAAATATTTGCTAAAGTATAGATGAGATTATAGCCCAAATATCAATTATCAAGGATATTTGTCCGTGTTTCGTACCCTTGCACGACCAATTGGAATTTTTATATTGGAGGTCTTCACTTTATATATCATTACGTCTTGTATAAGTCTTATATTCATTGTAATCTACAGAATGCTTCTTTATATAGAAATTCCTCTATAGCTTTTCCATCAGTAGAGTAGTCATAGTTCCATAGTAGATTTTTTAAAAGTCTTCTCCCTACAAAAAATCTTTTATATAGACAAGATATTTGATTCACAGAAGAGCCATTTATGAGTACCTATTGAATCAAGTTTTTTTTTACCTATAAAGTATTGTTGAATAAAAATTTATTCTTAAAGAGCAGGTTCTCTCTTAGCCCTCAAGAAATAAGTGACGACCACCCGAGCGATTTCCAGCTGTTAATACAATAGTCTACAAACCCGTTCGAGGGGGGGTTTGGGTTTCATTGGGAATAAAATTATTAAAATATTGTTGTTGTTATTCGAGAAAATACCCAAAAGTTGTTAAAAATATCTCTGTCTCTTAAACAAGACCAATTATTACCATTATCACCGGGATAAAGAGCTTAACGGCCTGTCAGTAAAATAATTTGAGAAAAAGAGAGAGTGGACCAATACATCTCTGATAATGGACAATAGTAAAGGGTAATCGAATCTATTTACTCGGAAATAAGGGTCACTCAGTACCTCTCTAGCGGAAGTATGGGTCAATTAGTACCGTTCTCTCGAAAATAGGAACTGACAGTAAAGACAATTGTCTCTGAGGCAAGGGTCAACAAAAACCAGGCAAGTGCCAGTAAAGCCATTGCCTCTGAAAAAACTGCCTATCCTCTCCATTATTTGGAAAAAAATGAGTGAGGATCAAAATATCTGAGATACTGAACAGTTAGGACTATGAAATAAGGCCAAAAGAGTGCATTTTATCTTATATGGGTGTCAGGCAGGACCATTTTCTCGGAACTAAGGACCACTTAGGTCTCTCTAGCGAACGTAAGGACCAATTGACACCATCCTCTCAAATATAAAGTTCGACCAAGACCTTAAAATGCAGTCAGGAACAGTATCCCTGAGAAAAAAGCTAGTTAGTCCCATTATCGCTGCCAGCCAGGGCCATTTTTTCGGAAATAAGGGCCCTTCAGGTCTCCCTAGCGAAAGTAAGGGCCCAATTTGCTCCATATTCTTGAATATAAAGTACGGCCAAGACTTTAAAATTCAGTCTGGAACAGTATCACTGAGAAAAAACCAATCTGGTCCATTATCTCTGAGCCAAAAATATTATCTCTAACATAGGGTCTAGTCAGAGAGTCAGAGGAATATTAAGAACCATAATCTCGGAGATGAGGTCAGGCAGGAACATTGTCTTAGAAAAATTAATGGCCTCTACGGTCAGGCTATTTTCTTGGCATCAGCCTGAACTACATGTGAGATAAGGACCATTCTGTCCTAAGGTCATATAAGATTGTATAAATGTCATTTCGGTAATGGGATTTGTTGCTAGTTTAAATATGGACCAGTGAGGATCTTAATTTTTTAGATTAGGACCAATAAAAACAATTATCTTTAAGTTAAGAACCAGTAAGGACAGCTGTCTCTAAAAGAGTGTCATTTAGCAATGACATTTGTTTGTATATTTTCAAAATCTCCTCCCGAAATGGTGTCGAGATGCATTTCTGGCTACGTCCGTGGACTGCCCATTACCATTATCTCTGAGGATCAGTACTTACCACAGGCGTATCTCAGATATAAGGACCGTTCAAATTTTCATATCTCGGAATAAGACCAGTCAGACCCTCATCCTTGAAATAAGGGCCAGTGTAGACCATTTTCTGTAATAAAAAATAGTTTGTCAGGGCCATTTTCGCCGAGATAAGGACCAGTCAGGACCATTGTTAACGTGATAAAATTCAGTCAGGACTATTATCTCTTCTATAAGGGCCAGTCAGAATGATTATCTCTAAGATAAGGCGCAGTCAGGACCATTACTTTTCGGTAATGAGGACAATAAATCTGCCAGATTTTTAACTCGTTTAAATATGGACCAGTCAGTACCGTCTTTGTTTAGATTAGGACCAATAAAAACTATTATCTTTAAGTTAAGATCCAGGAAGGACAGCTACCTCTATAAAAAGAAAGTGTTATTCAGCAATACCATATCTCTTTCAGTATCATTAACTCAGGATCATAGTATGTGAGGCTCGAGTCGTTATCTCTGAGGTAAGTTAGGCTCTTTACAGGTGGGTAATACTGGCTGTCCCACCAACGCAGCCCCGAAATCATTTTTTTCCATTTTTGGTATATTTTCAAATCAGTCCATTGACCACCCCCTTCCCCCCTAATGGTGTCGTGATGCATTTCTGGCTACGAACCTGGACTGGACATTACCATTACCACAGGGGTAAATTCAGTCAGGACCTATATCTCAGAGATAAGGGCCGGTTATACCCTTATCTCTGGGAATAAGGCCAGTCAGATCCTTATTCTTGAAATAAGGCCCAGTGTAGACCTTATTCTTTAATATAAAATAATAGCTAGTCAGAACCATTTTTGCCGAGATAGGGGCCAGTCGGGACCGTTGTCAACGTGATAAGAGTCACTCAGGGTCATTATCTCTGAGATTAGGGCCAGTCAGAATAATTATCTCAGAGGGATCAGTAAAGACGATAAGGGCTAGACGGGACTACACCTTGTTCAAATGTAATTCGAAACATTTTAGTTGTAATTCGAAACATTCCATTTATAATTCGAATTATTCCATTTTTAATTCGAATTATTCTATTTGTAATTCGGATTATTTTATTTGTAATTCGAATTACGCCATTTGAAATTCGAATAATTCCATATGAAATTGATTATTTAATTTGAAATTGGAATTATTTCATTTGCAATTCGAATTATTCCATTAGTAGTTCGAAATTTTTTATTTGAAATTACAAATGGAACAATTCGAATTACAAAAGGAATAATTTGAATTACAAAAGGAATAATTTGAATTACAAATGGAATAATTCGAATTACAAATGGAATATGTCGAATTACAAATGAAATGTTGCGAATTACAAATAGAATTCTCGAATTACAATTTAAATAATTCGAATTACATCTGAAAAAGGTGTAGTATCTATGAAATAACTATCAGTCTGAACAATTATCCCTTAGGGAGGGCTATTCAGGGCCACTATCTCTGAGATATGCGTTAGTCAGAACCACTACCTTTTAGTAGATAGTGGCTAGCTGGGACCATTATCTCTAAGATAGGGGCCAGTCAGGACCATTATATTTTAGAAAAGTGCTAGTCAAGCCCATTGTTATAGATATGGACTAGCCGGGACAATTATCTTGGAAATAAGGTATAGTTAGGACCATTATCTCTTAGATAAGGCATAGTCAGGACCATTATATCTGTGAAAAGGCTTGACGGGACCAGTATCACTGAAATAAGGGCCAGTCAGAACAATTATCTCTTGGTTAAGGACTAGTCAGGACCATTATCTCATAGATAAGTCAAGACATCTTCAAGATAGCAACATTTTTAACAATTTGAAAAAATTATGATTAGCACTATTATCTTTGAGGTTAGAGTCAGTCATCTGAGGGCAACTCAGAACCATTATCTCTAAAATAATGACCAATCTTAAACATTATCTCAGATATAAGACTCAGTCAGGGCAATTATCTATGAGATCGGAGTCAGTCAGGAACATGAGAGCAATTATGTTTGATACATGGCCAATTCTGAACCACTTAAGACATGTCAGGTCCATAACTGACAATTCAGAATTTATAACGTGGTTTTCTCGTCGTTTGGGATAAGTCCAGTAGCGTGCAGGGTGTCCATAAGGACCCACTAAATTTTACGACTAAAAATAGTTTTCTCCGTTTAGGGGTTAATTCAGATACTAATACTTCAATGTAATGCGGAGAAATAGTCTTGGAGGTGGGGGATGATTGTAGGAGCACATATAACGCCTCGGTTAACCTATGTCGGCAATAGTTTGCTGGACTGACTGCATTCTGCCCGATGATGAAGATGATCGGGATTGGTGTCGATTCTGTGTGTTGGGTTAATTATCTGCGACGATGATTTGGTGAAATTCGGGAAGTCTGGTGATGGTTATCGAGAAAGACGATGTTAATTGCTGATGATCAGTAATTACAATGTTTATTAATGACAGTGTGTGTGTTGATAATCGTGTTCTAAGATGACCAGGGCGACGAAGCTGATTGACAAATCGGGTTCTAGAAATATTGGGAGCGACGAAAGTGATTGGCAAATCGCCTTCAACGATTTACATAATGTCTGGAAGGGAGGCAAAGCTTCTGTGTGGGACAGAATACCGAAGTCTATGTGTGGAATAGAAAGCAGAAGTCTATGTATGAGACGGAATGCTGAAGTCTCTATATGGGACAGTAAACAAAAGTTTATGTGACAATGCATTGATATGACCGTATGTATGACTACCCACTGTGAACTCTTTCCAAAATTTTCGAACACAACCACTTCAGCATTTGTTACTGAATGCGTACGAAGTACGCCAATGACACAGGGTGAATGAGAATTATATTTTTTAAGTTTTTGCCTTTTTAGGCTCGAAGGCCATTATTTGTGAGATTTTTAATTAATTTAATTAATCGAGCTTTTATGACCTAAGGAGATTACATTGAAAAATTGATATCTAGCGAAGTCCTACACACACATCAACCGCTATGCGACGATCGTTTCGTTAGTTGGTTAGGCTAATATCCTCAGACATTGGCTGTAATATGAATGTAATATTGAAAAATTGGTTTCTGGAATAGAAGGGGGACAAATGAGTCGTCTTGGGAAATAAAAAGCTTCAATTTGAAATTCACAAATGCAAATTTTCAATCTTGGATGTATAAATAGGGGCTCCAAATGGCGAAAATTGTCTAGCAACAACAACATCTAATATGCCTGAGGATGTTAGCCTAACCAGCTAACGAAACGATCTTCGCATAGCGGTTGATGTGTGTGTAGGACTTCGCTAGATATTAATTTTTCAATCATTAATAAGTAACAATGAATTCTATTATGGAATTAACAAATTAGGGCAAAATACCCCTCAGTGTAATTTTGGCGACATTTCCTGAGTATTTCAGCCATGTAATACTTCTCTAGAAATGGTGTCGTGAGATACACCATTCGGACTCCCTTGTCCCTGCTGGGATGTTTGTGGAACATTAGTATGCATTAGGGTGGGCTGTTTTATAGAGTTGGTGTATAGTTGTCAGGGTACAAACCATTATCTTGGAGATAAGTACCCGACAGAGCTATTATCTCGGAGGTAAAAAACAGACAGAAGTATTATATCTGGGCGAAAACTTCAGATCCTTCATCTATGGATAAGTACGAGTCAAGTCCTTTGTCTTTGAGAAAAATGCAAGTGATGACTTTTTTCAACGAGTTTCGGACAATTCATTGAGATAGGTGACGTTTAAGGCCATTATCTCAATGTCAAGAGCAAATCGAAACCATCATTTGACTAACGGAACAATTATCTCTGAGAAATAGGGGACTCGCAAATTAAGACCTGTCATTACCTGTAAGGTGAGCAGGAGGTTTGTTCGGAGGACGCTTATATATGGGATAAAGACCAGTCGAAATCATTGTCGCTGAGATAATGGTGAGTCTTACTTACTTACTTAGCTGGCCTTTTACAGAACATTTGTTCCATTAACCGAACTAAGAAAAAATCTGCAATCCTCTCTGTTTGCTGCTGTATTTTCCCAATCTTTCTTTCTGATATCTCGTTTCACTTGTTCGCTCCAACGAAGCTTTGGTCTTTGGTGAGTCAGTGGTATTATATCTGAGGTATGGATCACTGAAGACTCGAAGGTAAGAGACAGTCTCGGTTTCTATTAGATGATCTTCTGATTTTTATAATATTTTTCGTGATATATTTAATATTATATTGCAAAACCTAATAAAATCCAATAGCAACTTTTTAAATAGCCCTTCAGATCGAAAATATATAGACCTCTCCCTCTTCCATTGCAAGACCTTGAGTATTCCATGAGACGCTGTGCTATGAGATGATATCTGATCCTCCCTGATGTAGGAAATCCTTCGTACACTAAAATTAAATCTTCAGTTTTTGTCTAAATCTTGGGCAAAATATTAATTCCAACTTTCAAAAATGCCGTATTTATAAAACTCTTAGCAGAGCCTATTCCCAATAACTTATGTCTATATGCCACTAACACATGGAATCTGTTCATTCCTATTAAATTTAATTAAGTTATGTTGGTCAATAAACGTTTCTCATAGAACATATAACTTCATTCTAAATAGTAAATTATCCTCAGGCAAAATATTCCAAAAATATGAATTTATAATTTTCTGAAAATATTCTCTCATATTACCACACCATACATTTAAAATGCAATAACTAATTAAATCACTTGCCACATTTAAAAGATTCCGTAAATACTTGGAAACTGTAAAACTTGGAATTACAGCTGTTAGTTTATCTTTGAGGTTAGATTGTGATAATGTAGCAATTAAATAACAACAACAAATTAAATAACAATTTATCTTTTCGGTTATTAATAATTTATGAGATTTATTCTTCCACATTACAAATAAGAGGAAAAACGAGAAAACAATTTCAGAAGTATGCAATACCGTAAGATGCCTAAAAGTATGCCAAAAATATTTGGTGTAAAGAAGAAATTATTGAAATTTCAAATGCATAACATTTGAAAGGCTATCATGTTTACATATCAAAATCGAATGTGGAAATTCTGTTACTTTTACCACGAATACCAAACATCTGAATATACATGCATACATTGTGTATGTGGCATCAATTTCTGATAGAGACGAAGGGTGGTGTGGGTTGGAAAACTTTTGAACTATTTGCTTGTCCACATTTTACAATTGATGACCGAGCAATGCCAAACAAACGGACATCTGATGATGGTTAGTCAATCTATAAATTTCAAAATAAACACAAACACACAACCCTGCATATGCACAACACACCGCCCTATCGTCAAACACTTACAACAATGTTTTGTATTACACTGACATGAGACGAAAGCACACACATTTATACACACACCCACAAACAGGACATGAACTTTATATGATGGCTATAATAAATTTACTGATCAAAATGAATGAATTTGAATGAATACGCCTTGCAATTGTTTGTCCAACAATATCTACACATGTATGTATGTGCATATATGTACGTGTCTGTGTGAATGTGACAGGATCTGTCTATTTGTGTGTGTGTCGGTATCAAGTTTGATATGTTTGCTTGCATGCGTTTTCCGAAAAGATAGCAGAATTTTTATCGTAACAACCGATAGATTTTCAGATTTGAGACATCAATAACTTCAAATAGTTTATGACCATATCTGTTTGGATATTTGAGCAAACGCTTGGAATTTTATAAATTTACAGCGCAGGGTTATTGGATTAATATTTCTCGTAGAATTACGTTGTAAGGTCTTCAGTAATTTTGCCAACTGTCTTTACAGTCTTTGAAATATGACTGCCTTTTATTTATGAGGTAAGGGCCATGAAAGGCCTATATATGACTGAGATGTTAGATCTAACTGTCTCTTAAATGTCCTTTATATTATGATAATGGTATTATTTGTTCCTATCTCAGAAGTAACGGTCCTGCCTGATACTTATCTTAGAGTTAATGACCCTTATTTTAGAGATAATGCTATTTGTTTACCCTTATCTCAGAGATAATGGTCATGGATGACTCAGAGCTAGTGATCATCATAGACCTTGGTCCTGACAGGCCCTTATTATAGAGATAATATTCCTGATGGACCTCTAAGTCAGAAATAATAGTCCTTTGATAATGGTATCGCCTTATAATAGTGGTCTTGACTGGACCATATCTCAGACATAACGATACTAATTGATCTCAGATATAATGGCCCTGACTCTCAGAGCTAGTGGTCCTCATAGACCTTTATCTCATAGATAATGTTCCTGACTGGACCTTATCTCATGGAAATATTCCCAACTAATCCTTATCTAAATGAGAATGGTCCAAACTGTTCTTTATTTCAGAGTTAATGGTCTCGACGAGCCCTTTTCTCAGAGATAATGGTCCTGACTGGCCCTTATCTCAGAGATAATGGTCCTTACCGATCCTTATCTCCGAGATAAGGGTCCTGATGGTCCTTATCACCGAAATAATGGTCCTGTCCGACCTTTATCTCAGAGATCATGGCCCTGTCTGACCCTTATCTCAGAGATAATGGTCCTGACTGACCCATATCTCAGAGACAATGGTCCTGACTGACCCTTATCTCAGAGATAATGGTCCTGACTGACCCTTATCTCACTGATAATGGTCCTGATTGACCTTTATCTCAGAGATAATGGCCCTGTCTGACCCTTATCGCGGAGATAATGTTCCTGACTGACCCTTACCTCGGAGATAATGGTCCTGACTAATCCTTATCTCAGAGATAATGGTCTTGACTGACTCTAAGTCCAAGATAATGGTCGTGACTGGCTCTTATCTCAGAGGAAATGGTCCTGACTGGCACTTATCTCAGAGATAATGCTCCTGAATGACCCATATCTCAGAGAAAATGGTCCTGACTGACCCTTATCTCGGAGATAATGGTGCTGACTGACCCTTATCTCAGAGGTAATGGTCCTGACTGGCACTCATCTTAGAGATAATGGTCTTGACTGATACCTATCTCAGAAATAATGGTCCTGATTGGCCCTTATCTTAAAGATTATGGTCTTGACTGGCACTTATCTCAGAGATAATGGCCCTGTCTGACCCTTATCGCGGAGATAATGTTCCTGACTGACCCTTACCTCGGAGATAATGGTCCTGACTAATCCTTATCTCAGATATAATGGTCCCGGCTGGCCCTTATCTCAGCGAAAATTGTCCTGGCTGGCTCTTATCTCAGAGATAATGGTACTGACTGGCACTTATCTTAGGGAAAGCGGTCTTGACTGAGCCTTATTTCAGAGATAATGGGCCTGACTGAACCTTATCTCAGAAAGATGGTCGTGACTGGCCACTATCTCAAAGATAATGGTCCTGACTGGCTCTTATCTCAGAGATAATGGTATTGACAGATCTTATCTCAGCGATAATGGTGCTGACAGGATCTTATCTCAGAAATAATGGTACTGACTGGCACTTAGAAAAAGTGGTGTTGTCTGACCCTTATCTCAGAGACAATGGGCCTGACTGAAGCTGATCTCAGAAGAAATGGTCCTGACTGGCCCCTATCTCAGAAATAACGGTTCTGACTGACTTTTTCTCAGAGATAATGGTCCTGACTGACCCTTATCTCAGAGATTGTGGTCCTGCCTGGCCCATATCTCATAGATAATGGTCTTGACTGATCCTTATCTTCGAAATAATGGTCCTGACTGGCCCTTATCTCCGAAATAATGATTCTGACTGACTTTTTCTCAGAAATAATGGTCCTGACAGACCTTTATCTAAGATATAATGGTCCTGACTGGCCCATATCTCAGAGAAAATGGTCCTGACTGACCCTTATCTCACTGATAATGATCCTGATTGACCTTTATCTCTGACATAGTAGTCCTGACTGGCCCTAAGTCCGAGATAATGGTCGTGACTGGCTCTTATTTGAGAGGTAATGGTCTTGACTGGCTCTTATCTCAGTATATAGCGAATGGTCCTGACTGGCACTTTTCTTAGAGATAATGGTCTTGTCTGGCACTTATATTAGAGATAATAGTCTGGACTGACCCTTATCTCAGAGACAATGGGCCTGACTGAAGCTGATCTCAGAAGAAATGGTCCTGACTGGCCCCTATCTCAGAAATAATGGTTCTGACTGACTTTTTCTCAGAAGTAATGGTCCTGACAGACCTTTATCTCAGATATAATGGTCCTGACTGGCCCATATCTCAGAAAAAATGGTATTGGCTGGCTCTTATCTCAGAGATAATGTTACTGACTGGCACATATCTTAGAGAAAGCGGTCTTGACTGGGCCTTTTCTCAGAGATAATGGGCCTGACTGAACCTTATCTCAGAGAAAATGGTCCTTACTTATCCTTATCTCCGAGATAAGGGTCCTGACTGATCCTTATCACCGAGATAATGGTACCGTCTGACCCTTATCTCACTGATAATGATCCTGGTTGACCTTTATCTCTGACATAGTAGTCCTGACTGGCCCTAAGTCCGAGATAATGGTCGTGACTGGCTCTTATTTGAGAGATAATGGTCTTGACTGGCTCTTATCTCAGTATATATAGAGCTAATGGTCCTGACTGGCACTTTTCTTAGAGATAATGGTCTTGGCTGGCACTTATTACTTATAATAGTCTGGACTGACCCTTATCTCAGAGATAATGGGACTGACTGAACCTTATCTCAGAAAGATGGTTCTGACTGGCCCTTATCTCAGAGGTAATGGTCGTGACTGGCTCTTATCTCAGAGATAATGGTGCTGACAGGATCTTATCTCAGAAATAATGGTTCTGACTGGCCCTTATCTAAGAAGAAATGGTCCTGACTGGCCCCATCTCGAAGATAATGGTCCTGACTGGCCCTTATCTCAGAGAAAATGGTCCTGACTGGCCCCTATCTCAGAAATAATAGATCTGACTGACTTTTTCTTAGAGATAATGGTCCTGACTGGTTCTTATCTCAGTGATAGTGTTTCTGACTGGCACTTATCTTAGAGATAATGGTCTTGACTGACTCTTGTCTCTGAAATAATGGTCCTGACTGTCCCTAATCTCAGAGATAATAGTCCTGACTGGCCCCTATCTCAGAAATAATGGTCCTGACTGACCTTTGTCTCAGAGGTAATGGTCCTGACTGACTTTTATCTCAGAGATAATGGTCATGACTGACCGTTATCTCAGGGATAATGGTCATGACTGACCGTTATCTCAGGGATAATAGTTCTTACTGACCTTTATCCCAGAGTTAATTGTCTTGATTGACCCTTCTCTTTGAGAAATTGGTCCTCTCTGGCCTAAATCAGAGATAATAATGGTCATGTCTGGCGCATTTCTCAGAGATTATGGTACTGATTGGACTTATCTCAGAGATACTGGTCCTGACTAGTCTTTATGCAAAAGACAATGGTTCGGGTGACCCTAATTTCAGAGCAAATGATCCTGGCCTACACTTGTCTGAAAAAAAAAAAAATAGTCGTAACTGCCCCTATCTCAGAGATAATGATGTTGACTTGATCTTATCTTAAAGAAAATGGGTCTGACTGGACTTAATCTAACCTTAATAACCCCGACTAGCACTTTCCTAAAAAAGTATATAAAAGTATATATAAAGTATATAACTGTCTCTCATCCGAAAAATATTGTCCCAGAGAAAGTGTTCCTGACTAGCTAGAGCTGACTGAACTGCATCTCAAAATAATAACTGGCCCTTATATAAAGAATAATATCCCAGAGGAGATATCAGTATCATTGTTTCTTATCTTATATGCAATAGACCTGAATGGATCTTATCAGGGAAATGTGGATTCATTCCGGAATAAGGATTAATAACTTTGACATTGCTATATCACTATTTCCCAAATAGTGGTCCTCAATGCTCAGAATCTCAAAGGCAATGGTGTTATAGACTCTTAGCTAAATGACATTTATCCTGACTAAACATTATCTCAGAGATTAGACTATGGATTTGCAGACAAGACAATAAAATATTCTGCTGAGCAGTGATCATCGTTAGTAGTAATTCAATATTCTTAACACGCACACATCTAAACAAATGTATAAAATTACATGCCTGCCAATAAATCTATTCCGTCATGTACAAATATACTTATCTAAAATTTGTATAAACACAGACATATTATGCTTTTCTTGATTTATACCCATACATATGTACAAACATACATGGATGTGTGCGAATTTGAATATAATACACGTACACACCATATGTGTTATATCCTCGTATAAGTATGGTTGTGTATTCACATATGTACGCCTGAACTGAATTAAAATTGAATTTGCATTGGAAATATTTGACATGGGTGATGTTGTTGCTGTGGGCGGTCAATTGTGGGTTTTGATTACTTTTACTTCACTTTAAACTTGAACATCAAACTATCGAACAATTGTCTCCTCTCTGTGTCTCGCTTTTGCTCTTCACATATTGTCTCTTAACTTTTAACAACATCGATTCATGTGAAATAGTTTGAAATTGTAATTTTCCATGTATTCAACAAAACACACATCTTCACAAAAAAAAAAAACTAAATCATCCTCTAGCCCATGCAGAATTTATCTGTACCACCAAAAAAACAACCTAGCTTCTAACAACAATGAAAAATACATGACCAACCATTGGAATAAAAAAACTTTAGCAACAAACCGGAAATGCGATGAAAATACATGAAATGTTCATTCATTCACTCATACATTTGCTTTTGCAACAGCATTCAACAATATTTGTATGGGCGCGTATGTCCCCTTATGTCAGTCCGTGTGTGTGAGCGAGCTTTATATTTCAAGCATATTGTTGTCGTTTTTGCCAACTTTAATTAACCTTTCATTGTTGTTCGACAAAATCTACACAGTTCAGCAAAAAAAGAAGAAAAAAAAAAATAACAAAAATATATTCATTTTGATCGAACACACAGACAGACATATGTACGTTTGTACATCCGCACGAACATGCCTTCAATGTCCATTCATTCATTCATTCATTGGTTCAATTGATATGTTTTTCATTGCAATGGTGTCGATATTTTCAGCAATGACAGAAAATAAGAGGAATTCATTTATGTGAAAAAAAACGAAGTCTTGCAGGTTAGCAGTGGATCCCATTTACACTACATGAGGAAAGCGAAAAGTATCTGTCAAACCCATTATGCTTGAAAAAAGATACAACTAGAATCGTAAATTGTGAGATAAAGATATAATCTCTGAAATATGGAACTGTTGGGGCGATTATCGCCAAGACTACATATAAACCAGGAACAGTATGTCTAAGATGAGGGTTAAACAGAACTTTCATTCTAAGATAAAGGCTAGTCAGGACTTTAATTAAAAAAAATAATTGTCAACCAAGGCGGAACTATTATGTACAGGATGGAGACTAGTCTGACCATTATTTTTAATAAAAGGTCAATCAGGACAAATAGCTTCAAGATAAGTCCAGTAAAGCACCATTTTCTCTGAGATAATATCAGCAAAGGGTATTATGTTAAGTAAGTGCAGTCAGAAACTAATCGAACTAAAGAACTGCAATGAAATGTATCTCTTAGATAAGGGCCTGTACAGACCATTATGAAATCAGCACGATTATCTTTGAGATAAGGAACAGTCAGGATCATTACCTCTGAGATAAGGGTTTGTCAGGATCATTATCTGTGAGAAAGGGACATTCTGAGGCATCATCGCTTAGATAAGGGTTAATCAGGACCATTATCTCTGAGCTAAGGGCCAATCAGGACAAGAATCTCTTCGGTAAGGGCTTGTAAGGACCATTTTTTCCGATATAAGCGCCAGTCAGGACCACTACCGCTGTAATAATAGCCAGCCAAAACCATTGTCTCCGAGATAAGGGCCAGTTAGGACCATTATCTCTGAGATAAGGGCCAGTCAGGACCATTATCTCTGAGATAAGGGCCAGTTAGGGTCCTGGCTGTCCCTTTTCTCTGAGATAAGGACCCGTCACGACCATTATCTCTGAGATAAGGACCCGTCAGGACCATTATCTCTGAGATAAGGACCCGTCAGGACCATTATCTCTGAGATAAGGGCCAGTCAGGACCAATATCCCTGAGATAAGGGCCAGTCAGGACCATTATCTCTGGAATAAGGGCAATTTAGGACCATTATCTCTGAGATAAGGGTCCTGGCTGTCCCTTTTCTCTGAGATAAGGACCCGTCAGGACCATTATCTCCGAGATAGGGGCCAGTAAGGACCATTATCTCTGAGATAAGGGTCCTGGCTGTCCCTTTTCTCTGAGATAAGGACCCGTCAGGACCATTATCTCCGAGATAGGGGCCAGTTAGGACCATTATCTCTGAGATAAGGGTCCTGGCTGTCCCTTTTCTCGGAGATAAGGACCCGTCTGGACCAGTATCTCTGAGATAAGGGACAGTCAGGACCAATAGCTCTGAGAGAAGGGCCAGTTAGGACCATTATCTCTGAGATAAGGGTCCTGGCTGTCCATTATCCCTGAGATAAGGGCCAGTTACGACCTTTATCTCTGAGATAAGGGTCCTGCCTGTCCGTTTACTCTGAGATAAGGACCCGTCAGGACCATTATCTCCGAGATAAGCGCTAGTCACGACCATTATCTCTAAGATAAGGGCCAGTCACGACCATTATCTCTGAGATAAGGGCCAGTTAGGACCATTATCTCTGAGATAAGGGCCCTGGCTGTCCCTTTTCTCTGAAATAAGGACACGTCAGGACCATTATCTCTGAGATAAGGGCAAGTTAGGACCATTATCTCTTAGATAAGGGTTCTGGATGTCCCTTTTCTCTGAGATAAGGACCCGTCAGGACAATTATCTCTGAGATAAGGGCAAGTTAGGACCATTATCTCTGAGATAAGGGTCCTGGCTGTCCATTTTCTCTGAGATTAGGCCAGTCCGGACCATTATCCCTGAGATAAGGGCCAGTCAGGACCATTATCTCTGAGATAAGGGCCAGTTAGGACCATTATCTCTGAGATAAGGGTCCTGGCTGTCCCTTTTCTCTGAGATAAGAACCCGCCAGGACCATTATCTCTGAGATAAGGACAAGTTAGGACCATTATCTCTGAGTTAAGGGTCCTGGCTGTCCCTTTTCTCTTAGATAAGGCCAGTCCGGACCATTATCCCTGAGATAAGGGCCAGTCAGGACCATTATCTCTGGAATAAGGGCCATTTAGGACCATTATCTCTGAGATAAGGGTCCTGGCTGTCCCTTTTCTCTGAGATAAGGACCCGTCAGGACCATTATCTCCGAGATAGGGGCCAGTTAGGACCATTATCTCTGAGATAAGGGTCCTGGCTGTCCCTTTTCTCTGAGATAAGGACCCGTCAGGGCCATTATCTCTGAGATAAGGGACAGTCAGGACCAATAGCTCTGAGAGAAGGGCCAGTCAGGACCATTATCTCTCAGATAAGGGCCAGTTAGGACCATTATATCTGAGATAAGGGTCCCGGCTGTCCCTTTTCTTTGAGATAAGGACCCGTCAGGACCATTATCTCTGAGATAAGGGCCAGTCAGGACCATCATCTCTGAGATAATGCCAGTCAGGACCAGTAACTCTATGATAAGGCCAGTAAGGACAATTATCTCCAAGATAAGGACAAGTCAGGAGCATTATCTCTGAGATAAGGGCCAGTCAGGACCTTTATCTCTTAGATAAGGGCCAGTCAGGACCCTTATCTATGAGATAAGGGCCAGTCAGAACCATTATCTCCGAGATAAGGGCCAGTCAGGACCATTATCTCCAAGATAAGGACAAGTCAGGAGCATTATCTCTGAGATAAGGTCCAGTCAGGACATTTATATCTGAGATAAGGCCAAGATAATGACAAGTCAGAATCATTATCTCTGAGATAAGGGCCAGTCAGGACCTTTATATCTGAGATAAGGGCCAGTTAGGACCATTATCTCCAAGATAATGACAAGTCAGAATCATTATCTCTGAGCTAAATGCCAGCCAGTGACAGTGACAAAGCCAGCAGGGATCATTATCTCTGAGATAAGGGTCACTCGGAACCATTATCTCTAAGACAAGGGCCATTCAGGACCATTATATCTAAGGTAAGGGCCAGTCAGGACCATTATCTCTGAGATAATGCTAGTCAGGACCACTATCTCTGAGATAAGGGCCAGTCAGGACAATTATCTCTAAGATAAGGACAAGTCAGGAGCATTATCTCTGAGATAAGGCCAGTCAGGACCTTTATCTCTTAGATACGGGCCAGTCAGGACCCTTATCTCTGAGATAAGGGCCAGTCAGGACCTTTATCTCTGAGATAAGGGCCAGTCAAGACCATTATCTCCGAGATAAGGGCCAGTCGGGACCATTATCTCCAAGATAAGGACAAGTCAGGAGCATTATCTCTGAGATAAGGGCCAGTCAGGACCTTTATATCTGAGATAAGGGCCAGTCAGGACCATTATCTCCAAGATAATGACAAGTCAGAATCATTATCTCTGAGGCGAAGGCCAGCCAGTAACATTATCTCTGAGCTAAATGCTAGCCAGTAACATTATCTGTGAGATAAAAGTCAGCAGGGATCATTATATCTGCGATAAGGGCCAGAACAATTATTTCTGAGATAAGAAACAGTCAGGGCATATATATCTTAGATAAGGGCTAGTAAGGATATATATCTGTGGGAAAGAGCTATTCAGCACAATTATCTCCTAGATAAGGCCTAGTCGCACTATCTCTGAGATAAGGTTCAATCAGGACCATTATATGTGACATAAGGGCCGGTAAGGACAATTATCACTTAGATAAATCTGAGATATGAACCACTCACGATTCTTATCTCTTAGATAGTCTAAGTCAGAACTATTATTTCCAAAATGGTCCATTGTCAATTCCATAGAAGATGATCCACCTTCTTCTGCTTTGGTTTATATTCGTTTCATACATTTTTTCTTTCTTTAGTTTCCTCTCAACCTCTTCACTTCCAACTTCAGAATCGACACCACTTGCAATTCAATGATTTGTGGTTATCGCTTAACACATATCCTTTGACATTTTAGAGGATCATAAATTCAAAGGATATGTGCTCATACATACATAAATCCATAATAAAATCTTTCAATTCGTCATCAATATTTAAGCCACGTTTCGACAATTGTCAATATGACACAATGGTGTCTGTGTGTAGGGTATAATGAACCTGTGAAAAAATAACACGGTTCACCGATTGCAATGTTGAGGAAAACGAAATGACGGGATCCCACGAACTGCAAGAAAAAACAACAACTACAACTGTTCAAAGTTCAAAGTAATAAAAACCCAAAAACAAACGAAGGAATACCAATGGCAACATTTTAACAGAGAACAAGTGACAAACAAACAAAGAGACAGACAGTCTCAAATAAATGTTTTTGCAAAACTAAAAATACCAACGAAATTTTTGCTATGCAACGCATAACGTTTTACATTGATGTGTGTTCCGCTGTTCCATTCGACGAACATGGATACCATCAACTAGCGTTCCACCATTATGGGAATTTATATTGAAGGAAAATAGTCAACGAAAAGGGAATGTGTGTTTTCGCAATTGAAGTACAGGGGGGGAATGTTAAGAGGGGAGGGTGAAAAAATGATAATGAAATAAAAGCAACTCCCTCATCATGACGAAATGAATAGAGTCCAGAGTAGGTGACATGACATGTTCGAGCACTTTAGTCCACAGCTACATATTTATGTACGAAGCTATCCTTTCACAATGTACTGAAGTAAAGTAAACTTTGCTCCACCACTCCGCCAGTTGTCTACAATTACCACACACACGCATCCAGACCAATTTCCTGCCATAATATTTTGAACTCTGCCATAGAAGTGTGTTTTAGTTTTCTTTTTATTTTTCCAGTTTCCATTCCTGTTTCCTTGGTGGCAACCTTTTTGAGAAAAATAAAAAACCCAACGCTTATGGTTCGTGGGTGGTACAAACATATGTACGCTGCCGGCAGTCATATCTTGCACCCAAGGTTTTGATAGAGTTCCTCTGTCTATTGACCAAGTTCAGGACATCGTTTACAGCTACATCCATTAGAAGAAGCAAAACGGGGCCATACTTAGAAATAAATCAGTGTTGAAAGTTGGGAAATCGTTTCCTAGCCACCGCTTGGTTGCTTTTCCGTTGACGTTCGGTAGTTGGCATACTTACACACATCGTAGATTTTCTGGAAATTTGATTTATTTCCGTTTCCTTCCAGTCGAAAGCTGTACACATGCTGCTCAATTGTATTGGTGTAGTGCTTAACCAAACGTCGGTCTGTGTAGCCATAAATGGAGAAGCAGGTTGTTTGTTGTTTATGACTTTTGTGGTATTTTTATGATCTTCACTTGTTATGTTGTAGTTGTAGAAAACAACAAATAAAGCAATCCACCCACATATGCCACACACTCACACATGTATCCAAATTGTTGTTGCTGTTGTTTTATATAAAATTTATTTGTTCAAGTATATTAATTTGTTGTTATAATTTTTTACATTCATTCCTGGCCACAAAAAACCGTAAACATTTTATTGCCATGTTAGCAGCAGAGACGACGAACGAAGAGGAAAAAAAACGACAAAACGAATGCCTTGTCGTTTTGACTTTATTGGCATCATTTGTTCTAGGCCCAATTTGTTTGTTGTTTCCGTTAAGGGCAAGTAGAAGGAGTATGTGATAGCTTTTATTTGCTCCAAAAGTTTATGGATAAAATAAAATGTTATTCGATTTTTAATAGACTCTTCCGGAGAAATGTTTTTCTCCTAAAATTTGTAAATAAAAGTAGCAATAATATTGTCAAGAATAAATATTTTATTGAAGGGATATTTTGTCGAAGGTAAGAGCATCTATAACAGAGAAATGGAATTGAAGGAAAATTGGCAATTAAAAAGAACAGGTCGAATTTCAGCTAGGACAAATATTACGAATGCAGATACAACACAACAAAACCAACAATATTTAATTGGAACCCCTAAATTTTTTTCTATTTGATTTAATAACCTTTTGTATGAAATTCCATGGCGAACGGACAAGGTTAACCCGTGCCACCCGAACGATCTTTGTTTCCACAGTAATTTGTATAGGACCAAAGGTTCAATATTCAATTACCAATAAAGGTCCAATCTATGGAATCAACTTTACCGGTGCTACTGTTGCGGTTAACGATAACCCGTGCGCCTGACCGATCTTTATTTCCATAGTACTTTGAATGAAGACCAAAGGAAAATTTTCAGGAAATCGTTTTGCAGGCCACAATTTTTTTTCAATCGACGAAAATAATTTCCAGTTCATTAATTCTGAATTCTACAAAAATTTATGAAAATCGGACCAGATTTTTATATTACTCCAATACGTATATTTGGTCAATTACAGGTAATTTGGGCTCTATAATATAGCTAATATCAAATCTGACCCGATTTTCATACATTTTTGTAGAATTCGTATCGTTGGCTCCATACAAATTACTATGGGAAAAAATATCACCATAAAATTTCATATATTCGGTTCTTTGATCAAATGGAAACAATTGGGAAAAGCGTTAAGTTCGGTCGGGCCGAACTTTTTATACCCTCCACCACAAATTTCAGCCATTTCGGTGGATTAATGTTGCCACAACCTTCAAAATACCGAAAATCGGAAGTAACCGTTCTATGGGGGCTATATAATGGCATGGACCTATACCTACAAATTTCTGGGGGAAAGGTTTATACCCCCAACGAAGACTAAATACCAAATTTCAGCCATCTCGGTGTGATAATGAGGCCAAAACCTTCAAAATACCGAAAATCGGGAGATATCGTCCTATGGGGGCTATATCAAAACGTGAACCTATATAAACATTTTATTGTAGAAATGTTTCTTAGCCTCTGGAAACACAAAATACAAAGTTACAACCGATTCTGTTGTCAAATGGTACTAATACATTCAAAATATATTAAAATGACGCGTACTTTATATGGGGCGTTATATGGGGGTAATACCAAAAGGTCGACGTATATAAACCAACTTTGGTAGGAATGTTTTTTGGCCTCTGGAGACACAAAATACCAAATTACAACCAATTCGGTGGTAAAATGGGACAAATATCTTAAATAATAATAGATTTTCCCAAAATTTCATCCACCTACGTCAATCCGTTCGGACGCTAGAGTGATTTCCACAGACGGACGGACATTGCTATATCGATGTAGAATTGCACGCTGATCATGAATATATATAGTTTGTGGGGTCTACAATGATTATTTTGAGTAGTTACAAACGTAGTGACAAACTTAATATACCTCCATCCTATGGTGGAGGGTATAAAAATAGAGGGTAGAAGTTAAAAAATTTGTTTGTTTGTTGGGTCAGTCTAAGGTACATCCATAGAATACTATATATTTACAATATACATATACATAAATTCAATTCAAAGATAATATTTTAAAGAATAAAATCAGTCAGGACCAATTTATCTGAAATGAGGACCCATTTAATCACTCATAAGGGACAGTTAGGACTATCGCCTTTACGATAACGGTCAGTCAGGGCTTGTATTTTCCCAAGTCCTGTTATTATCTTGGAAACATTAGGACAATTTATGTCATAACGTAAAAGAAAATGACGGTTCCGGACCACTATCTCTCACAAATTTCTTAATATGATGACAATTCTGTTCATGATTGCGACAGTCAAAACATTGTAGAGATAATCGGAAACATTGTTATGCCCTCTGCCTTTAGGCTACGACCAAAAATGTGCCTCGTCGGAACAACCGATTCGAATAAAGTTAAATTTCGGAGATGGGCTATATCGGTCTACTCCTTCGGGTACCTCGTCCACAAAAGTTTAACAATTTTCTGTAAAATGGTGTGAACCATAAATCTCGATGGGAGCATACGATTTGGTCCAAACTTTACACCTCTTATTATTCCTTCCATATATAGTTCGGGTTCGAATATGGACTATAACGGTCCACTCCTTCGGGTGCCTCCGACACAAAATTCGGATAAAGTGAAGTTCAACAGTTACTCTCGGATCGTTTTGATTTTTTTCAGTAGTTTGTCGTTACGGGTCCCTTTGTGACGGTAAATTTTTCTCTTGTGGAAGTCCATACTTCTGAGATATTGGCCTAAAACTCAAAGAACCCCTGACGGCACCAATCAAAATGGCAAATCGGAAAGATAATTCTCGCAAGGAATTTCTGATTGGCATAGTCGTGTACCAGTCATGTATCAGGTTGGAATATTGACTATATCGGTCCACTCCTTTGGGTACCTCCCACACAAAATTCGGTAAAAGTAAAGGCTGATACTTTCTTGCTTGTGTCTGGCGAAATAGCGCATGACCACTATCTTCAAGACTACGGGAGAAACATTTTGCCTGGTGAAACTTCTCTGCCTGGTAAAGACACTGAGGCCGATTATCACGGAAATAAATGTCAGTTCGGACCCATGTTTATGAGATAATACCACTATTTTATATACTAACTTTCATAGACCTTTAGCTGTCGTAGCAAAGGTTTCGTAAGCTACCAAAACACGTTCTTTGTGGTATCTGTGGCGAATTATTTAAAAACGAATCGCTTTGGAATCTGTTATTAAAAAAGCCTTACGACAGTGATTAAAACGACATATACGCCAACGTAGGCACATACCTGCCGTTCTAAACCCTCGGTGTTCTCACAACACTGGACTAGTTGCAGGCGACCAATCAGCGTCCCTTGCACTGTAGTGAGTTACCAATTGTGTTCAAGTATTTGGCCCTGTTCACCAACTTTGTTTTATGAGGAACCCATCTAAAATTCCTGTCTTTCTATGGCTCAGACAGCCAGTTGCAATACAACTCCACATTCAAGCCGAATACTCTACACGCGATTTGAATAGAACCACCACGATACTCCTGCAAGGGGCCGACATAAACTACCAGACTGGGTCAACAGAAGTAGGGGCAACTGGCACCCGTAGTCCAAGAATTAAATCTCTCGTACGACTTCGTAACCATAAAGATTGCTACCAGTTTGTCCATCTGGGAGTGGTGGCACACCGATCAATACGACAGTCGGACTATCGATAGTTTGCTAGCTCTATTTAGACCCTAAGTAGGTTTGGACGAAATCTGTTTTAAACAATTTGGAGTCGAGTTGGCAATGTCTGTCCATCTGTCTGCATCGATCCAAAATTTGACATTCGTAATATTTAGTCCAAACTTAGTTTAAGTTCGAAAATGGATCACATCGGTCCACTTCTTTGGGTAGCCCCCTCACAATGGTTCAACATTTTTCTTTAACTGCAGTTTAAGGTCTGTTCGTTGTTCGGAAATGTTTATCGAATGTACTCCTTGTCGTCCTGTTTGCAGCGACATTACGTTTTTCGTGGGCAAGTCCATGCTCCCTGATACAATGGTCAAAACGCTCTAAATTATACGAAAGGAATGACTCCTAAAATAAGATCCACTTCCAAAATGACTATGTCTGTCTATTCCCTCAGTTATTTGCTCCGAAACACTTTTAAGCTTTATTTTTGTCGGCCAGTTCATACGTCCACAGAGGACCAGAAAATTCTGAAAACCCATACTTAATTTTTTAGGGGAAAAAGGGTTTCAATGCACTCGGGCTGAGATTATATCTTTGCAGGCAAAGCCGATTGATACTTTTTAAAATATTTAAATTGCAATCAATATCTCAGAAGTTTGGACCATTCATAGAAAGTGTCTTTCAGCATAACTCTGAGCTTAGAGCCTATAAGAAGAGCCAGTCAGAGCCTTTGAGACGAGTGTCAGTTGGCAACGTTTTATTTGTAACGATGTCGATAACAACTATTATCTCTGAAATAAGAGCCAGAAGGATTTCATCTGGGTTGATGCCATTTAAGACCATACTTGCGACCACAATGTCAGTTAGACCATAGGAGACCCAATGAAAACGATTATCTAAGAGATAAAGGCCAATAGAAATGGGATTAGAGTCACTTGAGAAAATTAGCTAGGAGATAAGAGCCAATATCTTAGCCGCTATCTTCTATAATCCTGGGAAAAAAGAAATAATTTTATACCATAATTTTAGATAAATGGTAATTTAAATTTATTTTAAATAAAATCGGTCTGACCTTTATCTGTGCGGCAAAGGTCATGTACTCTTAGATTGCAGTCATTCAGGATATTTTTATCATGTATAAGGGAAAGCCAGGAGCACTATTTCTTACCAGAACCATTATCTTAGAAATAGAAATCATTAAGGTAAATTATTTGTGAAATAAGGTCAAATTAAAACCATAATTTTTGAAATAATAGGATGCAGGACCGTTCCCCTGATGATAAGGGTCAATCAAGACAATACAACCAAATTTTCCCTCGAACATGCTCAAAAGGGATAAGGTAGAAGATTTTCTTATATCAATGCGTGCAGCCCAAATATATTTTTAACTTAATTGATGACACATTGGAGATCACCTTGCCTAAACGACGTGACGGACATATTGCGACACCTCTTGCTGATAAAGTCTAATTTGACTGAAATACTCATGCAAGGTAAGCCATGTCTACTATTGAAGTCCTTAAAAAATCTTCTGTCTACTAGTAAAGACCTAAAAAGTTATTCTGTCTACTAGAAAATACCTTAAAAGGTCTTCTGTCTAATAGAGTCGATCTTGAAGGGTCTTCTGCCTAATAGAGAAGGCCTTTAAAGGTCTTCTTTCTTAAAAGGTCATCTGTATACTAGGGAAGAACTAAAAAGGCCTTCTGTCTACTAGAGAAGACCTTTTCATCTGTCTACTAGCGAACGCCTTAAAAAGTCTTCTGTCTGCTAGCAAGACCTTAAGAAGACTAGAGAAAACCTGAAAAAGTCTTCTGTGTACTAGAGAAGATCTCAAAAGGTCTTCTGTCTACTACAAAAAAACCTAACGAAGACCTCAAAAGGTCTTTTGTCTATTAGCGAAGACTTTAAAAAGTATTCCGTCTACTAGAGAAGGCCTTAAAAGGTATTGTGTGCACTAATAAAGACCTTAAAAGTCTTGCGTCTACTAGCGAATACCTTAAAATATCTTCTGTCTACTAGTTAAGACTTTGAAAGGTCTTCTGTCTACTAGCGAAGAATTTAAGAGGTCTTCCGTCAATTAGAGAAGACCTTGAAAGGTATTGTGTCTTCTAATAAAGACATTAAAAGTCTCCTATCTACTAGGGAATACCTTAAAAGGTCTTCTGTCTACTAACACCATACTATCGATGTTGTCCACGTTTTCGTTAACCTTTTATGATTTTCAATCGAAATTCATTTTAATTATAATTCACTGAAAGAAAAACGTTTCGTTATATCAATGAACGGCTTTCATTGATGTAATGAAAAACTTAATTAATATAATGAAACTTTTCGTTCATGCAATAAAAACTTACGTTGCTTGGAAATTCGATGGTAATTGGTTTCATTGAATAAATAAAACGGATTTCATTGATGTTACGAATGGGTTTCATTGAATTAATGAATAAATTTCATTGCATTCATGAAGAAGTTTCATTGCAATAATGAAGAAATTTCATTGTATTAATGATGAAGAATCATTGCATTAATGAAAAAGTTTCATTGTATTAATGATGAAGTTTCATTGCATTAATGAAAAAGTTTCATTGTATTAATGGTAAAGTTTCATTGTATTAAGGGTGAAGTTTTATTGTATTAATGAACAATTTCATTAATTTTACTTTAATGAAACTGTTTTCATTTATTCAATGAAGCTTTATGTTGGTTCAAAGGCAATGACAAATTTCATTGATGGAACGTAAGATTTCGTTTATGTTGTGAGGCTTTTTCTATCAGTGTTGAGATTAATGACTATTATAAGGTGTATACTGATCAGATAAGAATCGGTAAATTTAAGCTTGAGTCAATTGGAAAACGGTGTTTGTTCATAGATCATCCCAAAAGTGGCATGGTGGAAATGGGTGCAATCGATGAGTAACCGTAGTAATTTCTGAGGTTATATTTTCGAAATCTAACTAGGCGCAAATGCTATATATAGTTGTTATATTGATGTAATTTTATGTAATAGGTGTAGGTATTTGACCAACGGCATCACTCAATCCAACCTAAAATTCAAGAGAGAAGTTGTGTACGCTTTTGACACTCTGACGCCCATTTTTGGAACCCAAAAATGTCGTTCACGAACAAGTGGTCTATACCACTGCCGACCAAGAAGAGGGCATACAAAATTCTCTTCTATTGGGAACTTTGACATTGTGTTAGTAAGGTTGTAAAACAAATAAAAACATTTGCTCTATTTTGTGTGCTCTTTCGTTGCGTTCGGGTCGTGTGTGTGTGAATTACCGAAAAACTTCGTAACTTCAACAATACCAAAGAACGGCATTGGTCTATACAGGACGATGTGAAATATCAAAAACTGACTTCCAATTTATTAAAATTAAGATACAAGCATGTTCTACGGCTTTGACCTCTTATAACACTGTGCAACACTGGAAATGCAAACAACTTCTAATGGGCATTTTCTGAAAGTACATATTGAGACTACAACAAGTAAAAAAGTATCAGTCGGCTTGGCCGACAGAGATATACCCTCAGCATGTGTATATTGAAACAATTTTTTCCCAAAAAACGCATGTATTTAGGGAATTTTGGGAGTTTGAACTGACAAAAATGTTGATTAGGATTTAATATCAAAAGTTTTGCGGAGGAGATACTAAAAAGAATGGATCTCCATCCACTACATATGGTACCATAGGGGTTTTTTAGACCTTCAGGGATGTTTGCTCAAGAAGTATGAACTTGCCCCTGAAACAACTTTTACCATCGAAATTGAGGCAGCAATGCAAGTGTCTTCAACAAAAATCAATGTGATTCGAAAGCAGGTCTTAAAGTGAACATGTATGCGAAATTTTGTGTGGGAGATATATTAAGATGTGTAAAGTATGGTCCAATTCGGCCACTCTCTTCAAGAGTTATCGTACGCACAATTTTACCGAACATTTTTGAACTTTTGTGGGGGAGGTACCTGAAGGAGTGGACCGATATGGCTTATCTTCGAACTTAAACTATGTTTGGACAAAATATTACTAAGACCAAACTTTGGACCGAATCGGCAGACCTGTTCGAGAGTTATTTTGCCCTCCAACCTCCTCACACGGTGTCATAGGGGTTTTTTGCAACTTTCAGGCTATTTTCTCAGGAAGTATGGACTTGCCCCTGATGAAACTTATACCGTCGTATGGAGGGCAGTGAATACAAGTTGCTAAAGCAAAAATCAAAGCGATTCGAGAGATGGTCCTAAACTGAACTTTTCCAAATTTTTGTGTGGGAGGTACCCGACGGAGTGGACCAATTGAGTCCATATTAAAACCTGATCTAAGTCTGGTACACGCTCCACGATGGGCAAAGTATGGACCATATCGGTTACTCCCTTCAAGAGTTATCGTGCGCACAAATTTTCCGAACATTTTCGAACTTTTGTGGGGGAGGTAACGGAAGGAGTGTACCGATATAGCTCATCTTCGAACTTAAACTAAGTTTGGGCAAAATATTACGAAAGCCAAAATTTGAACCGAATCGGTTCATCCGTTCGAGAGTTATCGTGCGCTCCAGCCAGACAGACAGACGGACGGACGGACATTGCTCAATCGACTCCAAATTGTCTGAAACACATTTCGTCCAAACATACTTGGGGTCTAAAACCATTATTTCGATGAGGCACATTTTGCCCGTATGAAAGTGTATATACCCTTCATAGCCTAAAGGCTGAGGGTATAAAAACCTTAATTGGGTTTCGTGTTCTTAGATCGGGTTTAGATTTTATGGCCTCATCTAAACCGACCTAAAATGAGCCTTTTTTAAAGTGATCGGACCTTTATCTCCGAAACTAATAAGAATTTTGCTTTGCAGTCTTCAGCAATATTGTAGCCCTAAAGTAGTAGAACTTATGTGTCAAACAGATAACTAGGAAAAGCTGCATCTAGCACATCAAACTCTTTAAAATATAGAAAAGTTTACATAATTTCTGAAATTCTGGTCAGTAACAACTAAACTGTAGGGAGTTGAAACAAGTAACCATTCTAAAAATTTTCCAAATAATGTGGCCATCAATTCTTCAGAACATTCTGAAACTCTAAAATGGTTATTTCACGTTGTTAAAGGGGTATTTCATAACATACCTTTTACAAAACATGTTTCAAACAATGTTCACACAGGCTGTTTATTCTCATGTTGGGGATTTCAATGAATTATTGAAATATTTACCAAATTGTTATTAAAAAATTTGCTATACAAAAGGCGATAGAGGCATTTTACAACAATATAATGTTCTGAAGAGTTGTGTATTACATTCCAGAGAATATTTTCCCAAAAGGTAACATTAAGAAGAATTTAACATTTTGGGAGATACGCTGCGAAATATACACAAATTATAGAATTTTTAGATATATTATAAAATTTGAGACAATAAATGCAGTTTTTCGAGTTCACAATTCCCCCAAATATTTTCTTCTTGCTCTTATCTACAAGTTTGCTGCAGATGTCAAAACAATATTCGTATTGGTTTCAGAGATACAGCCCCGATTTGTTTTAAAAATTCGATCTTTAACCATGTTTAGATGAGGCCATAAAAACGAACCCGATCTAAGAAAACAAAACCCAAATATGGTTTTTGCCTATTGGTCCTCTACTTTTATAAAATTCTGGACAGAAGTTGTTTGCACGCGATTGGCTTAAAAAATGTTGCACAGTGTAAGTAACAATTACAACTTCTTTTACTTACTAGGAACTCAAAAGAAGTTGTTAAAAATGCAGAACTAAGAATTAAAACACCTTAAGACTTCTGTTAAATGTATCCAAAAGTCTGCTTAAATATAAACAATCCCTCTAAACTAGTGGTCTTTACTTCTTGTCAGTTAATCTTCTTCTATAAATGCTTATTTCTTCTGCATTGAACCCACATCAAATAGCATTACCGTAAACAAAAAAACCAAAGGTCTTGTTTTGGCCTCTGGTTAAATACTGTTAACATTAACCAAATCACAATGAATTCCATTGACATTTCCCTTAAAAACAACAACATGTGGGTGCTAATGCATCGAAAAGTGGGCGGTAGATCGTTTGGTCTTTTCGGAACATGCGTTTGCTTGTGGTTTATCAAATGGGGTTTCTTCTCCCAAAAAAAAACCAAATCCTTTCGGCAGAATGCTTTGTTGGTGTTACACATGCCTCGTCTCCTCTTCTTTGTCATTGGCATGAATGTCCTAAATCAGCCGTAAGCTTGTTGTTGTAACATAAACAATGTTCTAATTTGTTGCTTTTCATTTGAACAACTTTTTTTGTGTGTTCTTCTTACTCCTTTTGTTTTTGTTGCTGATACTTTATCACATGCGAAAGGTACATGTTCGATATTGTATGTGTTATATTGTCCGCTTTGGGCTATTAGGACTTTTTCTGTTTGTAAGCTTTGAGGGTATTAATGGAAATTTTTGTAACTTTTGTGTTAAGTAAAAGAACAACGACAAAGGCAAACCATTAGCATTGCTTAACATGTAACAGTTTTTTTTGCTGTAACAGAACGTGGTAAATTGGATCAATGTAAGGAAAGTTTGTTTGTTGTAGGAAAAATTATGTTTGATACAAGAAAACACGCTTTGTGTTCTTCTCACTCACACTAATACTTTGAATGAAGGGATTAACACCATTAATTTCTCCTGTATTTAAACCTTCTTCTCTTTCCACACTAATACTTTGAATTAAAGTATTAACACCATTAATCTTGTATTTAAAGCTTCTTCTGAGGAACAATTCTCAATACGTGAAAGCAATATGACTTATCAGGGAAACACTTTTCACAGCAATGTTACCAATAGGTCTTTTCATGTCAAATACTCGTAATTTGTTGTCTTATACAACACCAAAGAGTCTTCAAATGGAACTTCGCATAGAGGACACATAGGACTTCTCATATACCGAAATATGTATTTTTATTAAAGTCTAAAAGGTCTTCCTAAGGAAGATAATATGTCTTCTTAAAGAATATTAATAGGTCTTCTTATAACAGATCAATAGGTCCTCTTTTAGGAGGCCGATAAGTCTTCTTATAGAAGACCAATAGGTATTCTTTTAGACGACCAATGGGTCTTCAATAAAAAAACTAATAGGTCATCTTGAACAAGACTAATAGGTATTTTTAAAGATGACTAATAGAATATGTTTTCTTAATGAAGACCAATAGACCTTGTTAAAAAAGCCCAATAGCTCTTCTTATGAAGGCCAATAAGCATTCTTATATAAGACCAATGGGTCTGCATATGAAACACTAATAGGTAATCTTGAGGAAGACTAATAGGTTTTCTTGTACAGGACCAATGGTTCTTCTTATAGAAGACTAATAGGTCCTCTTATAGAAGCGAATAGGTGTTCTTATAGAAGACCAAGAGGTCGTACTTTGGACGACCAAACATTTTTCTCGTAGAAGTCAAATAGGTCTGCTCGTAGAAGTCCAATAGGTCTTCTTTTAGCATATCAATCGCCTTTAATTTAGAGGACCATTAGGTCTTCTTATGGTGCACCAATAAATCTTCTTCTTATCGATTCTTATAGAAGACCAAGAGCTCTTCTCATAGAAAAGCAATAGGTCTTCCTATAGAAGATCAATAAGTTTTCTTAAAAAAGATCAAAAGGTCGTCTTATGGAAAATCGCGGAAGACCAATATTTTTCTAATAAAGCAAAACCCCATTTTCAGGAAGAAACAATGAGTTTTCTCACTGAAATCAAATGGGTCTTCTCATAGAAGACCCATATCAGCATTTATCTCAGATATTATTGCAATAACTTGCTGAAGATAATGACCCTGGGTGTCCTGCTCTTAGAGCCCAGAATGGTCCGGAGTGTCAAATTTCTCGGAAGTAAAGGTCTTGACTGAGGCTTATCCTAGAAAGATACCTCTATCTCAGATTAAATTATTGTCTTGAATGGTCCTTATTACCGTGCCCACTTATATCACGTCTAATATAACTACCGTAATCGGCATTTATCTTATAGATAATGGTTCTGACTGACCCTTGTCTCAAATAAATGACACTTATCTAAAAGATAATGATCCCGACTTTACTCATCCTATAGATAATGGTTCCGGCTGACCCTTGTCTAAGACATAATGGTCCTGACTGGCACCTATCTGAGAGATAATGGTCCCGACTGGCCCTTATCTTAGAGATAATGCTACTATCTAAAACTTATCTCAGAGATAATGGTGCCGACTGGCCGTTATTTCAGAAGTAATGACCCAGACCGGTACTTATCTTAGTTATAGTGGTCCCGGCTGAGCTTTATTTTGGAACTAATGGTCCTGTCTGGCACTTAACTTAGAGATAATGATTCTGGCTGACCCTTGTCTAATGGTCCTGACTGACACTTATATTTGAAATAGTTGCCCTGACTGGAACTTATCTCAGAGATAATGGTCCTGACTGACCCTTATCTCAGATGTTATGGTCCTGACACTTATCTCAGAGATAATGGTTCTTACTGGCTCTTATCTGTGAGGTTATGGTCCTGAATAGCAATTATCTTAGAGATAATGGTTCTGACTGACCCTTATCTCAGAGTTTATCGTCCTTACTGACACTTATCTCAGAGATAATGCTCCCGACTGGCCCATATCTTAGAGATAATGGTCTTATCTGGCACTTATCTCTTGGGCTATGGCCCTCATTGACACTTATCTCAAAGTTAATGGTCATGACTGACCTTTATCTCAGAAGTAATGGTCCATATTATCCTTTATTTTAGAAATAATAATCCTATGTGGCATTTATCTAAAGGATAATGGTCATATCTGGCACATATCTTAGATATAATGGTCCCAACTGGCTATCATCTTAGAGATAATTGTCCTATCCGGCACTTATCTCAAAGGTTATGTTCCGGACTGGTATTTATCTAAGAGATATTGGTCCCGACTTGACCTTATCTCAGAGATAATTGTCCTGACTGCCCTTTATCTGATAGGTTATAGTCCTGACTGGCATTTGTCTTAGAGATAATGGTTCTGACTGATCATTCTCTCAGGTATAATGGTCCGGACAGGCTCTTATCTCAGAGATAATGGTCATAACTGGCCCCTATCTTAAATATTGTGGTCCCATCTCTCACTTATCTCAGAGGTTATGGTCCTGACTGGTACTTATATCCGAAATAATGATCCCGATTGACCCTTATCTTAGAAATATTGGTCCTATCTGACACTTATCTAAGAGATAATGGTCCTATATGGAACTTATCTTAGAGATAATGGTCCAGATTGGATCTTATCTTAAAAATAATGGTTCTATCTGACACTTACCTTAGAGATAATGGTTCTCACAGACCCTTGTCTCAGATATAATGGTCCGGAATAGCATTCATCTCAGAGATAATGCTCCCGACTTAACGTTATCATAGAGATAATAGTGCTACCTGGCACTTATTTCAGGGATAATAGTTGTATCAGGGCCAGTCGGTACCATTATCTCTAAGATAAATATCATAGAAACAGTGGTACCGACTGACCTTATCTTAGATATAAGGGTTTTGACTGACCGTTGTCTTTGATATAATGGTCTGGACTAGCACTTATCTCAGAGATAATGGTCCCTTATCTTAGACGTAATTCACCTACCTGGCACTTAACTTAGAACCAAAGGTCCTGGCTGGCACTTATCTTAGTGATAATTGTCTTGATTTGACCTATACCTTAGACATAAGGGTCCAGCTACTGCTGACTGACACTTATCTAAGATATAATGGTCATTACTAGCCCTTCCCTCAGAGGTAATGGTACTTACTGGCACTTATCTTAAATATAATGATCTGGACTGGTATATAGGAAAAGAATGGTCCTTATTGCCCCTGATCTTAGAGGTAATGAAATAATGATTCTGACTGACCCTTATCTCAGAGATAGTGGTTCTGACTTACCCCCATCCTGAAAATAATTTTCTTGACGGGTCCTTATCTCGAAAAGAATCGTTCCTTTCTTGTATCGGAGAAAGTCCAATAAATCGACACTTATCTCAAAAATATTAAAGCTGTGGTTGTGGTAGAAGCATAGGTTTGATGCCGTTGGCCGAAACGCTTTTGGTTTCGATTTTGGTTCCGACTGACCATTATATCTGTCGTGTCCTTGTGTGGATGACAATTTATTTCAGAGAGAAATCATTATGGACATCACTGTCTTTTACCCTCTATGTCAGGAAAAAACTCATCTTGGAGGCCTGTTTAATGTAATTTTGTTCCTTGATGTAGAATCTGAAGCTTCTATATCGACCATGACCCATAAAAACAAACCAATAAAAGTAGTTATGACAAAGCTCAACATGATTTTGCTTTTGCCTTTTGTCTAAATGTTTATTTTTTTCCCTATTCAACACCTTATTGTTCATGCCTGACTGCCATCCATGTTGGTCATAGCCATAGCCTGAATGTGGATGCCTACAGCTGATAGCTAAAAATCTTGAAGACAGCACGTTTTGTCAATACAAAAGAGGCCAGTTAGTTTTCACTGACACACAAATGGCTGCGTATTACATTTTTAAGTGCTGACATTAAATTTCAAGTCCAGACAATGAAGGGCGGCTGCAATAAAAATATATTTCTATTCATATTTACTTTTGTTCTTGTTGTTGCCATTTTTCGTTTTTCATTTTGGTCTTAAGTACCTAAACAGTTGGCCATAAAAGAGTGTCCTTGTAAACGAAATAGAAATAAGAAAAACAAAACTAAAAACCTCTAGACAATGTCATTGTCCAAGTTGGGGCTAGCAGTTGGGCCATAATGCTGCCATAAAACTCTCCACTCTATGCAATATGTGTTTGTGGGAGGTGATAGTATTGTTCATTGTTGCTGCTTCCCCCTATAGCTTCTTTACTGGTGTGTATTGTTTTGATTTTCGTCTTCTTGAAACTCTTCCCAAGCTCCCCTCTAAAAGTAGAGAAGTCAAGTACAACCAACTACTACCGTGCGGCATTGAGTCAAGTAAGCAATAAAATCATCAGCTGCATAAAATTGCTGTCGATATTTAACCCTTTCACATTGTTGAATGAGAAGGGAGCGGAGTGTGCCGGGGTAACCATCCATTCCAGTGATTCTTTGCTGACTTTATTAGCAAACAATTTTTGCACAACTATGATACCATTCAATAAGTCAATAATGGGTTAAATCTCCTTTTGGAGTGAGGGGGTAGGTGGTTGGATTGTTTGAAGAAAGCATTGCTGCATCATCATGACCGTCGTCGTCGATGAGCTAGCTGCATGCTGCAGCCTGGTCAAAAAATAGTTGCACAAAGTCATGCTGCTCGTATCACTTTCCCTCTCTCCTTTCCCAACATCTTCATCGCCCATCTCTGCTACATCATTACCACAACTTTGACACTTGAAAATTTTATCTGATCAGAAGCGTGTATTGCAAAAAATAAAGTTGTGGAAAAGTTTTTATACGCTTCGTTCCGCTTCTTTCGCTTTTCGTGTTGTTGTTGTTGCTATTGTTTCGACTGATGCCTCATAGTCCTTTAGCATTCTCGTAGCTCACCACTAAAATAATGTAATGTTTTTCCAATTTTATGTTGTATTCATTGTTGTTGTTGCAGAAGACAGGAAAATGAAGGAGATAAATGTTATTGTTGTTGCTGTTGTATTGGAAACAGTTGTGGTATTGTAATTGTTGTATATTACAATGCACAGTGGAGCTGGGTTATGAAAAGGTCAGTTTTTTAAGAAATATTTAGAAGTCTGAAGAAGTCCTAACTGACACTTATCCCAGAGATAATTGACCTAACTTGTCCATATCTCTCAGGTAGCGGTATGACTGACACTGATCATAGAGACAATAGTCCAGACGGTAATCTTATCTTTGAGATAATAGTCCTAAATAGACATTATCTCAGAGATTATTTACTGACTGGCCCTTTTCTCTGAGATAATGGTCCTGACTGGCCCTTATCTCTGAGATAATGGTCCTGACTGGCCCTTATCTCTGAGATAATGGTCCTGACTGGCCCTTATCTCAGAGATATTGGTCCAGACTGACCCCTATCTCAGAGATTATAGTCCTCACTGACCCTTATCTCAGAGATAATGGTCGTGATTGGTCCTTATTTTAGATATAATGGCTTTACTGGCCCTTATTCAGAGGTAATGGTTCAGACCGGTCCTTATCCTATGCCGGCACTTATCTAATAGATAATGCTCCCGACTGACATTTAAATCAAAGATTATGGCCCTGATTAAGTCTTATCTTAGAGATAATGGTCTTGAATTACTCTTGCTTCAGAGGTAATCGTCGGGACTTATCTCGATTTTAGAGATAACGGCCCTGACTCTCCCTTATTTCAGAGATAATGGTCCCAAATAACTTAGAGATAATGGTACTATCTGGCATTTATTTCAGAGAAAATGGTTCAGACTGGCCCTTATCTTAGAGACAATGTCCCGACTGGCACTTATCTAAAGATAATGGCACTTACCTCAGAGATAATGGTCCTGACTGACCCCTATCTAAGAGATTATGGTCCTGACTGGCCCTCATCTCAGAGATAATGGTGCTGACTGGCCCTTATCTCAGATATAATGGTCCTGACTTGCCCTTATTTCAGAAACAATGGTCACAAGTAGCTCCTAGTAGATAATGGTCCTATCTGTCACTTATCTTAGAGATAATGGTCCTGACTGTTCCTTATCTCAGACATAATGAACCTGACTAGCCCTTATATCATCGATAATGGTACTGACTGGCCCTTATCTCAGAAATAATGGTCCTGAATGGCCCTTAATAGCTCCTATACTAAAGTTAATATTGCTAAGTGGCATTTATCTAGTAGATAACGGTCCTATCTGTCACTTATCTTAGATATAATGGTCCTGACTGGTCCTTATCTAAGACATAATGGCCCTGGCTAGCCCTAATCTCAGCGATAATGATCCTGACTGGCCCTTATCTCATCGATAATGGTACTGACTGGCCTTTATCTCAGCGATAATGGTCCTGACTGGCCCTTATCTCATCTATAATGGTACTGGCCTTTATATCAGAGATAATGGTCCTGACTTCCCTTATTTCAGAGACAATGGTCACAAGTAGCTCCTATCTTAAAGTTAATGATGCCAAATGGCATTTATCTAGTAGATAATGGTCCTATCTATCACTTATCTCAGCGATACCAGTCCTGATTGGCCCTTATCTCAGCAATAATGGTCCTAACTGGCCCTTATCTCATCGATAACGGTACTTACTGGCCCTTATCTCAGAGATAATGGTCCAAACTGGCACCTATTTCAGGGATAATGGTCCCAAGTAGCTTATATCCGAAAGTTAATGGACCTATATTTCACTAATCTTAGAGATAATGGTCTTGATTGGCCCTTATCTCAGAGATAATGGTACAGTTTGGCCCTTATCTCTGAGATAATTGTCCCAAGTAGCTCCTAAAGTTAATGGTGCTAAATTACATTTATCTAGTAGATAATAGTCCTATCTGTCACTAATCTCAGAGATAACAGCCCTGATTGACCCTTATCTCAGAAATAATGGTCCTGACTGGCCCTTATCTCAGAGACAATGGTCACAAGTAGCTCCTATCCTAAAATTAATGATGCCAAATGGCATTCATCTACTAGATAATGGTCCTATCTGTCACTTATCTCAGCGATAATGGTCCTGACTGGCCCTTATCTCATCGATAATGGTACTGACTGGCCATTATCTCCTGACTGATCCTTATCTCAGACATAATGGCCCTGACTAGCCCTTATTCAGCGATTATGGTCCTGACTGGACCTTATCTCATCGATAATGGTACCGACTGGCCCTTATCTCAGAAATAATGGTCCTGACTGGCCCTAATCTCAGAGATAATGGTCCTGATTTGCCCTTCTCTTGGAGATAATGGTCCAGACTGGCCCTTATCTCAGAGATAATGGTCCTGATTTGCCCTTCTCTTGGAGATAATGGTCCCAAGTAGCTCCTACCCAAAAGTTAATGGTCCTATCCGTCACTTATCTCAGAGATAATGGTCCTGACTGACAATTATCTAAGATATAATGGTCCTAACACCCTTATCTTAGAGATAATGGTCCTGACTGACCCTTATCTCAGATATAATGGTCCTGACACCCTTATCTTAGAGATAATGGTCCTGACTTACCCTTATCTTAGAGATAATGGTACTGACTTACCCTTATCTCACAGATAATGACCCTGATTGACCTTTATCTCAGAGATAATGGTCCTGACTGGCATTTATTTTAGAGATTATATCCTGACTGACCCTTATCATAAAGAGAATGGTCCTGACTGATTCGTATATTAGAGATAATAGTCCTGACTGGCCTTTATCTCAGAGATAATGGTCCTGACATTCCCTTATTTCAGAGATAATGGTCCCAACTTGCTCCTACCCAAAAGTTAATGTCACTTATCTCAGAGATAATGGTCCTGACTGACAATTATATCAGATATAATGGTCCTGACATCCTTATCTTAGAGATAATGGTCCTGACTGACCCTTATCTCAGACATAATGGCCCTGACTAGCCCTTATTTAGCGATAATGGTCCTGACTGGACCTTATCTCATCGATAATGGTACTGACTGGCCCTTATCCCAGAAATAATGGTCCTGACTGACCCTTATCTCAGATATAATGGTCCTGACACCATTATCTTAGAGATAGTGGTTCTGACTGGTTTTTATCTCGAACTTATGGTCCTAGTTGCATTTATCTTAGAGATAATGGTCCCGACTGGTCCTTATATCAGAGAGAGAGATAGTGGCCCTGACTACCTCTTATCTTATGTCCTGACTGGCAGTTATCTCAGAAGTAGTGCACTTATCTCACAGATAATGGTCCCGACTTTCGCTTATATTTGAGACAGTGATTCAAACTGGCTCTTATCTCAAAGATAATGGGCCCTTATCGTAGAGATAATGGTCCTATCTAGCAATTGTTTCAGAACTAATTGTGTCTGATTGTCACTTAAATCAAAGAATACAGTACTGAGTGACAGCTATCTTAAAGAGAAAGGTCCTGACTGACATGTATTTAAGACCTGACTGGCCCGTACGAGCCCTTGTATCAGAGTTAATATTCCTGACTTACCTTTGTGTGAGAGTTATTTGTCCAGAGGTATTTGAGGTATTTGTCCTAAATAGCCTCATCTGAGAAATAATGATCTCTACTGGCCTTTTTCGTAGGTAATATTCCTGACACGCCCAAGTCTCAGAGACAGTTGTCGGGACTGGATCTGCTGCAGGATAATTGTCATTATCTCAGATATAAATGTCCTGAAGAGGCTTTGTTTCAGAGATAATAGTCCTGCTTGACCTTTATATTAACTATAATGGTTGTGAATATTCCTTATTGAGAGATAATGTTGCCTCATCTCAGAGGCAATGGTCGCTCCTGGTCCTTACTGAGAAATAATGTTCCTGACCGGCCATTAACTCAGAGATAATGTTATTTATTTTTTATATAATGGTCCCAAGCGTTCCTTATGCCTGATAAAGTCATAATATATAATTCTTAGTGATCCCACCGTTTCATCCTTAAGTCCTTTGGTTAGTTGTAAAATTGGGCCACAGACATCCAATAAAAACAATTTGGTAATAACATTTTGATGGCTGTTTAAATTACAGCTTTTTATGATGATGTTGCTGCTGACGCTATGCCATCCATGGCCATGGTGGTGATGGTCTTTTGTGGTCCTACTTACATGGCTGCCACTACTACTTACTAGCTTCTGCTCCGCTATTTCATCAGTCAGCCACATTCTCTTATTGCAACATAGCACCACTCATCTACATGTTTCGCTAGATGTTGTAACAGCGTTGATGGTCTTTGTTTTTTCCGACTATCTTCCTTCTTGTTCTTCTTCTTTTTCGTAGCTACAAAAAAAGTTTAATTGAAAATTTTAAAGCAATTTATTGTTTTAAATTGAAATTTATTTCCATTAAAAATTAAAGCGGTACAATTTACAGGAAAAAAGTGGTGATGGTGTTGGGAGCCACAACGAAAAGCCAACTTCCTTCCGTTTTCCAATCCTTGGTTCTTTAAAAGAGATTTCCGGTTAGTTAACAAAGAATACAAGTTATTTACCACCAAGACAAACCTAGAGCAACAATTCAAAGTGGCCGGACAATTACTAGGAGGAGAAGAGGTAGGGGGCTCACTGCCGACTGACGGCCAGCAGGACATTGATGTATGAGAGTTGCAGAGTAAAACATCATCAGGTTATAACAGAAAAATAAAGTGAAATATCAACCAGAAAATTCATCTTATTCAAGTTTCCTAATGCAGCAGAGCATTTATTTTTAAAGTTTCTCGGAAAAGAAGAGCACAAAAATGAAAAAAAAAATCACAAGCAAATTTTGATGTTTGGTTTCTTTGTATTGTCTGGCAGTTTTACCTTACCCAACTTTAGTGTTGGTGTTGTTGTTGATTTTTTCCTTTTGCCCTGTTTGTGGTCGGTGTTAGTTGGTGTAGTAGTTGTTTGCATTAAGTGTGGAACGTGGTTAGTCTTTGACAGACACCGTAGATTTTATTTGCCTAAGGATAATGATGATGATGTTGTTGTTGTTGCTACTGCTGCGTTGTCAGAAGGAAAGAAGACCATGTGAAACTGGCATGTGTGCCAGAGATTATGAACTTTGGTGTCCTCTAAAGATGCACTATGAGCAGTAAATATGTTGAACACACAAGGAGAAATTGTGGTTGATGGAAAATAAACAAGTTTTGTAGAATAACAAAAAGATAAAGGTCGGGTTTGCCATTACCGCAGACCCTGTCAGGACCGTTATCTTTTAACTAAAGATCTGTCAATATCATTCACTCTGAGACAATTATTTATAAGGATGATAATCTATTAGGTACGGAGCTATAGGGACTATTATATCTGTGTTAAGGGCTAAAAGAATTATTGTGGGTCGGCATTTCTCAGATATGTTCCATCAGTGTCCATTATATTTGGGATTGGAGACAAGCGACGGTACTACCTCTGTGTATCTATGTGATGTGTAAGTCAGGAGAGCTATCCCTAGAACAATGACCAGATGATCTATAAATATATATCACCGCTATCACTGTCATCAGGACCATTAAGTCAGACAAATGTCATTTGAAACTCTATTATTTTCCACTAACCTTACTTTCAGTGTACATCTCCACACACATAAACTCGTTTAACATTTCCCAACTCTTTTAAATGTTTGATGAATGTACACACATCAACATGATTATCCGGAAACATTTGGCATTGACAAGCCTTCATATCATTCTCAACATCTCATCACCATTCGAAGTTCAGTACTTAGCTGGACACAATTACATAGCCATGAAGTGGACAACATAGTCGTTGGTCACATGTTGTTCGGATATACATATTTGACTGTTAAATAAATAAATCCTTTGATTAGAGATGTCGTGTTCCAGCTTTGCGTTGTGCCATAAAACCGCAAATTTTGTAAAGCAGAGTAAACGTAAATATGTGTGTCTCTGTGCGAGTGCTTGTGAACTATATGACGACAACGTCTCCTAGCTGTTATCCTTTTTGCAAATAACCTTGTTGCTATGGCTTTTTTGGTTTCTTTTTTCGTAACCCGAAACCTCTTTGAAAGTAATAAAATCTGGTTTGGCCCTTACACATGAAGGGAAGAGAGAAACCACCAAAACCTCTGGTAAACTTAAATAAATTTAACATCTTCACAACATGAGCACGCTTAACACACTACCGACACCCTCACAGCTCATGTCATATGTAGATGTTCACCTATAAATTGGTTGTTGTTTTTTCAGCTGTAGAAAGCTTAGTCACATAAACAAACGTTAAAATGCACTCGCTCAACCATTCACTTAATCCAGTTGCCCTCAACCAACTCTCCTTTATACCCACACTTTGGATAAACACATTGCCATTGGCCAGAAAGAAGGGACTATGTTTAGTTTTACTTTTATTAGTCATGACTTGCGATTGTTTCTGAGATAATGGACACGGCTAATCCTTACCTCGAAGATAATGACACTAACTGGTCTATATCTTTGAGATAACGGCCCCAATTGGCCCTTATCTCAGAGATAATGGTCATCACTTACTCCTATCTAAAAGATAATGGTCCTAACTGACTCTTATCTTAGAGATAATAATCCTATCTGGAAACTTGCCTAAGGAATAATGGATTTATCTTTGAGATTATTTCAAAGACAATGGTCATAACTAGCCGTTATCTCTGAGATAACAGTCTAAACTGGACCTCATCTCAAAGATAATATATTTACAGGTCCTTATCTCAGAGATAATTGTCCTGACTGGCCCTTGTCTCACAGATAATGGTCCTGACTGCCACTTATCTCAGAGATAATGGTCCTGACTGGCTCTTACCTTAGAGAAAATGGTTCTAATTGACCCTTAGTGATCCTGATTGGCACTTATCTCAGAGACAATGGTTATAACGGACCCTTATCTCAGAGATAGTGCTTTGACTGGCCCTTATCTTAGAGATAATGGTTCTGACTGGCACTTATCTCAGAAATAATGGTCCTGACTATCTCTGACCTCAGAGATAATGGTCCTGACAGGCCCTTATCTCAGAGAAAGTAATCCTATCTGGCCCTAACCTCAGAACTAATTGCCCTTACCAACCCTTATCTCAGAGATACTGGTCCTAACAGGTCCTTATCTCAGAGATAATAGACTTAATCTCAGAGATAATAGCCCTGACTGGCCCTTCTCTAAGAGATAATGGGCGTAACTGGCCCTTATCTCAGATATAATACTTCGGACTGGCTCCTATCTCAGAGATAATGGTCCTAATTAAGCCTTATCTCAGAGAACATGGTCCTAACTAAGCCTTATCTCAGAGATAATGGTCCTGACAGGCGCTTATCTCAGAGATTATGGTCCAGAATGGCCCTTATCTCAGAGAAAATAATCCTATCTGGCCCTTACCTCAGAGCTAATTGTCCTAACTGACCCTTATCACAGAGATAGAGGTCCTGATTGCACATATGTCAGACATAGTGGTTTTGACAAGCCCTTATCTTAGAGATAATGGTTTTGACAAGCCCTTATCTTAGAGATAATGGTCCTGACAAGCCCTTATCTCAGAGATGACGCTCCTGACTGATTTTTATTTCAGTCATAGTGATCCCGACTGGCCCTTTTCTTTCAGATAATAGTACTGAGTGGCACTTATCTCAGAGATAATGGTCCTGACTGACCCTTATCTCAGAGATAATGGACCTGACTGACCCTTATCTCAGAGATAATTGCCCTGATTGACCCTTATCTCAGATATAATGGCCCTGACTGACCCATACATATCTCAGAGATAATGGTCCTTACTCACCCTTATCTTAGAGATAATTGCCCTGATTAACCCCTATCTCAGATATAATGGCCCTGGCTCACCCATATCTCAGAGATAATGGTCCTGACTGACCCTTATCTCAGAGATAATGGTCCTGACTGACCCTTATTTCAGAGATAATGGTCCTGACTGACCCTTATCTAGAGATAATGGTCCTGACTGACCCTTATCTAGAGATAATGGTCCTGACTGACCCTTATCTCAGAGATAATGGTCCTGACTGACCCTTCTCAGAGATAATGTTCCTGACTGACCCTTAGCTAGAGATAATGGTCATGACTGACCCTTATCTCAGAGATAATGGTCCTGACTGACCCTTATCTCAGAGATAATGGTCCTGACTGACCCTTATCTCAGAGATAATGGTCCTGACTGACCCTTATCTCAGAGATAATGGTCCTGACTGACTGACCCTTATCTAGAGATAATGATCCTGACTGGCCCTTATCTCAGAGATAATGGTCCTGACTGACCCTTTTCCTAGCGATAATGTTCCTGACTGACCCTTTTCTCAGCGATAATGGTCCTGACTGACCCTTATCTCAGAGATAATGGTCCTGGCTGAACCTTATCTCAGAGATAATTGCCCTGATTGACCCCTATCTCAGATATAATGGCCCTGACTGACCCATATCTCAGAGACTGACCCTTATTTATTGGCCATTACCTCAGAGATAATGTGCTGACTCACCTTTATCTCCGAGATAATCATCTCACTTACCTTTATCTCAGAGATAATGGTCCTGACTGACTCTTATCTCAGTGATAATGGTCCTGACCTACCCTTATCTCAGAGATAATGTCCTGACGGACCCTTATTTCAGAGAAAATTGTCCTAATTTGGGGGTTGTCTCAGGAATAATAGTTCCGATAAGAAATGACTTGCCTTTATCTCAGAGATTCAAAGACAATCGTCCAGACTTGTCCTTATATCGTAGATAACTGTCCTAACTGACCCTTATCCCATAGATTATGGTCTTAACTAGCCCTTATCTCATAAATTATGGCCATGATTGGCTTTATCACAGAGATAATAGTTCCAACTGGCCGTTATCTGAGGAATATTAATTCTACTACAGGAAACTTATTTCCGGGATGGCTTATATATATTGCTTGGCTTATCTCGGAGATGATTATCCTGACTGACCTTTATCATAGAATTAATAGTCTTGACTGGCCCTTGCCTCAGAGATGATAGTTCTAATTGACACTTATCTCTGAGATAATGGACCTAACTGACTCTTATCTCGGAAGTAATGATTTTGATAGGAAGCTTATCTCAGGGATAATGGTTGCAAACTGGGCCTATGAAAGAGCTAACTGGCTGACTGGTGTTTATCTTAGATATAATGATTCTGATAGGAACATTATCTCAGGCCCTTATCTCAGAGGTAGTGTCCAAAACTGTCCTTTATCTGAGAGATAATGGTTCTGATAGAAAATTTATATCATAGATAATGACCCTAGCTAGCCATTATTTCGGAGATATTGGTCTTAACAGGTCCTTATTCCAAAGATTATAGTTGTGATGGGCCCTTAGCTTTGCGAAAATGACCCTGTATGTCCATTATGTCAAAAATACTAGTCCTGACTGACTCAATAAAATAAGATTAAGGTTCTGACTGGAAATCTATCTCAGGAATAATTGCCCTAATTAGGCTTATATCTGTGGCCCTTATCTCATAGATAATGGCCCTGATTGGCCCTTATCTCAGAAATAATTGTCATAGCTAGACCCCATCTCAGAGATAATGGTTCTGACTGGCCTTTATCTGGGAGATAACGATCTTAGAGATTGTTTCCTAACTGGTCCCTGTCTGGTCTCACAGTCCTGACTGGCCTTTACTCTGAGATAAGGGTTTTCTTTTGTCCTGAATAGGTTTGCTAATCCTAAATAGCCCTTATTTCTCTCCCTAATCTCTTGACTGACTTCACCTAACTGGTCTTTATACAGCTCCTTTCTACTCATAATGCTGTTAGTCCATTTCACTTTTTCACCCGTTTGAATTTATTTGTTTATGAAATTCCAGAGTGAGAATGTGAGTCAGTCAGTGTTTGCTTTAAACTCATCTTCTGAAAAGTGTGGGAAAAGTTCCAATACATTGTTATTGTTTTCGTCTGGCATGCATTTTGTTATTGTTGTTGGCATAGCTTTGGTCGGTGGAGTTTAGTTTGGATTACGAATAACTTTGAACTCCCGCAAACGCCACCTCTCTGACCCTGCGACAATGTTTTCACAGTAATTTGGCTGCAATAGTGCAGAAATAAAAGACAGAAAACTTTTTCTGTTTTTTCGTCTCCAAAGGCGATAACTTATTGTTCGACAAACGAACAAAAAATAAATTCAGTTCCGATTTTTGCGTTTCCTTTTTGAATTTCATTCCTTTTTTTGCTCTTTGCTAAACGTTTAATGAACTTTTGTGCCTGATGCTGCCTGCCATCTATTGATAGATTCAGGAAAAAGTATGCAAAAACGGAAATTGTGTAAAACGATTAGATTTAAATCGATTTCCCACAGTAAAAAAATTTACATTGCATTTTGTGACAATGCTAAAAAGGTGGTGGCGGTGGTGCGAAAGAAATTACATGACGTCTTATATTCTACTTGGTCTTCCATTCTTGAGCAATAAATAAGACGCTTAATCCTATTACGGTTTCTTTTTGTAGTTGGCAATGCCAGCAATTAAAGAAAGATAAGTGTTGAGTCTTGTGGGTGTGTGTGTGCGCAAAGCAGGCTGGTAGTAATGAAGGAATAAATTTAGAGCTAAATGTGAAAAGTTACAGGAATAAATTTTCGGTTGGTTTGGTTGGTTGTGCAATTAAATTATCCATTTGAGTTGATTGGATAATAAAAAAGGGCTTTAATGGATTTGATGGAAGCACACGGAAGGTGAAGAATTAAATTTAATAGCTGTTGTTTTGAAGATAATTGTGCTCACTGGCCATAACAATGGATATGATGACCTTTACTACCCCTTATCTCGGAGGGAATGGTCGTGCAGTAATGTGGAATATAATGGTCTTTACCGGTCCTTATAACGGAAGAAATGGTCCTGACTGGCACCTATCTTAGAGAGATTATGGTCCTGACTGGCCCTTATCGCAGAGATAATGGTCCTAAGTGGCACTAATCTTAGGGATAATGGTTCTTACTGGCACTTATCTCAGATAGGATGGTCCCGACTGACACTTGTCTTAGAGATAATTGTCTTACTGCCACTTGTCTCTGAGATGATGGGCTCGACTGACACCTGACTTAGAGATAATTGTCTAATGTCCCTTATCTCCGAGATAATGGTCCCAACAGACTCTTGTTTGAAAGATAATGGTCCTGACTAGCACTTATCTCTAAGATAATGGTCCCGACTGACTGTTGTCATAGAGATAATGATCTTATGGTCCTAACTGCCACCTATCTCCGAGATGATGATCCCGACTGACTTTTGTATTAGAGACAACTGTCCTATCTGCCACTTATCTCTGAGATAATGGTCCCGACTGACTCTTGTTTTAGAGATATTGGTCCTGACTGGTACTTATCTCTGAGATAATGTTCCTGACTGGGATAATGGTCCCGACTGACTCTTATCATAGAGATAATAGTCCTTATTGGTACTTATCTTAGAGATAATGCTTCTTACTGGCCCTTATCTCAGAGATAATGGTCCCGAATGACCCTTATCCTAGATATAATGGTTCTAACCGCAACTTATCTCTGAGGTAATGGTCCTGACTGGCACTTATCTTAGAGATAATGGTCTTTACTGACCCTTATCTTAGAGATAATGGCACCGAATGACTCTTTCCTAGAAATAATTGTCCTAACTGGCACTTATCTCTGAGATAATGGTTACGAATGACCCTTGTCATAGAGATAATTGTCCTAATTGGCACTTGGCTGAAAGATAATGGTTCTTATTGGGCCTTGTTTCATAGATAATGGTCCCGAATGGCCTTTATCTTAGAGATAATAGTCCTAACCGCCACTTATCCCGGAGATAATGGCCCCAACAGACTCTTGTCTTGGAGATAATGGTCCTGATTGGTACTTATCTTAGAGATAATGGTTCTTACTGGCCCTTATCTCAGACATAATGGTCCCGAATGACCCTTATCTTATAGATAATGGTTCTAACCGCCACTTATCTCTGAGGTAATAGTCCTGACTGATAATTATCTTAGAGATAATGGTCCGTACTGACCCTTATTTTAGAGATAATGGTCCCGAATGACTCTTTTTTTAAAGATAATTGTCCTAACTGACACTTATCTCTGAGATAATGATCCCGACTGGCTCTTTTCTTAGAGGTCATGGTCCTTACTGGCTCTTTCTCAAAGATAATGGTCCCAAATGACTCTTATTTTATAGATAATGGTCCTGACTGCCACTTATCTCTGAGATAATGGTCCTGATTTTCACCTTTCATAGAGATTGTGGTTCTTACTGGCCAATACCCTTATCTTAGAGATAATGGTCTTAACCGCCACCTATCTCGGAGATAATGGTCCCAACAGGCTCTTTACGTAGAGATAATGGTCCTGACTGGCACTTATCTTAGAGATAATGGTTCTTACTGGCCCTTATCTCAGATATAATGGTCCTGAATAACCCTTATCTTAGAGATAATGGTCTTAACCGACAATCTTAACCTGACTAGCACTTATCTTAGAGATCACGTTCCTTACTGCCCTTATCTCTGAGATAATTTTCCCGAATGACCCTTATCTTAAAGATAATTGTCTTAACTGTCACTTATCTCTGAGATAATATTTCCCTACTGGCCCGTATCTCAGAGATAATTTTCCCGAATGACCCTTATCTTAGAGATAATTGTCCTAACTGTCACTTATCTCTGAGATAGTGGTCACGACTGACTCTTGCTTAAAAAGATAATGGGCCTGACTATCACTTATCTCTGAGATAATGGTCCCGACTGACTCTTGTCATAGAGATAATGGTCCTGATTTTCACATATCTTAGAGATAGTGGTTCTTACTTGCCATTATCTCGAAGGTAATGGTGCCGAATGACCCTTATCTGAGAGATAATGGTCTTAACGGCCAATTATCTCTGAGGTAATGGTCCTGACCACCACTTATCTCTGATATAATGGACCCGACTGGCACTTATCTTAGAGACAGTGGTCCTTACTGGCCCTTATCCCAGAGATAATGGTCCCGAATAACCCCTATCTTAGAGATAATGGTCTTAACTGCCACTTATCTTAGAGATAATGGTCCCGACAGACACTTTACTTAGAAATAATGGTCCTGACTGGCACTTATCTTAGAGATCATGTTCCTTACTGCCCTTATCTCAGAGATAATTTTCTCCAATGACTATTATCTTAAAGATAATTGTCCTAACTGCCACTTATCTCTGAGATAATGATCCCTTACTGGCCCTTATCTCAGAGATAATTTTCCCGAATGACTCTTATCATAGACATAATTGTCCTAACTGCCACTTATCTCTGAGATAATGGTCACGACTGACTCTTGTTTTAGAGATAATGGTCCTGACTGTTACTTACCTCTGAGATAATAGTCCCGACTGACTCTTGTCATAGAGATAATGGTCCTGATTTTCACTTATCTTAGAAAAGATAATGGTGCCGAATGGCCCTTATCTGAGAGATAATGGTCTTAACCGTCAATTATCTCTAAGATAATGGGCCTGACCGCCACTTATCTCTGAGATAATGGACCCGACTGGCACTTATCTTAGAGACAATGGTCCTTACTGGCCCTTATCCCACAGATAATCGTCCCGAATAACCCTTATCTTAGAGATAATGGTCTTAACTGCCACTTATCTCAGTGATAATTCTCCCGACTGACTCTTGTCATATAATTACCATTCCATATCTTAAAGATAATAATCTTGAATTGTCCCTATATAAAAAATTGGGCCTAATACTAGAGATAATACTTATGATTCGCATTTTCTCCGAAATAATGATTCTCTGAGATTATACAACATAATGAATAGCCACACTTTGTCCGGGGTAATAACCTTAAAGTGCCTTTCTGAAAAAAAAAAATAATCCTTTCTAGGGCTTTCTTTAAAATAATGATCCTTAATAGGCCTTATGTTAGAAGTAAAGTTCCATACTAGCCCATCTAGACTAACTCTTACTTCAGAAAAAACGTTCATTACTGGTCTCTATATTAGAAATCATGGTCTTAATTGGCTCTAATCTTGTCGATAATCGTTCGACGTATTCTCACCTCAGTTATAGTATACCTGATCGGTATTTTCTCTTAGCTGAACATTATTTCCAAGAATATGTTCTTTCCTCACATTAATTGCACTGTCCCTTATCACAGACAATTGTCCTCAGCTTCTCCCAACCCCTCAAATAATAACCTTAACTGTTCTCTAATACAAATGATTACAGCTCTTTCCCCTTATCTATTTGCCTCATTGTTTACTGTGCTAATATTTTATGGAAATCTACCTCCATTCAATAGAAACGGAATTCATTTATCCATATCTCCCTCCCTAATGTGTTTATGTTTATCCTTTGTTACCAACATTTTACACAACCAACTTCTCTTTGGAATTGACCAGCTACTAGCTCGTCCGTCGTCTACCATATATAAAATTCTTGTGTCCTTTCCAATTCTATGAAATGCAAACAAATTTTGTAAATTATATCATAATAACCAAAGGCATTTTAAGTGAACGGACGTACAGCAACCACCATCCTCACTCACTGACATCCTTTGGTTCCTTTCGACCAGAAATTGTAATTTTCACCATAGTAAACCACAATATTTCAACATTGCATTATTTGGACATTGATTTCTTTTCATTCTTCACGTCATTGCCTCATACATTACTTGTGGGAGGGAGAGGGAGAGAGCGCTTCATGCATTTTCATTCAGTTGCTACAGACCTGAAATATTCTATACACTGGAATATGTTGTGAAATGATCTAGACGACCATTACAGGTTCCGAGACCATCAACATTCTAGCCACTGAAGAGATTTATTTACTCGCATTCACTTAGTTTGCCATCCTTTTGACCAGACTAATGAAGTACAACGGATTACACTGGGATATACAGTGTCTTACATGTTTCAACTCACAAATATGGACATGTGTGTGTGTGGGTGAAAATGTATAAACACCCGCACACACCTACAAACTACTAAAAATGCATGCAATTTTCCAATGTCCAGTTGAGTTGTGTGTGAAAATGGGAAGGAAGTCGGCGACAGGATTATTGTGTGGCAAAGAAGCATTAAGGCTAAATATTTTATGTGAAATATAGTTTCATTCAATTTCTTCCTTACACATCACACAGCCTGGCTCTTGTCTGCAGACATCCATGTGTGTGCGTGTGTCCATGAATTAAAAATAAAATATATGTTGTTGTTGTCGTTTTTCTTCACATATCCTTGTGAACAGAACAGAAGCTTTCATTGCATAAATTTCGTTTGAGTAGCCACAGGCAGCAATTTAAGTTATTCATTAAAATTATTTCATAATAGCATCATAAATAAAAGCCAAAGCAGCAGACTTCTTTAATATCTCTCACTATAACGAGAGAATCGATAATATTTATACAGCAGTGGAAAAAATTTCGCAAAAACATCATGGGGGTTATCATGAATGAAATTTCCCCGTGAGTTTCGTCTTTCCGCCGTTGAAACTTAAGGGAGAAAGTGAAAAAATTCACGGGGAATTGCCGTTCATGATAACCCCCATTTCTTAGGACTTCGACAACGAATTACAGGTTATTTTGTTTTTTATTCCCTTATTTTGGAACTTAACCTTCTACAGACAAAAGATAAGGGGCAATCGGCCCATTGCACATAGTGTAATATAACCATAAAACTGATAAAATAATAATTCAGGTAAAGAAATACCAGCAAGTCGGAACAATTAATTCTAGGATAATGGCCTGTCAGAAAAATGTGTTACTCAGAACTAATCATCAGTCAGGTTATTGACGACTAATTTAAGGGGCAGTTAAGATCATTTTCTTGGACTTAGGGGCAGAACGGGAATATTATCTCCGATATAGGGACAAGACAGGACAATTATCTCTGAGATAAGAGAAAATCAGGATAGTTAACTTGGGGATATGGGGCAAGGTCTATTATCTCAGGCATGGAACAATTATCTTTGAGATAAGGATCAATCAGACTTATCATCTCGGAAATAATTATCTTCGAGATAATGGCCTGTCGGACAATTTACTTCGACAGAAGGGTTCGTCTGAAGCTTTACCTCTGAGTTAGAGATATTCAGAAGCAATATCTCCAAGATATACCATTATCATAAATAATAACGAGCAGTAACGAGTATTATTTCAAAGGAGTCAGTATGTACAATGATGTAAGAAGTAAGGGATAATCAGGACCATTATCTTTAAAGCAATGTCAAATCGGCACCAACTATATATCTTATATAAAGCAACCAGGGCGATTGTCTTCCAGATAAAGCAAGGACAGGGCCATTAGAACTGAGGCGGTGGCAATAAGAGCCATTATTTCGAACATTGGGTCATTAAGGTCCATTATCTTTGAGATAAGAATCTGGCAGGGGTATTATCTTCGAGGTAAAGGTCTGTCAGGTCCGTTACATCTGAGATAAGAGACCATCAGGATCGTTATCTCTGAGATAAAGGCCAGTTAGGACCATTATCTCTGAGATAAGGGTCAATCAGAACTATTAGCTCTCAGATTAGAGCCCGAGGATCGTTATCTCAGAGAAAGTCAGGAGAGTTACATCTGAGATAAGGGCAGGTTGGCCGTTATTTCTGAGATAAGGACCCGTTAGGATCAAAGCTAAAGCTCTTCGGAATCGTTATCACAGAGATAAGGCTCTTCACAATCATTATCTCTCATATAAGGCCTCGTCAGGACTGTTATCACCGAGCCAAGAACCCGCCAGAATCGTTATCTATGATATAAGGGCCAGCCGGGACCATTACCTCTGGCATGAGGACCAGCCGGGACCATTACCTCTGACATGAGGACCAGCCAGGACTGTTATCTCAGAGATAAGGACCGGTATCTCTGAGATAAGGACCAGCCAGGATCATTATCTCTGAGATAAGGGAAATCAGGACCATTATCACTGAAAAGAGGGCAATTATCTCTGATGAAAGGACCAGCCAGAACCATTATATCTGATATAAGGGTCAATCAGGACCATTACCGCTGGCATAAAAGCCAGTTGCGACCATTATCTCTGAGATTAGAGCCCGTCAGAATCGTTATCTCTGAGATGAGGGCCTGTCAGGAACATTATCTCTGAGATAAGGACCCGTCGGAACAGTTATCTCTCAGGATCGTTATATCTAAGATAAGGGCCTGTCAGGACCGTTATCTCTGTGATAAGGGGCCACCAGGACTGTTATCTCTGAGACAAGGGCCATGAGGACTGTTATTTCTGAGATAAAGGCCGGACCAGTAATATTATCTCTGAAATAAGGGCCATTAAGAATGATTATTTCTGAGATAAGGGCCAGTCAGTACCACAATACATGAGATAACGGTCAGTCAGGACCACAATGTCTGAGACAGGGGTCAGTCAGGACCATTATCTCTGAAATAAGGTTCCGTTAGGACCATCATCTCAAAGCTAAGCGTATTATCTCTAAGATAAGGGTCCGTCAGGACCGATATCTCTGAGATAGGGGGGTCATCAGGACTATTATCTCTAAAATAAGGGTCAGTCAGGACCATTATCTCTGAGATAAGGACCAGTATCTCTGAGATAGGGGCCAGTCAGGATCATTATATCTGAGATAAGGGAAAATCAGGACCATTATCACTGAAAAAAGAGCAATTATCTTTGAGGTAAGCGGCTGTTAGGACCATATCTCTGATGAAAGGGCCAGCCAGAATCATTATATTTAAGATAAGGATCAATCAGGACCATTACCGCTGACATAAAAGCCAGTTGTGACCATTATCCCTGAGATTAAAGCTCGTCAGGATCGTTATCTCTGAGGTGAGGGCCTGTCAGGATCATTATCTCTGAGATAAGGACCCGTCGGAACCGTTATCTCTAAGATAAGGGCCCGTCAGGATCGTTATATCTAAGATAAGGGCCTGTCAGGACCGTTATCTCTGTGATAAGGGGTCACCAGGACTGTAATCTCTGAGACAAGGGCCATCAGGACTGTTATTTCTAAGATTAAGGCCGGGCCAGTAATATTATCTCTGAAATAAGGGCCATTAAGAATGATTATTTCTGAGATAAGGGCCAGTCAGGACCACAATATATGAGATAAGGGTCAGTGAGGAGCACAATGTCTGAGACAGGGGTCAGTCAGGACCATTATCTCTGAAATAAGATTCCGTTAGGACCATCATCTCAAAAAAAAAGCGCCTTATCTCTGAGATAAGGCCCATCAGGACTGTTATCTCTAAGGGTCCGTCAGGACCGATATCTCCGAGATAGGGGGTCATCAGGACTATTATCTCTGAGATAAGGGTCATCAGGACTGTTATCTCTAAGATAAGGGCCAGTTAGGACCATAATCTCTGAGATAAGGGACAATCAGAATCATTATCTCTGATGTAAGATTCTGATAGGACCATAATCTGAGAGATAATATAAGACAGTACCCATTATTGCTGAGATAAGGAAGATTCAAGATCATTGTCCCGGAAATAGAGGCACGTCAGGACTATTATCTCGAATAAGGGACCATTACCTCTAAAATAAGAGCAGTAGCAACCGTTATTTCTGAAGTGTGAACTTATTGGGACTATTTGCTTTGAGATAATACCCAGGTACATTATAGCGGAGAGAGAAGACCAGAGAAGACCATTGCTTCAGAAATTTGGGTCATGCAGGGCTATTATCTAAGACAATGGGCAGGGCGGGATGTTTATCTTTAATAAAGGTGAAAAGTAGGGTAATTTTTGCAGAGATAAATACTTTTCTCAGAGATAGGGGTCAGGCTGGAAGATTATCTCAGAGTTAATGATTCAACAGTATCTCAAAGATAAAGACCAGGCAGGACACTTAAGGGACCATTATCTCAGAAGTAAGGGCCAGACAGAATCATAATCTTAGAGATAAGGACCTAAAAATATAAGGGCCAGAAAGGGCAATTATGTGAAATACACCTGCCAGATATAATGTTTCGGACAGGTACTTATATCCTTACATACTAGCCAATAGTTGTGACTGGCTTTTGTGTAAAATATAATTGTCCTAACTAGTCCTTACCACCAATAAATTTGTCCAACTGGTCCTTAGTTCTGATCTTCATCCAATCTGGTTTTAAATGCAAAAATAAAGGTTCGACTGGCTCTTTCGTATCTTCGAGAAAAACACTTCTCTAACATTTATCTCAAAGATAATTGTCCTGACAAGTTCTTATATCACAGATAATGGTATAAATTAGCTCTTCTCATAGAGATAATTGTCCTGGAAGGTATTTATCTTTAAAGTAATGACCCTGACTTGCTTTATCTCTGAGATAAGTGTACTGAAAGGAGATCGAGTAATCCTGAGTTCACCTTATCTCAGAAAAAATCGATATGACTAGCCTTCACACGGCCCCTATTAACGAAGCAATAATCCTGATGTCCTAAGTCATAGAATTATCTGGTTCTTATCTCAGAAATCAAGGGTCAATGTTGTCCTTGCCTCTCAAAAATGTTGTTGTGACCTCCACTTATCACAGAAATAGTGGTCCTGACTGGCACTTATAGTCAAGATAATAATATTGACAGGCTTTTATATCAGAGATCTAAATACTAGCCATGAATTATCCCGAAAAAGTAAGAGATGATGATCGACTATTAATCAAGTCAGAGATAATCGTCCAGAATTTTAATAGAGATAATGGACGTGTCTAAACACTCTCTCATATGGTATTAATTGACGTTTATTCTGATGATGATGATCCTGACTAGACCTTTTTTAAAGTAACGCCATAGACTCAAATACCATCAAAACAAAAACATATGTATGTGTGGGTAGAACAAAACAACAACCAGAAGATGTTTATTGTTTCGTTTTGCTCACGTTTATTGTGTGTGAGAAAGAGTAGTAAAAGCATAGGGCGTAGTGAAATACTCTGTTTCATATATAAAGATCCGGAACATATACAGGAATACATCCATGGGGACGAAGTAACAATCATAACTTTAGCTTGAGCTATTACGACCTTGACATGTTGACATTTTGTGAGTAGTAAATTTCATTTCATCTCATCACGTCAAAAAATACAGAATTGTTTACAAACATTTACTACCATGACTGTAAATAAGAAAGGTTTTTTTTGTGTTTTTCAAATTACTTCCATTATGTTGCCCATATAGTATTTATATTATTTCATATGTAGCAGGATAAAGTTAACAAACATTGCCACTTAACAAAAGGCCATCCATGCACAATAATAATCCTTTTTCCATCCTCCTTTTACTTGTTTGCCGCACTTAATGTATCGAGAAAATAAGAACACGAAACAGTTGCTTGCTGCTGCTGCTCTGTAGTTGCTGCTTTTCTCAAGGGCGTAATAATTTTAATGAATTATGAATGATCACAAATATACGCTTCATATTATTCCCCCAGCTGGGTCAGTAATAAAAGTTCGTCAACACAAAGAGTGAAGAACGACGAATATCTTTGCTTAAAGTCATCAATAAAGAAAGAAAAATGCTTCATTTGCAATAGTTGGCCTTTTTTATGGCATAGTTTTTATGGTCACAGATTCGTACGCCCAGTATTGGTCATCACAGTTGCTTCATAAATTATCATCCTTATTTCGAAAGATATTTATTATTGTTGGCAATATTTTTTTATGTAGCTGGAGAGCATTGGTTTTATTTCGTTGGTACATGAGTTAAGGATAAAGCTGGAAATATGAAGGCTTATTTGTTTTTGTTATGTTTGTTTTATAAGTACATATTCCACATGATGTCCTTGAAGCAATGTGTATCGTCTATATGGATAAAGAAGAAATCAAAGGCATATCTGTGATCCTAAGACGGAATGTTTAAGATTCTGCCATGTAGTCATGAAATGTCGATATGTATTTACATTTACAATTCAAATAAATGATGCACCTTTAGCTTTAATAAATTAAATTTTTATTTACATTTTTAGTTTTTTTTTCTATATAAATACAAGAATAGAATCAAATAAAACAATTTTCGTAATATTCTTTATTTCTTTGCAGAGTATGAAAGACATAAGCAACAATGGCATCAATCCAAGGTAATAATGTTTTTACAATTTCCCTCTTTATTCTAATTCTACTTGTCATTTGTGTTATTATCCTTAATTTGCATTATGTGATTCACTTTGCATTCATATATATAAAGTGCATGGAATAGTCCATGGGACTACCATCATCATAACTTAATTGTAACTTTTAGAATATTTGTTCTAGTCGAATACGCCGCGTTTAATTTGCTTCGTTTTGTTTGTTCTGCTTTTTCGTAATGATATGGAGCACAAAATAAACTAAATATACAAATTTAAATAATGCTATATTTAATAACAATTGGGGTTATCATGAATGAAATTTCCCCGCGAGTTTTGTTTTTCCGCCGTTGAAACTTAAGGGAGGAAGTGAAAAAATTCACGGAGAATTGCCGTTCATGATAACCCGCAATAAGAGTCATGTGAACATTGCATAGCAACTAATCCAAAGAGGTCGTCAATGAATGTATGATAAATATGTTTAGCGACACAACCTAAAATTCTTTATTTTCTCAGCTGATGGCAAATTTCTCTAAATAACTTTCGTTTCTATTTTTGGTTTATTAAAAGCTAAACTTATTGCCTAGTGAAAAAAATTGTCTTTTTGTTTGCAAACCGTAGAAGGTTATTATTGCATGATTGTTGATCTTTAGCATTAACGAACCTGGTGCTTATTTTTTCCTTAAAATTTCGAAATTTAATTAAAAAAATAGTGGCTTAGTTATTCTTATTTCTTTGTTCTGAAGAAGCCTACTACTTTCCTGAGTGTGGCCATGCCATAATCTAGTGGTTACAAAAGAACCCAACAAGCTTCCCGTTGTGGCTTAGCACTTTTCGAGGAAAGGTCATTCACTAACCCCTTAAATATTAAACAATCTCAAAATGAACTTTTTCCTAACATAAAATCTACATACACAGTACATACATATCCTAAATATTATCACAAGCTTCTTAAAGGAATCCTAGCAAATTAATAAATATTGAAAAAATAATATTTAACAAAAATAAACAGAACCATTCACACACATTATATAATCTTAAAAAATTAATCTATAAAAACAGACTTGAAGAAAATGTTCTTTAGTATCAAAATAAGTTCTATAAATTATACAATTTATAACTAATAATAAACATAGATACAATTTGTTTTTAGAATTACAAATTTAGAGAGTATTAACAGGGACTTAAAATTTTGTAAAAATCCATGGGGAATTTTCGCCAGAATGGGAAAAACAGCAGTAGTTAGTTGACCAGGCCAGGAACAGTTTTAGACGGAAAATAAGTTACGTATAAACTGTTCAAACTGCATTGCATCTCAGCTAAGGAAATAGCCCAAGGGTTTGGATTTTCCATTTTTACTTATAATGGCTTTTTGACCTGAAAAAGGGAAAGAAAGAAATATCGATTAGTAAGAAGGTAACGGGGGCTATCATGAACGGCAATTCCCCGTGAATTTTTTCACTTTCTCCCTTAAGTTGCAACGGCGGAAAGACGAAACTCACGGGGAAATTTCATTCATGATAACCCCCTATATGTAACACATTAATTATAGGAATTAAGGACCATATTCCTATAGCCCTTGGAAAGTTTTAAATGCGAATATAACTAAATGCGAATATAACTATATACTACCACAACGCTTTAGCTAAACACGATTGAGTCTCCATATTCAATATTCACACAGCCAACCACGTCTAAGCTGACATTCGTAATACACCTGTATACACCGTAATATACCGTGCGAAACGACAGTACTACTGAAAAGGCTACGTAAGCCGGGAGTTGAGTATCTCACCAAAGTGTAAACCTGTCGCTAGTCACCCACATCGTCCCCGAAGTGTGGAAAATTACCACGATGGTCTCGATACTAAAAGCAGGCAAGGCAGCAGATGAATCGTACAGATCGATTTTGCTTTTGTCACCCGTAGCAAAGACTTTTCAGGATTTACTCCTCCCCAGCGTCAAAAATAAGTACCTACCTAGTTCACGACGCACGCAATTTTCTCAACACATATTACTCGAGGATTCAACCAGAATAAGCCGTGCGCTAGGACAGTGTTGGTGGCGCTAGACTTATAAAAAGCCTTTCATACTGTCAAGAACTCAACATTGTTTGAGGACATCGAACAAACTACCTTCCGGCCAAGTTTGAAACCTTGGAGAATCCATTTTATGTTTGAACGCCAGTCGTACGTGAAATTCAGGAACAATAAGTCCAAGTCCAAGCACACAAGTTGGTGTGGTATCTTCGGAACCCTTTAACCTCTACCTTTCCTAAACTAAACTCCTATTTGATGGATCTTACCACCTTTTTTCACGCGAGCAATATGAAAATATCCGCCACTAAGTCTACGGCCACTCGGTGATAAGCACCGATCTGAATGTCGTTGTCGATGACAACAGAATTCCGACCACTAACTACCCTATGATTCCTGAGATAACATTAGACAATATGTTCACGTCGTCCCTAGCCGCCGTATAACTCGATGGAACTGTTTTCATACTACCCTAACCAGGAGGAATCTTCATGATCTAGGGAGAGAGAAATCCAACTGTATAGGACAGAACCCCTAGATACGCAAGCCTATGAAGCAGGTTCGGATAGCACTCACACAAACGGAGTGGCTGATACCATAAACAACTATCGTGAAAATTCGGTCTCGGAGTAAATCCCCATTTAACGAAGAATGAAGAAGAATGTCAGCTTCTAGCACAAACTAGATTTGTTTTGGCTCATCTATGCTCGCCTAATTCCTATAGGACAATAACAGACCTTTTCACCTTTCCCCCACAGATGCTTCGGCTTTCTGTCCCATACAGAGACTTCAGTTCACAGATAGGCTTCGGCTGCCTGTCCACCACAAATACTTCGTTCTCCTGTCCTCCACAGAGGTATTCATTCGAATTCAATCTCATATTCGATATATAGACTAAATTACTTTGTGCTAGAATGTGACCTGTGAGGGATGATCTAATCACTAGTCTTTTAATCATCGATCCCGAGTATCATCGATTCCTATCATAGTCGTTCCAGACTTTCATAAAATCGTAGAAGCCGATAATGCAGCAACTTCTTCATTCTCTATCATTGTCGTTTCCGAACATCATCATTCCCCATCACATAACCCCATCACAGAGCTTAGCTCTGTGCAGATAAACCTGCATCATTGCTGATGCAGCCGCCCTAGTGCAAGAACCTCTATGTGGAGAAGGTGAAAAATTTTTTGAAGGTGTATAGTTGATAAAAGAACCTTATAACTTTGCAGGGTTCCAGATCATAATAATATAATCAATCGTTTTACCAATTGATGAATCTGCTAGGCCACCGATGTGGCTATTGGGAAACTACGTGAGATTAACTTTGAGAAGTGATCCAGCCCGACTTCAATCTTTAGCGACACTCAGTAAGGGAGGCCGAATTTTAAAAATTTGTTTTCAAATGACGACTCTATATTATAGACTGGTGACTGGTCCCTTGGAGTACTTAAAGGCAGGCATCCTCTTCCGTAGTTCTGAACACATCTCCATTTCATAGCACTTGCCCTCTTACCCGCATAATTAGTTCATGATTTCGAAGATCAATCCTATACTCTCGTAAATAATGTCCAGCCGAAGTCCGATTTAAATTTTTTCAAATTATATAACACTGTACAACACAAAAAATAATTGCAAGATAATTCGGCCAGATTATGAAAGAGGACCGAATAAACGAAGACACGTGTATCGGCGTTTTGAAAGTTTACGTCGATAAGTAACCTAAATAGGCGTGGCAAGTTCCGCCCATTTCTACAGGTTTTGAAATATTCGACATCAGATTCCTTGGAATCCTCGCATTTTACGTATAAAGTGTCTGTGGCAATATTACTGACAGCAATGCGGGGTATCTTTTTATGAAAAAATTAACACTCATGCGAGTCACTAAAGGGGTATTTTTGGTCCCTTTTTTTCAAAAACGTTTAAAAACTCCTTTAAAATGTGATCGTTTCAGATCAAAATATTTTACAAAATTATTTGTCATAAAATATTACTATAGGTCACCGAATACACCAAAACTCTAAATCGTACCTAAACGCCAGGAATCTGCCAAAAGTAAAATCACGTTTTAGGGTTAATGTTGTACTTTATCTTTATTCTAGATAGAAGACGCCAAAGACAAAAATAATCTCCATAAAATTTCAATATAAGTCGCCGAATAAATGAAATATGTATTTGCAATATATATCAAGATAATATATACATCAAATTTGCCAACAAAACACCCAAATATTTGTTGAATAATTTTGTTTTGTTCTTTTTTCGAGTTGATGCATGAAAGTAACATGAAATTTAATTCTAGACGAAAGGTGTTAAAAGAAGAAATATTCTACACAAAATTTCATTGTAAGTCCCAGACCAAAGTAGATATCTAAGTAAAATACTTTGTTAAGAAAATGACGTTACAAAATTAGATATTATAGGTAGAAATTATTTGCCAAACTTTTAGACACTCAATTAAAATTTATTCCATACTGAGTCTAAATCTCCTAAAATACCTCACTTTTTGGGGGTTGTGCCAAAAGAAGAAATGTTCCAAATCAAATTTCATTATGAGTCTCTGAACAAAGGAAATTTGTAGCTATAATATTTAACATCTCCAGAAGCTTTTGCTTTTTATATATGATTTAGGACCATTTTTATCGTTTTTATTCACATTTTCGTTATCTGCGGTCACAAAATATATTTTATTGATGTTTTTTCATAATAAATTCTTTCAGAAGATTATGTGTGCTCGATCCAAACTGTTTTTGAAATATCTATGGTGTATATATAGGGAAAATATTGATAACCCAGATCGGACTTTGAAAAATTACGTATTTTAGAACTATAAACTAAAATAACGTCATAGGGATAAGCCATAGGTTCCTGATATTGTATGTGAAAATGCGGGGATAGTCTAGGCTATTGTCCAGAAAATATATATCTGGATGTAATGGATGTAAAATCAAATCGTAGCAAAATATCGGAAAAGAGAACTATTGATTCAGATAGTTATATTCCAGATAATTGCCCTGTGTGACCTTTATATCTGCGTTAATGATATTTTCCGATCTTGCTAGGCCTTGTTTCTAATCATCCAGTCTAGTTCTTATCTCTGAGATAATCATCCAGTCTGAACCTTATTTCTGAAGCAGGTTCTTTTTTTGATATAGTGCAGTATGGATCAAATTTCTGAGACCCTTTATCTCAATGATAATGGTGCTGATAAGTTCGTACTTCAGAAACGACACTATCCAGAGTTAATGGTCTGAGTTACTTCCGAGATACTGATTCTGTCGGGATATTAGCCAGTCAAAACAGTTATCATTTAGATAAGGTCCATTATATCAGAAATAAAAATCCTCTATCACCATCACCTCTTAGATAACCATCCGGGTTGGCATCTAACTCTGCAATTGGCCTTATACTCTTCTATAATTGTTCTGCCTGGCCTTTACCTCTGTGATAATAGTCCTATATGAACATTATTTGCAAGAAAATTATACGGTCTGGGCTTTATATCCGAGAGAATGAAACTTTTCGTCATTATCTCCGTTTAATTGTTCCTTCATGCATTATTTTTGTGGATCCACTGTCCACTGCAGAAGGTTATGTCACAAACCTCTAACATAATATTTATTTCTGGCTCTTATCTTCCATAAAATGGCCCTACTTGAGTCGCATAACTCTGATAAAAACTATCTTTTACATTGCCAGTTCTTCAACCATTTTTCCATTAACATAAATATTCCGTTTGGCACTTTACTCGTATAGAACAACCAACAAATATTTTTCCAACATCGAAAATTTATACAGCTACTCTAATAATACCCACTAGGATTGCGAAATGTAGCTCTATTCAAAATATTGTATGTCTGCATTATTCACAAATGTTACATATAAGTTTTGCATTTTATTAAGTACTTTTCTTACTCTCATTTTACTTACCTTCACTATCCGATGCACCCGATACACCCATATCCGATAAAGCTTTAAAGAGAGCACCTAAATTCGAACGATCATCCAGATACTCGTGATTAAGTTTAACCATTGTCCGTTCATGATTTTTAGTTTGTGTATGCCAAACTAAAATTTCTGTGCAATTGTTACCCTTCGGCTCAATCATGTCCAACGTTAAACCAATGCTGCGCAAAAAATAATCCTCCTCATAGCCTGGTTTATAGGGCATTGATGCATTTGGATGTTCAGCCATATAGGAAAGACTAACAGCAAATCCCGCCATATCGACAGGCCAACGCCGGCCAGCCACCCAGGAATCAAGGAAACCAATTACCTTGCCCTGTTTGTTGATAAAACGAGAAATTTTGTTTAATAACCACACACATTGAGTTTATGTGCTTTTATGTGCAACTACTCTACAAACCTTACGCACCACTGGCCCACTAATACCATAATTGGCAATTAGGCCTACAGGAAACATGGATACATGTTTGGTGTCACGTATTTCGCTAAATAACTTGAGATCATATGTGTTGTCGTCATCGCCGAAATACAAAACACCCGTTGTAATATTATGCTGGCGTAACCATTGCATCGCAGCTCGACGATTGGCTACTCCTCTTGGCTTTGAGTCAGCTTTGTGAAAACGTTGTGGCATCGGACTTGCTAAATGGGTATAGGGAATACCTGCAACAACAGAGAATACATTACAACACAATAGAAAACACCAACCCACACGACCGTAATACAAACAGTACAAAACTGTTGGCTGTACTATGTGACGCCATCGACATCATTATCATCATCAACTAGGATTTTAGCCCTATTTACTTGGCGCTCCTCTTGGCAATGTTTGTATATTGGTCAGATACGTGTGTGTGATTGTATGTACAACTCATTCTCTTACTCACCAAATCGATTAAGTAAAGTATCCAAATAAGGATTGCATGCATTGTGATCATTGGCCACTATCCAATGCAAGCGCGGCACATGCATCAGTGTGTAGGCCAGTCTCGTTAATTCCGGCACTTGTTCTCGCCTTGGATATGTGGGAGTTACAAAGTAAATTGTACTTAAATTAGCCCATTCCTGTCGTGGACGATCTTGTATGTAAAGCCGTGTGTCATTAAATGACTCACCGCACAACGTTGTGGGAGATTCATTGGCCAATTTGTTATCAAGTACATCTGCAATGGAAATGAAAGAAAGAGGGAATAGAAACGAAAAACGGTGATGATTAGTGAGGTTTTGGGGTAGTGTAAATTAAATGTTTTGGCTTATTTTCTTATAGCTAAGAACAGACAAAGGAAGATGGGCATATAACAAATTTTCAACACCAGACGGCAAGCATCAGAACTAAAAATATTATTTTCTTGCCATAGAATTCATAGACGAGTATGTACATGTGTATGTATGTAGTTGTGATTGTCTAGCAAATTTGCCTACCCGGCTGGGTATCATTGTGGCACATTTGCTTTTATATTACATATTTATGTTTTGGCAGTTTTGTCCGTCTGTATTGTCTGTGGGTCTTTGTCGTTGGTTGTCATTTGAACACAAATTTGAATTGGCTAAAATATCTATTTAAAGATTAGAATAACAACAACGATAACAACATGCAGAACACCACAAATAATTTTGGCATAGCAAAATTGTCACCAATTGAGAGATGTAAACCAAAAAGAACAATGACCACCAACCACACCACCAATAATGTTGGCATAACAAAATTGTCATCGATTGTGAGATTTAAAACAACAACAATAACCCAAATGTAATTTTTACAAACTGAAAATAAATACTCCAATATTTAGAGATTTTCCGGAACTAATTAAAAATATCGGAAAAAAAATCAAAATATAAAAGACAATAAACGAGTAGACCCGTATGTGATTCCCATTTTTGCTGTTGTTTTAAAGTTAATTTTCAGCTTAATCTGGCTCTGGAAGAAGATCGATGGAATGTTACTACAGATCTACTGGAGTTAGTTCAGTAGGTTAAGCAGGGCGGTTTAACAGGTGCAGTGTATCGTGCGGGCCCGTGCCACATGCTGGGCAGATGTTTTGCACGGTGTCATCAATCCTTGCCCTATAGGAATTTAGACAGCTGCATCACCACGAGCGTAGTTGAGACAAAACTACTCTGGTTCGACGTGGCAGCTGACGCTCCCTAGCCGCGATAAATTGGGAATTTTCTTCAAAGACCGCATTTACACGATAGTTGTTTATGGCATCTGCGACTGCATCCGTGTGAATACTATTTAAGCCTGCTTGATAGATTTGCTAATCTAGGGGTTATCTCTTGTAACGTTGAACATCTATTTCTAGATCATGAAGATCCTGACATGCCTGAGTGGGGGAGCAAGTACTGCAACGAAATCATGTCATTGTGTTGCTATACTGGAAGAATCTTTGTCCCCTCATGAAGATGGTCAACTGATGATGTGAAGAGGAATCCTGTTGCAGTTCTCAGAGCGGCATTCTGACAGGTTTGAACATTTTTCCACAAATGCTGCCGGCTAGGGACTTGAGTACCTGTGTTGAATGTGAGCTCTATTATTTTGGTGTAGTTTGTGGTCGGAATTCTTATACCATCGACCAGGACATTCAGCTCTGTGTTCATCTCCGTAGTTCATGAACAGATTGGATGTAGGCTTAGTGGCGGATTTTTGCATATTCTTCGTGCGGAAAAAGGTGGTAAGATCCATCAAAAAGGATTATCATCCGCCTACGTAACGGTTTCAATGCAGTCTGGAGCGGGTGGAGTGCATGGGAGGTGGAATCCCTCTCAGTTCCTGAGATTTTACACTATCTTGTGGAACTCCCTGTTTCACTCTACGGGGCTTCGACTTCTTGTGGAACTCCCTGTTTCACTCAAGGGGCTTCGACTGAAATGCATGTACGACTGGTGATCACAGGTATAATTGATTATCCAACGTTTCAAAATTGGCTGGATGGTAGTTCGCTCGATGTCCTCAAAGAGGGTGGAGTACTTGACAGTATCAAAGGTTTTAGAATATCTCGAGAGCCACCAACACTGTCTTATCACACGGTTTGTTCTGGTTGAGTCCTCGATTAATATGTGTAGAGATGACAGAGATGGCGTACATCACTGTTGTCGTGATGTGCTGCTTACGGATCCTATACTGATGATTAGACAGCGGAATCCTATGCAAATGCATATATGGTTAGGATGGTCGTAGAAAAAATCTGATTAGGCAGAAACTCCTTTTATAACAAAATAAAACGAATTAGGCCCAGAAATTTCTGCATATTTTGCATATCGTGCATATTTTGACATATCTCTACATATTTGCATAAAATGAGCATATGCAAAAATATATAGAAGGATTTGTGGTCTAAAAATCCCACCGAAATGGCTGAAATGTGGTATTAAGTCTTCGTTAGGGGTATGAAACTTTACACCTGAAATTTGTCCGCATGGGACCACGTCTTCATATAGCCGCCATAGAACGGTACCTCCCGATTTCCGATATTTTGAGGATGTGGCCTCAACATCACACTTAAATCACTGACATTTTGAATAAAGTCTTCGTTGAGAGTATAAAACTTTCCACCTGAAATTTGTCAGTATAGGTCCACGTCTTCATATAGCCCCCATAGAACGGTACCTCCAGATTTTCGGCATTTTGAAAGTTGTAGCCTCAATATCCCACCGAAATGACTGAAATTTGGTATTTAGTCTTCGTTGGGGGTATAAAACTTTCCACCTGAAATTTCTCGGTATAGGTACACGTCTTCATATAGCCCCCATAGAACGGTATATCCGGATTTCTGGTATTTTGAAGGTTGTGGCCTCAATATCCCTCCGAAATGGCTGAAATTCGGTATTAAGTCTTCCTTGAGGGTATAAAACATTCCACCTAAAATTTCTCGATATGGGCCCACGTCTTCATATAGCCCCCATAGAACGGTACCTCCGGATTTCTGGTATTTTGAAGGTTGTGGCCTCAATATCCCTCCAAAATGGCTGAAATTTGGTATTAAGTCTTCCTTGGGGGTATAAAACATTTCTCCTGAAATTTGTCGGTATAGGTCCACGTCTTCATATAGCACCCATAGAACGGTACCTCAGGATTTCTGGTATTTAGAAGTATGTGGCCTCAATACCCCTCCGAAATGGGTGAAATTTCGTATTAAGTCTTCCTCGGGGGTATAAAACTTTCCACCTGAAATTTGTCGGTATAGGCCCACGTCTTCATGTAGCCCCCATAGTACGGTACCTCCCGATTTCCGGTATTTTGAAGGTTGTGGCTGTGATTATACATTTCTCTATTTTATTGACTTGTCTGAAAAGAATTTTAAACAGAAAAATTGTACATACAAACATTTTTGTACCTATTATTGAAATATTTGTTGCATAAGAAAATATGTAAAATGCATAAATTTTGCATATGCAAAAATTTATGTATTTTGCATAATTTTGCATATGTCACATGTTTCGATTGCAATTGAATCAGAAGCCAAAAATATGCCTAGTCCCAAAATTTGACATGAATCTGACCAAAAATAGCGGTTGTATAAAATTCCGCTGTCTACTGATGATCGACAATTGGATAGCTGTTTCTGATGGTGGGGAGGAGTAATGCCTCGAGAGTCTTTTCTACGAGCGACAAAGGAGTTTGGCTTATAGAGTTTCTGTAGAGATGTCATCGTTTTAATTATTGTTGGCGGCCCTCAGCACGAGACGTTGGGATGGTACCTACCCCACTGGCGTTATCTAAGCATCTCCTGGCTGCAGCAGTAAAGGACACGTAACAATATGGGACCAGTAGCGGGACCATCCTGTCCATTTTCCAGATTTCGCGCACTATGGCTCATGTCGCTGTTTCAGTATTGCCATATAGATAACGTCAGGAAGCAACGCTTGGGATGATTTAGAGTTCCTAATGGCATTTGCAACATTATCCAATGTTAATCGTGGTGGTTCATTCCCGGCAGGAAGATATTTGATGGGCCCTCGACAAACTGTCGATTGAAATAACTTGCGCTCCTCGTCGAGTCAGTCAACGTAACGTCGCCAATCGTGACTTAGGTCCTATCTTCCTTCTTTCCAAGGTTTGAAAGTCACTTAACCGTTGCAACTATTCAGATGATTAAACCATTTGTTCTGCTTATGCCCCCCACTATTAACTTCCAGTGTCAGCTCCCTACTCTGGGGTCACTGGGATTGGCTCGTCGAAGCTCATCACGCTCATTTACTAATCCCGTCTGCTGGGAAGTTTGGTCTCACTTCGGGTATTCGACCACCAGGTATATTGTGAGCAGGTGATTAGTAAATTCTCTGAAACTAGACCAATTAGCTTCCCATGAATGATGGAAGTGCGGAGTTCAGAGGTGACGAAATCGGGTGGTATGTGTTGGAGACAATTATGGGGAGATAGTCTGACCCAAGAGAAACGACGCGTTTCCAAATGACGCCATTTGTCAGACCGGGTGAAAATATAGTTATATCTGGCGAATTGTGACACTCTCTACTAATGCTGTCCTCATTGACCGTGCAAAACGTAAAACTATTAATTTGCTCGTCTAGCACCATACCCCTCTGATCATTGTCGAGGATTGAATACCACAACTTATGATGAGCATTAAAGTCCCCCAAGACCAGGCGGCTGTGACCTTCCAAAAATTGAGCAGTTCCACACCTGGCTGCTACCCAATACATTTTATGTATGCGTCATTAAAACAAGTCCATACGAGATAGGTCTGTATTGAACAGACTGGTGCAGTAGGAAAGCTAATCCCTCAACTCAACTACTGTTGCGATCCTACTTCAATCCTTTTCCTCCGTCCCGGCACGGAACAAAAAAATCCGAAGTAGTCCAGGATATGTTACACCCTACACAGAAAAAAAGATACAAATTCAAAGATACCCAGCCAACAATTTTTGCCGAGATCGTACCGAATTCGGATGTATTTTCTGCACAAGTTTCCATTTCTGATGCCGTAATCGCATGCAAAGCAGGTCCGAATTTGTGTGAAGCGGTTCGAAGAATTCGGAACGTTTTGTTGAGGGAAATTCGGAAAGAACATTCTAGTTTCTACACGAATTCGTTTAGAATTCGAAAGATTTTCTGATAACACTCTGAAGAAATATTCGAAAATCTGAAGAAAAAAGAATTCTTTTCGGAGATTTGTTTCGAGATTCTGAAAATTTTCGGAACAAATTCTAAAAAAATTCTAGATATTTTCTCCGTAAATCGGAAACTATTCTGATGTTTTATTAGATATTCTGAATATTTTCTCCCAAAATTCTCAATGTTTATTAGGATACGATTAGAATTTCTCATCGATTAAATTTTAACTTTATTTAAAATATTTGTTGAACTTTTTATTTTTACAATGATGATGAAATAGTATTCGTCGCTGCTGCCCACTGAATTGCACATTTATAAAATCGTAAAGCACAGTCCTTGCGAACAAATTTTCCATTTGATTTATCTAAAATAGAAATAACAATATTATAAACAACGTTTTAGAAAATGTGTATACAATCTTACACTTTCATTTATTGTAAAACATGTGCCAATTTCATCACAAAATAACTTGTTCCGTTACGTCTTATTCACTTAACAGCTGCAAAATAACTAAAAAACAAGCAATATCGTGAAGACACAAAAAACTCTCCCTTTTCTTTAAATCAACTCTCGACGAATGTTCGGCAATTTTGTTCCCGAGAGAGAGAGAAACGAATCAAAATTTCCCATTAGAGTATGTGCAGATTACTCGCAACATTTTCGAAAACAAGCGCACGAAAGTGTGCAGAAATTCTTAAACGAAATCTTGCTGAAGATCACTTCAATTTCTGAAGGAAATTTTGAGAATTCCGTACATTTTCTGAACAAACTTTGGAAAACCTCTTAAAAGAATGTAATATCAGAGCGCTCGGCAACAATTGTTTACTGGGTATGTACACAGGTGGCCGCCGCTGGCCGAAACACGGGTTTTGTGTGGTTCCGTGTCAATCCGATATCGAAGAACTCGTCACCGTGGGATTGTAGTGTCATATTCAGAGACTCATAATAGCGGTATTCACTCATTGTGGTAGATTTACAACTCTTCCCAGCGAAAAGTTTGCCTCCAAAGAGGCAGTTAAATGATATGTACAAGTGATTTGGAAGTGCATCAAATTATGCATTTTCACTCATGATTTTTACAAGGGAGTGACCCCGGAAAGAGGCACTCCATTGCACCACATTTTAACTGACCCTTTGGCATTGCATTTTAACTGAACCTTTGGCACAGCATTTTATCTGACCCTTTGGCATTGCATTTTAACTGACCCTTTGGGGTAGAATAGGAGGCAGTCCAGAGCACATGTTTTGAATAACAAAATAAAAATACATTTATTATTTTTGTAAAACAAAAATATTAATATTTTTATTAAATTAACACAAATTATGAAAATTCTCTATTGAATTCAATCGCAAACATGTGTTTCCTCCGCTCTTCATTTAATCCAAGCTTAAGTGCTTTTGCTTCATCTGCTAAATGGGTTTGATATTGTCTTCCCATCATCAGTTAAGATTTCGATTTCCATTGGGAAATTTTCTTTCGTGAGTTACCGGAAAAATGTTCACAAATTAAATATTATTTAGTTTGTATTAACAAATGTTTGGAAATGTTAACACGATTATCTATTTTTGGAAATGTATTCCGCTGCCTGTAGAGATGTACAAACTGATTTATGTACATGTAGGGATCTCTAACAATTGCTAATAAAATGTAGTGAACAGAGTGCCTTTTTCACGACTCCGTTTGCACTGCATCCGGATGCTGTTAAATTGTGAGGAATTGGAGTGCCTTTTTCACGACTCCGTTGAACTGCCTCCGGATGATGTTAAAATGTGACAAATGGATGTGATTCTTTGGATTGCATCCAAATGCGGTTAAAATGTGAGGAATGGAGTGCCTTTTTCACGACTCCGTTTGAACTGCATAAAAACATGACGTGAAAGAACTAGACTACATTGCACTACTTCCAATTTATTTTTCTGGGTTGTTAATGTACTATATGTACCAGGGTTTTTTTACAACGAAGTGTGAATGTGAAGTATCTTAACGTCGTCGTAAGTCTATATTTTAGTTTCAGTTTCACTACACTTTTTCATAAAAAATTGTTTTTTTTTTTTTTTTCTTGGCCTCCATTCTTTTATTCTTTTTATTTTTCCCACTTTTCTACCAAAAAACAAAACTCCGACATAAAATAAAACTGACGGCACAACAATCAGCTGTTCTAACCCTTGTAAAAGTACAATGGAATGTTTACAATACTTTTACGTCGAGTAAATTAACAACCCTGTGGTAAATTAAACTTTCATGTATTTTGTTGTTGTGGTATTGTAAACACTTGTAGATCTACAATATTAACAAGATCTACAATGCCACTTTACCAACATGAGTGAATACCGCTAATGAAATTTCATTTGAAACATTTCGCATGGAATGGAATTGTGTAAAATTAACAGTCCAAAATTAAAGCAAATAATCCTAAAGTATATAAATGTTTAATCTAATTTTTTTTAAGAAAATAGTATACCTAGATATATAGTTTATTTTGAAACTCTTAGTGAAATTTTGTGTAGAATTTTTCACCTTTCGACACTTTTCACCTAGAACCAAGTTTCATATTACTTTCACACACCAACTCGAAAAAAAGGACACAATTTAAAAAAAAGGGAAATATTTTCATGTTTTTCCAGCAAAATTGATACTGATATTTTTCATTTCTTTGGTGACCCATAGTGAAATTTTACGTAGAATATATTTTCCTTTGGCGCCATCTCTCTAAAATTGTGTTTTGTGAAACAATTTTGAATAAACTCAGATGAAGTGCGGCTTTAACCCTAAAACGTTTTGTCCATTTTTAGAGATTTCTGACCTATAGTAAAATTTTATGACGAACAATTTTGTACAAAATTTGGGTTTGGGTTTAAAATTTTCGAAAAAAGGACAAAAAGACCCCTTTGGTGAACCGCATGAGGGTAGCAATTTTTAAGAAAAAAATTCCCCACATCCTCCTCAGTAAAGTTGACAAGGACATTATATACCTAAAATGCATAGATTCCAAGATATCTTAACTCGAATATATCGAAAAAAAACTAGAAATGGACCAAACTTGAACCTCCAATTTTGGTTACTTTCCGATGTAAACTTTAAAAACGCCGATAACGTGTCTCATATTTTTAGCTCTACTTTCATAATCTACTCAGTTTTCCTTGTAATTTTTTTGTTGTCGCACAGTGTTCTATTTAATTTTTGCAACTTATTTTATGTGGTCAATATTTCAGCAATATTCCTAACTATCGTGTACCTTCCCAAGATGATCTCATACACTCACAAATGATATTTCAAATCGTTATATTTTATGGTTTATGACCTTAAAGATGCAAACTGAAAAAAGCTTACATAGCAGCAGCTGAATTTATTAAAGAGAATATAAATTAAATTAGTAATTAAGAACGATGTCCATGCTTTCCAATTTCATCCATGAATCATAGTAGATATGTAGTGTACTACAAGGTAGAAAATAATTTGTGTTATCTAGGAATTATATGCAACCCATCATTAAAGTGTCCATCCAACCTGTTCAAATATTTTACTGCATAAAACAACATCGTCGTCTAATAAAAGACATGTCCAAATATAAAGATAAGTGTTATCACTCTGATAAAGATTATAATAAATCGTTCTAAACAACCAAAAAACTGTCTGTACATATTTGTTTTGCAACCCCCCTTCGCTCACAAAAAATGTATAAATTTCCAAAGGCTGTGTGAATGTTCACACAAGTTGGAATAGATAAAATATGCGTTTTTACTTGATTTTATTTGTTTAGAAAACTATATATGCTGAGAAAGGGGGGACACGGAGGACTAAACAAATAACATATATGTACATAAATAGGAAGATATATCTATAGGTATGTGAATAAATACATAGTTGAGTTGTTAGTACGCAAAAAGTATATACCACCTGCCTACATACAAATATACATTGGCTATTAAAATTTCATTTATTAAATTGTATTGAAGAGCAAATAATTTTATTTGTTACTGATAAGCCTTAACAATGAAAGTTGTGAGCAAAACATATATTATCGTCTAAAAACTTAGAAAATTATGGGAAGCATGACCACAAATTATTGATAATATATGTATGTATGTACATATATAGAGAGCATGAGCAAGCCAAAATCCCTATCTCCCTAAAGCGTGAAATGGTAGCATTAATTTAATGGAGAAAACATATCAAGTATAATTAATGATGCATATCGATAAATGCAGAGAGTGAAACCTTGAATTGTTTTGAATAGAGATTTTGGCTAATAGAGAAGAGTTAAAGGTAATAAGTTTAGATATAGTAATAGAGATATCTACAATTATTACAGAATGCCTGGAGTAGGACTCTGATCGTAAATTCCACTGTAGAAACTATTTCGCTACTTGTTTTTGTTATTGTTGCAGCAGCATGAAACCTACGTAGAAGGATAGGTTTGATGCTGGGTTGGTGGTAACGGCTGGCCGAAACGCTATGGTTTCGGGTCAATCCGGTACGTAAGAACCCTCTGCAGTGGGATTGATTGATATTTGATTTCCCTACTACAATCTTTCTCTTTAGTATGTTTTATAAAAAAATAAAAAAAAAAACACATCAAAACACAGTTATGTATTACTTTTAAATTTTGAGTTAAGGTGGTACACAACAGACATACACCACAAATAAACAATTATATAAAAATGTCACCGACTTTGGTTATTTGTTTGGTTCTATATTTGGTGCGACTAAAATTAGCGTTAAAAATAAAATAACCTCATAACACAGAACGAGGTTTGATGGTCAACACAAAACAACTTAACAAATTATTTACTGATTAAGAGGGAGAAGCTTATTTTTTATTTCTTTTATTTATTTACATTGTATTTGAAGTCAAATTATCAATTGAATGGTCTATTAAAATATAATATATATTCAAATATAATAATTGAATATTATTTAACTCTGGTCATGGGAAATAAATATCGTAATATACCCTAATAACAGCCACATTATACTAAGTCAAACGTTTAGTATGATGGTAATATTGAAAAAAGTCTGGATTTTATATTGATAAGCAGAGCTTTCTTCGAAAAACAACGTCATAGAAATTTGCATTGGGAGCTTCAGAGATATACCCTCAGGCTTTGACATCGCTGACAGATATATACCCTCAGCCTTGTCAGTGTGTTTTCTCTGTACATCAAAAAAATCCCGCAACCATTCTATGACTTTTATAGACATCGTACTTTTATAGGCATCGTACCATTACATGACGTTAAAATTTGACCCTAGAATCACAGTTTCCGTGTGAGGCCTACAAATGGAGACATTGATATGTGGAAATATTGAATACACAAACGAACCTTTTTTCCCAAAAAAATATTTAGGAACTTTTCAAAATATTGTTAACGGTTGGAAAATGCGCCTATAATCTTCTAATGATTAAGTTGAGGTTATATAGGCTGTTATATTAAAATATTAACCAATAACAACAATATTTTAAGAGATTATTCTTTGTCCACATTGAACACGAAAGTGGTTATGGTCACTTGCAAATGCTACAACATCGAAAAAATGTTTACTGGCTCATTTTAATGTACAGGTAGAATAGAATATGTTGCAAAAAATGTCGAGTCGATCGGACAAAAATTGGCTGAGATATGAGCGTTAGAAAGGAAAAAATTCATATTTCAAAATACAAAAATTCATTCACTAGGTTCTTAATGATACCACAAAAACATGTGCTGATCGGTTTATTTGTTTTAGAGCTACTGCTTGAGTAAAAACAATGTTTCGTAGTCGGTTATATGTCAGAATACAGTGTAATATAGAAAAAATCCGAAAGTAGCTCAAGGTGCGAAAACAAAATCTTCAAAATTTTCTTTTAAAAAATTCATGAAAAATGGCTTTTTTCGCGCTCAAAAAGTGGCCATAACACCTTAAAGCTGATTCAAAATACGAGGGTTGGGTTGACTAATCCAAAGAAGTTAGCAAGTAAGTTTTAATGGATCATTTATCGAACAACCCAGGAGAAGAGATTAGTATTACGACACTAAATCATCCAAAGCGTTAGGCCCTGAAGATATATCCATAGTAATTTTGAAACAGCATGCAAAACCGGGAGTTTAGTATCCCACGGAAGTTCTCAATCTGTCGGTAGCCATCCCCATCGTGACCGAAGTCTGGAAAATTGGCAGGGTGGTCCCACTAGTGAGGCCATTCAACGATGCTACAAAGGTGAACATTATAGACCGATTCGCATTTGTCGCCCGAAACAAAGAATCTTGAGTCTTTACCCTTCCCCAGCATCAGAAATAGCTATCCAGTTACCGATCATCAGCATGGGTTCCGTAAGCAGCACAGCACTACAACAGAGCTGCACGCCATCGGCATACATAGTTGTCGAGGACTCAAGCAGAACAAGCCGTATGATAGGATAGTGTTAGGCTAGGTTGAAAAGAGGGACGGTATAAGAATCGCCACATGCCCGTATGGACATACACTTAAGCCAGTATAGGCCTGTTGTGCGCTCTAATTGCGGAAACCTAAGGGGAATAAATTTTTTATTGCTTAATTTATTGAAAGAAAATAAATTTATCAGTTAAGAAATTCTGTGCCATTGACATAATCTCTTAAGTTTTTGAACTCGCTTGCCCTAATTTGGTGGAGTTCTAGTATAGTGTTATTTCCTAGAAATTGGTTTCTTAGCGTCGCGAAGGCTGGGCAATGACAGAGATAGTGTTCCAACGTTTCGTCGTCCACTCCGCATGCTCTGCATTCGCTGCTTTCTGCACAACCAATTTTGTGCAGGTGTGCTTGTAGCCGTAGGTGTCCTGTAAGGATGCCTGCCAGTCTACTAATGTCCTTTTTACTCATTTGAAGGAGTTCCTTTGTTTTATCCTAGTCTGGGTTTCCCTAGAGGATTTTTGTATTTTTTCCTTTCTCTTCAGTGTTCCAGAGGGATGTATGGGCGTTTTCTGTCCATGCCTTTAACTCTAGACGCAGCGCTTAGCGTTATCTAGGCTTATCGTAGTTTGCTCCCTGGCTTGCCTTGCCAAGGAGTTAGCTATCTCGTTAACCCTAATCCCTTTATGTTCTGGTACCCATATAATAATGTTAACCGAACCATGGTGGGAGTAGTCGTTGATTGATTTTTTACACCGCAGGACAGTTTTTGATTTCACCGTCTTGCTTGTTATTGCTTTAATTGTGATTGGCCTTGTGTTAGCTTTAAACCATTTCTGACATTCTGTGATCGCTCGGATTTCGGCCTGTAGGATCGTTAGTGTCAACCACTCCATGCGGTTTGAGGAAATTGAGCAAAAAAAAAAAAAAAACATCGAAACGTTGGGTAACATTATGCAACACTGAAAGTACATATTGAGACTACAAAACCCTAGATGGGTTTTGTCCTATCAGATCCAGTTCGAATTTTATGGTCTCATCTAAACCGTGCTAAAACTACATTTATCGGCCCTTTATGTCAGAAGCGGGTAGGAGTTTGGCCTTGCTGTATTTAGCAACATTGTAACCCTAAACTAGTACAACTTATCTGCTGAACGTAAGAAAAACTCCATCCAAAATTAATAAATACAGAAATAGAACTTTACATAATGTCAAGAATTTTGGTCGATATCAGCTAAACTATTTCGGGTTGAACAAAGTAACCTACTGCAAATCTTCCAAGTAATGTTCTCAGCAATTTCATGTCATTTCAGCGGTATTTAGTATCATACTTTTTACAACACGTATTTCAAACACTGTTCACTAGGGTTATAACTTTTCTTCATTTTTTGCAAATATCTAAAAAATACCAACACATAGCCGTATAGAGCATGTAAAAATATTAAGAAATGCATCATTACTTTTAGCCTACCGTTAAAATAGTATCCGCAGCTATTCCATACAAGTTTTTCCTTGCAGTTTTTTTTTTTTCTTATATATCTTATATGTTTTCCATTACACATCGTTGTTAAATAATCTATTAGATAAATAAGCTATTTATTATTGAAATTGAATATAATCTTCAATATCGAAAAATTCTAAACACGTCCAATGCATAAATTTCGTCCAATCGCGACATAAAAAACGCGATAAAATAAACGCTTAAAGTTTATTTTAGCATAAATAAAATGTTTGTTCAAAAAAACTAAAATCAAGATTTTTCGAAATAATAAGAGGTTTATCGAGCCTGAGGTCATGTCGATAAACCTCTTATTATTTCAAAATTGATTGAAAAAGGTAAAAAAAAAAACAAAAAATCTAACAATCAAAATTATTCTTTAAAAAAATGTACAAAAGGCATTTACAAGTCTTTGTCGGTGCCTAAAACTTTTTTTAACCCCATCGAACTAAAACACGCATTTTTGTTATCAGGACAATATTCAGCAGATGATACTACTGTTCACACAAGCAGTTTATTTTCGCATTAGGGATTTCACCACATTGTTGTATATCAGCATTGAGCTGAACGTCTGGTCGATGGCAGCAGAATTCCGGCCACTAACTATCCTAAGATTCTAGGGGGACATTCGACAGGATGCCCACGTCGTCTGCGCATGAAAAAGCTATCTGCGACAAGCTGAGATGTAGAAAAAAGGTTGAGGACCTTGCCCCTAGCCGGCAGCATCTTGGGCATAGATAAAGAAACTTAACGACATATGTATAACGCGATAGGTCGGTCTGTGGTAAGTAATGGGGCGCCATTGTTCCTTGAAAATGCATCAGAAATAAAGTGATACATGTTTGCTTTTTACCTGCGTTAAAAACGCACAATTGTGACGATTTGAAATACAAACGTCGCATTTGTTAAGTATTACGGCGTTATGACACAATACTTCAGACATTTGCAGTCATTTCCCAAGCATCTTACGAAACGGAAGTCAGCCAATATTATAAACTGGAAGAACGGGGAAACGGCATAAGGGTTCAGTTCAAAAAATGTTTATTGGCCAATTTTGAAGTACAGGTGGAATAGAATATGTTGCAAAAACTTCGAGTCGATATGACAACAATTTGCTGAGATATGAGCCTTAGAAAGAAAAAAATTCATTGTGATTTGTATGTAATATCGAAGTTTTAAACGCGATTTTTTCGAAATGGCATTTTTAAAAACTGTGCCCACTGTAGCTCGAAAATGGATGATCCGATATTCATATGTTTTTATGGGATTATTATACACATTAACTGCTTGTACTTAAGCGAGAGACTTCAAAAAATGTTGGACGGATTTATGGCGAAAAAACGATCAATTTTTTAGTTAACATTGATTTTTCTTAAATGGATATTTTTTAATTCCTTTTCGCTGAAGGACAAGATTATTATGTTCTTTAACATATACTGATCTGTTTATTCATTTTCGAACTACAGTGTGCTCACAAACTGCCTTAGTAACAGCGTTTCGTAGGCGGCTATTTATCAGAAAACTGTGCAATATCTTTCAACAGAAAAATCCGAAAGAAGCTCAAGGTGTGACCTTTCAGATGAAAACAAAATCTTTTATTTTGTTTTTCAAAATAGTCAGGCTTAATCCCATAGTCGTTGTTTTAATAGAAACACTCTGATTGAGAATTTCTTTGGCACTACCTAAACTCTAGCAACCAAACAAAAAACGCCAACCCTCCTAATTGTGAGACCGGGCACCGTCGAAATGTTGTTTATTGCTGTAGTATGCAATACCAACAAATTAGTTATGTGTTTTTTCGTCGAGAATCGACGAACGCATAGCAGTGGGAAAGATTAGGTTTTGTTTGCAAGTGAAGTTGCTAGAGTTTAGGTAGTGCCAAAGAAATTCTCGATCAGAGTGTTTCTTTGTGCACGTATATATTTGAGTTAGCAATTGACACTTGGGTATAAAAAGTTTCTTGTTGAAAAACACTGATGAAGATCTGTGGCGAGATCTGAAACTATAGTATTCCCTGCCTTACCCCTTGGTAAACATCGCCAATTTTTTCCCACTAATAAATTAAGGTTGTTTTAATAAAATATTAAAACAACGACTATGGGATTAAGCCTGACTATTTTGAAAAACAAAATAGAAGTCGTCATCCCAAACAAAAAACGCCAACCCTCCTAACAAAATCTTTTAAAAAAGTTTGGTAGATTTATTGTAAAAAATCATCATTTGCTATGTTTTGTATGAAGAATTGTTGTTTATGTTGTTTACGACAACATATTTCACATTTCATGTTCAATCAGCTTAAATCGGCTACCTTATTCAATGTGCCTTGAATCTCCAATTGAACTTTTTGGGGGTTATCATGAACGGCAATTCCCCGTGATTTTTTTCACTTTCTCCCTTAAGTTGCAATGGCGGAAAGACAAAACTCACGGGGAAATTTCATTCATGATAACCCCCATTAAAACGAAAAATGTCGTCTAGTTTTCAAATCCGAAGTTAGCAGCCACCTAAGTACAAAAATCAGTAAGAGTTTTCAATTTAGAAAAGCTAAGCTAAAATTCATATCGACTTCGTGACATAATGATAAGGCTTTTTTACTGTAAATATTGATTGAATAAATTCATATCCGTCATTCTGTAGTGATGATAAAACTACCTTAATGCCAATAAAACATAAAAAATTGAGTCGCATTTAAGTGTTCGTAGTTATGTTCCTGATTTATGACAAACTTAAGAATATGATTTGCAATTAAGAAAACTACGTCATATGGAGTTTGATAAGATATTAACTGATTAAACAGTATACGTCATTTCGAAACAGTACCGATTTTTGTTACAAAGATTCAATGAAATAAGAGGTTTTGGAAATTCTCTACTTCGGCCCGGGATTTAAGACTTTCGACTATGGACAGGTGTAAAATCTCGGGCACGGGAACACAATTTTCTTTCAAATTGTAACTTTTTTCAATTAGCCGGCCTTTAATAATGGAATTTTCGGAACTGCAGGTGGCCATATCTCGGGAACAATATTTTTCCAGAAGAAAAAAATATATCGTTGAAATCAGTAAAAAATACTACCTGTGTTAGAATTTTGATTTGATTTCAAATCGTCATAGCTTTTGGAAGATTCGGCCTTCTTCTTCTGGATATCACAAATTGCTAAGGTCAGCTCTCTACCTCTATCACTGTACAAGATCTGTGTTTTAAAAATTGTTCTTTCGGATGCTACGTGATTGAAACCAAACATACATATAATGCTGGTAGTTCTATACGACATGCATTAACAATTTATTTGATATATTTTTACTGGGTGTTTCACTGCTCACTGTCTTGATAGTAAATAAAACTATCCATGAACTATAAAATATATTATATGTGCATACGTATGAAACTATTTACATTTTCCCATATTACAGATTTATTGATATAACTCCTCTGAAATTCCATTACTTTTCCATTATAATAATATAAAAGCACATTTAAATATTTATTAAGCAAACAGCAATTTTGTTGTAACTTAAACAAATATGTATGTATGTACATAAGCGTATGGGTGGGTGGCGGTGGTGGGCAACTTATTTATTGTTAATAGAGAACAAGTAAAATTAAACAATGGGTAGGTATATTTTTGTTCCATGTTTCGTGTCCACAGAAAACACCATTTCAATGTTTGTTTTTTAATGGATAAATTAAGCCAAGGAATCGTGTGTTCATGTCTTATTTTTGGATATTTCCTTTTTTTGTTTTTTTTATTTGTTAGCACAGCTCCATCACCAAGTTTTACACCACATGAAGTGCCGATTGCTGTTGTTCTATTTGTGCTGAGTTGTGCTTTGTTGTGGGCATGCTTTTTTATAGTTGTGAGGAAGGATGGGGAATTGGGTGAATGGATTGATTCAATATGAACAGTGGAATTGATATATATATCTTTAACAAAAATATATATTACAGTTTAATTTAATGCTTATGACTAGTGGGTATGAGGTGGTGACAATCGTTTGGGTAGGATGGGGGAGGTGACAACAACATACACTCTTATGGAGGATAAAGAGCCAGCGCATGTGTATGCAATGCGCCCACATACCACCCCTTCCCCTCCTTCTAGTTGTTATTTTTGATTGTGGGTTGGTTGCATGGCTTGGCTACTCACTTGAAGAGTTTTGCATATCACGTGCACTGACACTGCTGCCATTTGTTGGGTATGTTGCTAACGTGGTTAATTGGGACGCAAGGAAGGAAGGATTATTATCCTTTGCCCTTTGTTTTTGTTGTAACAGCTTTTCCCGCATAAGCGGCGCCACCTTGGCTGGCAGTAAAAAGCCATGTTCAGGTGGTTGTGCGGGTGGTGTTGGACTCACAGTGTTGCTGTTGGTGCCTACTAAAGTGCTAGGTAAGCTTAAATGTTGTTGAAATTTACCTGTTGTAGATCCAAAGGATCCTCGACCATCATCCGTATCGTTGAGTACCGCACTCCAGACGACATAGACCAATAGGGTCATTAATATTAGAACAACCACAAATAAGCGACGACTGTTGGCTGTTTTTGGCCATAAGGAACGCACTTTACTGCCGCCCGATGTTCGAATACCGGTAGATGTCTGGTTCGACCTTGTGGTGCCATTGCCTGATTCAAGTGGACGGTATAAGGCTGAGCTAGGCATGATATCACCTCAATTTATTTTACAATAACACAGAAAATTACACTCGTTTGCAATAAAAAATTATTGTTATTTTTACTTGTTGTTGTTGTTGCTTTTTGTTGATATTTTTTATACATAGCACCAAATTGTTTTTCTTTGTACTTTTGCCCTGCCCTCTGAACGTGAACAGTATTAAAGTAATAGTATCGACCGACTATACACTGCAGCAGTACTCATCTCCTCACATTAGACAGCCAGAGCCAGCCAAACAACAGCAGTAACAACCAATTTTTTGCATTTAAATCGTTGTATCTGGGGGTTTTATTGTTGTTGTTGCGGCTGGTGCTGTTTGCTTTGGGGTGGGGGTCAAACAAAACACTGCCGACTGCTTTATTTGCTGCATCTGCCAACGTCGTCCAGCAATGACAATCCCCATTTACCCCCAACAATAATGCATAGAATTTGCAAGTAGTAATGGAGGTAACCTCAATAAAATCGATTATTTTTGGAGTAAGTTAATGTTTGGGAACTTTTAAACAATGACAACTTCCACAACACTTCTTTTCTTCTTTATTCTCGTATGGATTTGATAAATATCTAGGCGTGTTTTCTTTACTCCACAATTTCATAATTCACATTGACAAAAATGTTGCCAAATCAGAGCAATGCGTGCATTTTTTGTTGTTTTTCTTTATTTCGTCTTTTTTTAGTTAAAACCACTTCCACTAATCAATGAATATATGGCGTTACGACAAACTAGCAGAGTTTTTTATTTAATAAGCGTTTTAGCACGATTATTGCCCATTTGCTTGATTTTGCCTCCGCACAACAAAAACTGCTAATTATTTATTTGATTCGTTTATTTTGCAGAGATTATTAGTGGGTTGTTTGATTCTCAGTGAGTATATGTTTGTTTGCTGCATGGCGAGAAAGAGAGAATTTGAATAACAAAAACACATATGGCATGAGAGAGGAGAGCAAAAAATCATTTGTTTTTGACATTTTGTGCAACGTTGTAAAATTGTGTACTTTTACATGGGACAACAAGCAACTACACACAGAGTTGATATCAGATTTTTGTTGTTTCTGCAATTTATTGTACAATCTCGGTGAAATTACGTTAATAAAGGCGCGGAAATCTAGCAAAAATCAAGTTACTTACCCCATTTATTCTGTGAATAAAGTATTCTTCAAAAATTGTCTAATATGTGCAAATTTTTATCATTTGTTATTATATATTTGTTGTTTTTATATATTTGTTATCATATATCTCTAAGGGACATAGCGTACAGGGCATATCTTCGTGAGAGGAATGTTGAAAATTGGAAAATATTTTGCCGATGTCGGAACAGAGCGAAGAAAATTATTAGAAGATTAAAATTGATTGCCCACAAGGAAATGTTTGTTGATAAAACAACCAAAGAAATGTGGTCAATATTAAATAGAAATGGTTTGTGTACACAGGATAACGAGGTTGAGAATATAAATGTTGATGAATTGAATTTGGCTTTTGTTTCCAATCAATCTGTGACTGCATTTGATGTCTCGTGTGTTCCTGTTGGAGTTTGTGATGGTTTTTCTTTTCGTGCTATTGATTATGCTGAGCTTGTATGTGCTTTTGATAAAATAAAATCTAATGCAGTAGGTTACGATGGTTTTCGGCTTAAATTTCTCAAACTTGTATTTCCTCTTGTTGGTCGATTTTTGTTACATGTTGTCAATACAATGTTGACAGTGTCTGTTTTTCCTGAGGTCTGGAAAATAGCGAAGATAGTTCCGATACATAAAAGTGGTGATGCCAGTGAATATAGGCCTATCTCAATAATGCCAATACTTTCTAAGATGGTTGAACATGTAATGAAAGATCAAATGCTTGCCTATATTAATAGCATGTCGTTGCTTCATGAAAGTCAGTATGGTTTCAGAAGCAATCGTAGCACAACTTCCCTTCTTGTTGGGTTGACCGATAATATACGGATGACGGTCGGTGCTGGGGGATGTTGTGTTCTATTATCTCTCGACCTTGAGAAGGCGTTTGACCGAATTGATCATGCAAAGTTAATAAATAAATTACATCGTTTTTTCAAGTTTTCTACCTCAGCTTGTAAACTTGTTTTTTCTTATTTGTTCGGAAGGAAGCAGTATGTATGTTGTAAAAGTTGTGTTTCTGGTACTCTACCAGTGAGTAGTGGTGTGCCTCAGGGGTCTGTTCTAGGTCCCCTGTTGTTTGTGATGTATGTTAATGATTTGCTGAGTTGTGTTAGTAGTAGGAGTTGTATGTCGTTTGCGTTTGCTGATGATGTGCAGCTTTTGTTCAAGGGAGAGTATGTGTTTATGGATGTTTTGCAGTCGTCGATTGATTTTAATGTTAGTATTTTGGTTAATTGGTTGTCTCGCAATGGACTCTCAATTAATACACAAAAAACTAAAGTGATGTTCTTCGGGAACGTGCTGGATGATTCAATAAATGTTTCCATTTATAGTACGTCTATAAATGTTGTAAGCTCCATGAAGTGTCTTGGTTTGTTTCTTGATAGTGCTTTAGTGTTCGACGTGCATGTTAATTCTTTAGTGTCCAAGGTAAACTTCATTTTAAGGAAGTTATATTGTTTGGATTTAGTTCTGCCTAAGAACATAAGAATTCAATTGGCTCATGCACTCATAATGCCTCATTTTGTGTATTGTATTGAGGTTTTAGGGGGTAGTCGTGGTTTTGTCTTACGAAAGTTAAAACTTCTGTTCAATAAAGTTATGCGCTATGTTTATCATGTTAGATGTCGTGATCATATTTCTCTGTATGTTAAAGAGTTCCTTGGTTGCACATTTGATAATTTTGTGAGTATTAGATCAATGTTATTCTTCTATAAGGTACATAAAATGCAGACACCTTCAACTGTATTAGACCTTTTTACATTCTCCAGATCGGAGAGGAACAAACAAATACAAGTGCCGTGTTTGACTCCATTGTTGGAGAAGTCTTTTCTTGTAAGAGTATCTCGTGTATTTAACACTTTGCCACCAGAGCTTAAGGTATTTAATTCCTCTTTAAATTGTTACAAACGAAAGTTATATGAGCATTTTAATAGCAGTGTAATATAAAATTCATGGTTTGTTATGTTAATTTGTTATCGAACTATAATTGCATGGCTGGTTTAGAACTTTTGCTTTAACATTGTATTCATTTGTTAGATTTATTGTTTTAAGAATCAGATCATTGTTAAATTTAAGTTTTTGAGAGTAGTAAATGTATAGTGGTTTTTGGAACCGATCATGGCCCTATGGGCTAGGTTTTTACATGAGCATAAATAAATAAATAAATAAATAAAAAAAAAAAAAAAATGTAGCGCACGAAATGTCGAAGCTTTTGTACTTACGGAAGCTCTTCTACGAAATCATAAACATTTGGGTTCGTCTTTAAGGGGTAGTTTACATTATAGGTAAATGTCATATGACACGAAATAAAAATATTCCTTATCTACGCACGGAGGCAATATGGAGACGTAGTTTTTTACATTTTTGCTGGTGTGGACGCACAGAGTAAATGGCGTAAGGAAAATCTCCAATGTTGCACATATTAACGAATATATAACGATCGCATTTTCAAACAGCTTTTCCATCTGTGGGTGCTGATCTTGATTTTTGTTGAAATTTTCCTGTTGTAGATCCAAACGATGCTCGACCTTTGTAACGTTGAGCACAACCCTCCATATAAAGTATCAGTAAATACTTAAAGGAAAATGATGTAACTAGTTACAGAACTGGAATTTTTATTTAAAGTAGATTTAGCGTAGATCCAGTTTAGTGTCTCCATTCTGGTAGTTGAAGGTAGTGATCACAGCGATATGGAAGATTCTAAAGTTTCCTAATAGACTATCACGAATGGCAATTAAATTTTAACTTTTCATACATATTTTGTAGTGTACTATTCCAGAACACAATCCTACGACATCGAAACATGCACTAAAATCCCTGTTTCACATTGCATGACTTCAATTTTATTGCTGGTAGATCCAAAGGTTGCTACCGTGGTACAATAGAAAGCACATCTGCTTTGCACACTGAATTAGCAGGCCAGACAACATCACATACTCAACGTGCGTGGGCAAAAATATCAAAAAAATATAGTGACTTTTCGAGTATTTCAGCCACGTAAAACTTCTCTACAATGTGGTGTCTTAAAACACCCGCACAGTGGAAAAAAATACTGATCTAGCGTGCAGAAAATCAGTATTGAACTAGAATGTTGACTGTACTTAATGAAATACATACATATGTATATAATAACTGGAAATAATTAGTCACAATGGAATAACGGTACATTTAAAATAGATATTAGGTCTGCATCATAACTCAAAATTTGTACAAATATGTAAAAATTTTTACAAAATGATGTTCGATAACAAATTTGTTCAGTAAAAGAGAAATAAGAAGTACTTGCAAGTAGTTTCAAGCACTTTCAAATACTTTTTACTTTCGAAGTTATCGAACAGGCCTATTTTTTACAATGACATTTTTAGCTGCAACATAGGTATAGACGTGTGCATTCTGTAAATATATATTTTGTTGTGGAATCTTTTATATTTGTGATATATCGCAAAGATATTTAACTAAATGAAATAGTTTTATTTTAATTTAATGTTTCGGGCTAACTAAATGTAAAGTCCACTTTTTTAGTTTTTTTTTTTCAATTGAAATTTTGGTTTTGTATGGAAATTAGTCGAGTTCAGCTTTAATTATTTTTTAATGTTTTTATGTATCTTTGGCTAGAATAATGTCCTAAATTTTTACTTGCGACTTCCTGCGACTTTCGGTTTTATAATGATTTTTAGGAAATATGCCAAGTTGACTCATAACACTTTCTTTCAGTTTGGTTCATATAAAACTACGTGTATGGGAAAAATGTTGATAAATATATCAGATATCAATTGGAATTGATCGCAGCATAACAGATAAGAAAATACAACATGAAAAAGTCCGTCCGATGGTTCCTACGAAATAGGTGGAAGTAGGAAAATGAATGCAGTGATGCTCCAAATACACGGTTAAATACATAAAAATACCGAAAATAGTGCGGTACCGTTCTATGGGGGCTATATCAAAAAGTGGACCTGTACCGATAATTCTCTGTCGAAATATTTTATACCACCATCAAAGACTAAATGCCAAATTTCAGCCATTACGGTTGGTAAATGAGGCTAAAAACTTCAAAATTACAAAAATCGGGCGCCCATATCAAAAAGTGGACTTGTACCGACAATTATCTGTCGGAATATTTATACCACCAACGCATTTAGTCATTTCAGCTATTTCGGTTGGATTGTGAGGCTAAAACCTTCAAAACTACCAATATCGGGCGGGAGTTATAACAAAATAATATAAAAAATACAAATTGACCAAATTTTTCAAATAATGAAGTAAAATTGTCAATCTGAAGCTATTCTTAGCATAATTATGTATAAACATACAATCAAACATCGGTTTTTATTTTCTGCACGCTAGATCTGCATTTCTCCCCACTGTGCACCGTTCCGTTTGTACTCGGCTATAAAAAGTAGGTCTCATATCATTGAGCTTTTATAAATAGGGTCACATATGAGAGAATTCTCCAAATTTGGAAAATTTTCTCTAATCTAGATGGCATTGTGCTAAAACATGTGTCACTAACTGTGGTTGACTTCCGTATCGGCATTTGCTTTGTGATGTTTAAACTTCATCAAAATATTTCAGTTGCACACTCATGCATTGTTCCTCGAAAATGCAACTAAATGCATCAGAAATAAAAATGATACATATCCCTCGTCCCTTATGGGATGTTTGTGGAACAATTATAGGTGTGTTCGTTTACTCAATAATTTGTACAAATTTGTACAAGTCCAGTAACTTCTTGTAAACGACTAATTTCTTTTGCATTGTACTGTGGAGTAAACGAACAACATCCAGTAACAATTTGTACAAATTTTGAGTAAACGAACACACATTATATTACATATATGCTTTTTACCTGCGTTAAAAATGCGCATTTTTGGCGTTTTAAAAGACTTAGCTTCGCAGTTGTTAAGTTCAACGGCGTTAAGAAACGGAATACTTCATACATTTGCATTCATTTGCCAAGCAACTGACGATACGGAAATCAGTCTGTATGTGAGGACACCAATCATACGTGGAAAAGATTCCAAAGCAGGAAGTTATGAATTAGATGTCAAAGCTGATTGCTTTGATATATAGTTAAGAATATAATTTTCTCACATATGCGTCTTAGGATGGGTCTTAATGTATAGAGATAGGTCCAACCTTACTCTGAAGTGCTGCTAGACCAAGAAGCTTATCAGATAACAATGCAGTCGCAATGAATACGCAGAATACTTCATACATTTGCCAAGCAACTGACGATACGGAAGTCAGCCTGTATGTGAGGACACCAATCATACGTGGAAAAGATTCCAATGCAGGAAGTTATGAAGTAAATGTCATATATCTACCCTAGTAACATTCTGCGCTCTGCTGAGTTCTTTGAGATATAGTTAAGAATATAATTTTCTCACATATGCGTCTTAGGATGGGTCTTAATGTATAGAGATAGCTCCAACCTTACTCCGAAGAGCTGCTAGACCAAGAAGCTTATCAGATAACAATGCAGCCGCAATGAATACGATCCCCAACGTTCATCCACCATTTGTTGCAAAAGAAAAAACTCCCTCCAGCCTTTGGGCTAACTAGGGTATTCACACTTTGATACAATGACATATGTGCCTGATAGAAATAATGGTTTTATACCCCAAGTGTGTTTGAACGAAATCCGTTTCAGACAATTTAGAGGCGATTTAGATTTGTCGGTCCGTCTGTCTGTTTGGTTGGTGCACACGATAACTCTCGAAAGGATCAACAGATTTCGTAATATTTTTTACAGAATTAGAATAAGTTGAAAGTTGTACCGTATCGGTCCTTTCCGTGGGGAACCTCCCCACAAAAGTTAATAAAAGGCTCGCACGATAACTCTCGAAGGGAGTAACCAATGTTGTCCACACTTTACACAGCATAATATTTCTTCGAGACGCAGATCAAGTTCGGGCACCTCCCACACAAAATTTGTCTCAAATGTACAGTCTTAATTTTTTTGCAACAGGTTGTTCTTGCTGCCTCTATTACGATGGTATACGTTTTTTTTTCAGGGATATGACCATACTTCCTGAGAAAAGAGCTGCCACTAATGGAGTATCCGAGTTGGTCTAAACTCTGCATATCGTAATATTTCTGTCAATCTTAGATCTAATTTAAAGATGGGATATATCTTGGTCCACTTCTCCAATCTTTTAACATAAACTGTATACATATTTACATTAAGCTGTAATTGTCAGCTCTCTTTCCAATTAACAATCACCGCCAGGAAAATTGCCGAATGTAAATATGGAAATAGATTATGTTGAAAGATTTGACTAAATATTTACAATCCCACGGCAGCGGGTTCTCTGCACCGGATTGACCCGGGACCACACAACATCAGCGTTCCAGCCAGCGGCTGCCACCTCAGTGTACATGAGTTTGTATTTGTTTCGTTTTTCTGTGCTGGGAAAGGCATACCCCGGAATGTCTGTTCCGGATTCTTTTGGTCCGTGCCGGAACGGAGGAAAACCCAGGACCAATATATTTGTGCTCGGTTTGTCACATCCGCATCTTCACCCATATCCAATTTTCGGTGAGATGCAATAGATGCCAGGAGTGGGTGCATTTAAGGGGTTGCTTTGGACTTGTCCACGCGAGGGACTACGTTGCTGCATGCTGCGCGAACACAGCCCCCAGTGAGTCGTCGTCAGATACGAAACTCCTTCGTCGTCGGATTACGAAACTCCCCCGCAGTCCCCCCAACAGCAGCCGCACGCGCTGGCCACCACTTAACACCAGCCGTTGTTGTTCCAATCCCAGAAAATGCATCCTTTTTGAATTTAATAACAATGGGCTCCGAGGTAAGGTCGATGAAATAGTGGACTTTATGAATCGGAAGAAGATCAAGGTCGCGGCGGTGCAGGAAACCTTGCTGAACGACCACAGCTGCTCAACATAGCTCTACGTTTTGCTTGGTCAATGAGGACGCCCCTACCAGAATTAGAGGAGCGTGTCACAGTTCGCCAGACATAACCATCGTGTAACCTGGTCTGATAAATGACGTCACCTGGCAACCCGTCATTTCCCTTGGATCAGACCTGAACGCCGCACATTCGTCAATCATGGGAAAGCTGATTGGCCGAGTTTCAGCGAGTTTACCAATCACCGCTTCAGAGAATTGCCAAATCCTTCTGATGTTCGGGTAGCGGAAAGGACGTTCCGAGACATCATCAATGCTGCAGCCGCCCGCCATATACCTGCTGGTCGAATACCCGAAGTAAAAAATAGCTATTAAGTTGCCGATCATCTGCATGGATTCCGTAAGCAGCACAGCACGACAACAGCGCTGCACTCCATCTCCACACATATTTGTCGAGGAGTCAACCAGGAGCGACCGTGTGATAGAGCAGTGATGGTGGCGCTTGACTTATCAAAAGCCTTTGATACTGTATAGCACTCCACGCTGTTCGAGGACATCGAGCCAAGTCCGGCCAAGTCTGAAACGTTGGATAATCGATTATATGCCATGTCGCCAGTCGTATGTTCAATTCAGGAACAAGAAATCCAAGCCCCGTAGAGTGAAACAGGGAGTTCCCCAAGGAGGGGTGATATCTCCGGAACTGTTTAACCTCTACCTTTCCAGTATTCCGCCCCCTCCAGACGGCATTGAGATCGTAACGTATGCGGATGATTGTACGACATCTGTGAGAGACTGAACTCCTATGTAACCGATCTTACCACCTTTTTCTAAGCGAGGAATATGCAGATACCCGCCACTAAATCGACGGCCATTCTGTTCACCACATGGACGGCGCAGTATAGAAGAGAGTTGAATATCAGGGTCGATGGTAGCAGAATTCCGACCACAAACTGTCCCAAAATTCTAGGGGTCACATTCGACATCACTTTCACGTCGTCCGCGCATGCCACAGCTATCTGCGATAAACTGAATGTAGGAACAAGGTCCTCAAGTTCCTGGCCGGCAGCATTTGGGGTGCAGATAAAGAAACCTTGTTGACCACGTATAAAGCGATAGGTCGGTCTGTGGTAAGCTATGTGGCGCCAGTTTGGTCACCGAATTTATGTGACACGCAGTGGGATAAGATTCAAATTTGTCAGAACGCCGCCCTGAGAACAGCAACAGGGTGCCTCCTCAAATCGGCAGTGGTCCATCTACATGAGGAGGCAAAGATTCTTCCAGTACGACAACACAATGATATGCTATCGTTGCAGTACTTGCTCGGGTGTTACCGTGAGAGCCATCCCAATCACCATCCGCTGGCCACCGATACACCTAGGCATATCAAGAAGGATATTCATGCTCTAGAGACGACGGTCCAACAATATAGGAGAGAACCTCTAGATCAACAGGCATATCAGGCAGGTTTGAACAGCATTCACAAGGACACAGTTGCTAAGACCATAAGCAGTTATTGTGTGAATGCAGTCATCAGAGCACATCCCCCATCTATCGCAGCTGAAGAGCGTCAGCTGCCACGACAAACCAGAATAGTTTTGGCTCAATTACGCTCGGGATATTGCAGTCGCCTAAATTCCTATTGGGCGGGAATCGATCGCACCGTGCAAGACATGTGCCCAGTATGCGGCATGGGTCCGCACGATACTAAGCACCTATTCAACTGCCCCGCCAAGCCTACTCATCTGACTCCAGTGGATCTGTGGTTACATCCCATCGAAGTAGCCAACTTCCTGGAACTGGAGATAGACCCTGAGCCAGATTGAACAGGAGAACGAGCATACAAACATAACAATAAAACACTGTTACAACAACAACAACTAAATAGGACCACACTAATTCTGGTACCTTCCACAAAAAGTCCAACATTGTTCACGTTAGTAAATTAGGGACCTTTCTCGGATCCTACCCAAATTTTTACTGCAGATATTTTTGTGGTCCTGATCATGGCGATATATATTTTTTCTAGAGAAATCAATGATTCCCCCCACAAATATGATTGGTGAGCACGAAAGCTCTTGACGGGAGTTCTTCATTTAATTTTAACGTCGCGCATAGTAATATACACCAAAATAGGTAAAATTAGAACTCAACATTGTGAATTAAAACATTAAATATAAGTTAACAATGATGTTTCCATCAGAGCCCTCATTGTTCTTTTCCTTGTCATATGCTGAGAGTATACAGCACTCGGTAAGCCGACTTATAATTTTTGAGTTGTTTTATCATGTTTTGCTTATTTTCTCAAACCTTGTGGAATAAAGGTCAGACACCTAATATGGTAACAGATAAGATTTTATATTCCAATAAAATTATGCTAAATAATTATATTCTAGTCTTCTTTAGTCATTTTATATTTCAAGAAAACATGATTGTAAATAAACTAGTTCTGACATTTATTACTTTTCCTATTGATGGGTTATAAAGTATATGTGTGTGTATTTTGTTTAAAGAAGACGCAGCATAATAAATTAAAAAAAAAATTAGCAAAAATAAAAGATAACAACAAAAAATACAAAAGTCAAAATGGGGAGTAAATTTAAATTGGCAGGCCAATACCACGTGGCATCCAAGTCTGTCCAAATGCTTGGCTTAATGATTTGGACTAACAGCATTTCTTTCATTCTATCTTAAAAAACAATAACAACCAGATTTTTAATTTTTTTCTCCAATTTATATAATTTAAATAAAAAAACGGAAATAAAACAACAGTAGCCAGAAATTAAAGTTTCTCCTAAGACAATAATTAGCTAAGACAAGTGTGGTCTATGTGTGTATATGACATAATTTTTTTGTTTTATGTATATAAATGTATCTTGTATTTGTTTATATTTTATATAAAGCGAAGTTTTTTTAAGGCTATTCTTTTTAAATATTTATTTAGGCGTGTTTTTGGATGGTGGCCAACAATTTTTCGGCATTGGCACCGGCGAACTTTTCCAATTCTTGCTTCTTCTTGATGAACAAGAATGTGGGCATGCTGGAAATGTTATATTCCATGGCAACATCTTCGCATTCATCAACATCGACCTGGAGAAAGGAGAAAGAAGGTAAGTCAAAGTTAGAAATTGTTATATTATTTTAAACCAGGGACAATGTGAAGGGTGAATAATACATAATTTATTTTTCAAATGCTATGACACGTTGATCTAAGACGATTCGAATTCAAATTCCTTCGAATTGCTACCAAACTCCTGTTGTAGTAGAACATGCTTGTTAGACTGAAAAAATTACAGAAGTATGGTTGTAATTCGAAAGAATTCGCATTCGAATTATGTTAGTGAAACAAGTCAATAATTTTAAGTTTCTTTTTGAGATCGATATTGGGTCTTCGTTTAATATTGTGTTGTTGAGGATTAATTTTATATTTACCTTGATGACAACAATTTTGTCAGCAAATTCGTTGGACAATTCCTGCAAGCGGGGAGCAATCATTTTGCAGGGACCACACCAGGTGGCAAAGAAGTCGACAACGACCAATTTATCGCCGGCATTTTCCAATTGTTGATCGAAATCAGACTGTAAATAAAAAAGAAACAAATGTTAGTAAAGCAATAAACATGGATTTTGAGGGGGACCCAAGGATTATAATAAGAGATATTTTTCAACAATTTCTATGAGTAAAGAACCAAACAACCTAATAAACCTTGGGTTGGTTTGTAGAAGGTCTTTGTAAACGTCGATGTCTTAAAAATTCTTTGGTGATTTGAGTATTCAAAGAAATATTGAAAACAGAATGGAGCAAATAAACTCGGATTTTCAATTTTTTTCCAGAGCGTTTCGAGAGGTTGCCCAAATTGAGTTTGCAAGTTTATACCTATATACGTATATATATTTTTTCTAACCTTTGAGGACCCCGTTGCTGAATATATACATATTATTTTTTTTAATTTTTAGAAGACGTCCTAGAACAACTAAACACCGATTTTAAAAATTTTCCCTAGTGATTCCCACCAAGTTGGGTTGGGTTGGAATTTCTAATTACATACCAATGATTTATCACTTTCGATACATTGGGGGTTATCATGAATGAAATTTCCCCGTGAGTTTTGTCTTTCCGCCGTTGCAACTTAAGGGAGAAAGTGAAAAAATTCACGGCGAATTGTCGTTCATGATAACCCCCATTATTACTTCTGTTAAAACCTCTATTTCTGTTAGCTACTACACACCTAAAAGTTAAAATAATAATTTTAATCATTGATTTTATTTCACTACACCTCCCCCAATTTTCATATTTACCTCGCTTGGCTTTACTTTGCGAAAAATTCACCAGGGGAGACATTTGATAGCCATCAATGGAAATGGGTGTCATTTTTATTATAATTATATAATTTAGCATGTTTATTAAGGTTTGTGTCTGTGTTTACCCGGTGTCTAATGAAATTATAGCTTCATTATGGGTGTATAGATAGGTAGGTATGTACATAGATGGTATCTTCAACCTGGCCAATAATGTCAACAGTTTTATTGATAAAATGCACACAATTAAAGGGTAGAGATATTGGGGTGTAACGCTTTAATATTAAAATTAAAATATTAATCTTCAAAATGTGACACATTTGAGAACAAAACTGAAACTAATATAATTAATTAAGGCTTGTAATAATATTAGATAGAATGTTAATTCATTGAGAAAGCGACCGTCGCAGAAGGTCGTGCTTAGGAATAAAGGATACAATTTTCGTTCTACGGAAAATCAATGAAAGTTTCAAGAAAACAGATATTGTATCCATCTGTCCGTCATCCATTCGTCACTTGTATTGCACAGAGAGCATAGGTGACAGTAGGATAACATGAGGCCATCGCCGATTTTATTGATGCTACATAAAGGATCTCCAAGGGAATGTTTCGAGTTTATCGAAGATCTGCAACTGAAGACTTGTACGTAGCATCAAAAGCATCGGCGATGACGAGGCATTACAGAGGCGAAGCTGCCCCATGTTACAACCATGAGCATCCCCATGCTTCTAGGATGTCATCGTGGAGAACTGGTTAGCACAGGTCACGGACAAGGCAACATTACAGTTTTATACCCTCAGCATTTATCCTAACGAGGGTATATACACTTTCATACGGGTAAAATGTGCCTCATCGAAATAATGGTTTTAGACCCCAAGTATGTTTGGACGAAATGTGTTTCAGACAATTTGGAGTCGGTTCCAATATGGACTCAATCGGTCCACGCCTTCGGGTACCTCCCACACAAAATTTTGGAAAAGTTCAGTTTAGGACCTGCTCTCGAATCGTTTTGATTTTTATTGTAGCAACTTGTATTCACGGCCCCCCATACGGCGGTAGAAGTTTCATCAGGCGCAAAACCATTCTTCCTGAGAAAATAGCCTGAAAGTTTCAAAAAAACCCCTATGACACCGCGTGTAGTGGTTGGAGCGCAAGATAACTCTCGAACGGATCTGCCGATTCGATCCAAAATTTGGCCTTCATAATGTTTTGTCCAAACGTAGTTTAAGTTCGAAGATAAGCCATATCGGTCCACTCCTTCAGGTACCTCTCCCACAAAAGTTCAAAAATGTTTGGAAAAATTGTGGGCACGATAACTCTTCAAGGGAAGGACCAATTTGGTCCATACTTTACGCATCCTAATATATCTACCAGATATAGATCAGGTTCGAATATGGACTATATTTGTCCATTCCTTCGGGTACCTCTCACACAAAATTTCGGATACGTTCACTTTAAGACCAGCTCTTGACTAACTTTGATTTCTGTTGGAGCAACTTGCAATCGCTGTCTCAATTACGACGGTAAAAGTTTTTTCAGTGGCAAGTCCATACTTCTTGGGAAAACAGCCCAAAAGTTGTAAAAAACCCCTATGGCACCATATGTAGTAGATGGAGAGCACAATAACTCCCGAACTAATAATCGATTTGGTCCAAAATTTGGCCTTCGTCAAATTTTGCCCAAACTTACTTCAACTTCTAAAATGGTCCATATCGGTCCTCTCCTTAGGATACCTCCCACACAAAAGTTCAACAGTTGTGGCCAAGTGCAGTGTAGGGTATGTTCGGAGATCCTTTGGAAATTTATACCGATGATGTTCTTTGTGGTCCTGTTTACAGCCATATTATGTTTTCCGTGGACAAGTCCATGCTTCCTGGCATACTGGTCCAACAGGTGTACGATAAACCACTGAAATGATTAGTGGGCGCGATATCTATCGAAAAGATATGACTCTCAAAATAAGATGCAGAAGGCAAAGCCGACAGATACTTTATTACTCGTTCGAAAACTTTTTCATAAGGAAATGTTACCCGTACCTGCTTGGGTGTTATCGCCGCTAGAATTGCTGTCACAATCTTGAGGGCAGGCTTCTCTAACCCAGAAATGTCTGGAGAGATCATTATGATATAGAGATGCGAGAACATATAGATCAATGAGTTCAGAGATATGTTGTGAGTGCCGTACTCAAAGACCACCGCCATCCATCGCAACAGAATAAAGTAAGCTGCCAAGGCAAAGATACGACGATGCAAACGTCACAGATGGTAATGGACTCGAATTGGCAACATTCATTAAGGCTCTGCATATTGACTGGGACTGTACGATCTCCTGAGCCCGACATTGTTGCAGAATTTTTTAATATTGATGCTACAACAACAAAATGTTCCCAACGGCATTGTGAACTTTTCTTCAAGTCGTGCGTACTATGTTCGACTCGAATCCGAACCGAATTGCAATTCTGTATACATGCTTGATTTGTAATTGTTTTCTATAATGGATTTTTTATATTCTAATCAAATTGTCAGTTTCAATTTCCAAAATTCTCATTCTTGAACTCAATATTAACTTGACTACACCATTTTCACATGTAATTCGAATAATTTCAGTTGTAACATTTCACTTGTAATTTGATAATTCCTATTGAATTTCGAATTATTTCATTTGTAATTTGAGAATTTCATTTGAAATTCGAATTATTTCATTTGTAATTTGAGAATTCCATTTGATATTCGAATTATTTCATTTGTAATTCGAATTACTTCATTTGTAATTCGAATTTTTCCATTTGTAATTTAATTTTTTTCATTTGAAACTCCAAATGAAAACTTCGATTTACAAATAGAAAAATTCAAATTACAAATGGAAAAATTCGAATTTCAAATGAAATAATTCGAATTACAAATGAAAAAATTCAAATTACAAATGAATTTATTCGAATTTCAAATGAAATTCTCAAATTACAAATTAAATAATTCGAAATTCAATTGGAATTCTCAAATTACAAGTGAAATGTTTCGAATTTCAAATGAAATAATCAAATTACAACTGAAATTCTTCGAATTACATGTGAAAATGGTGTAGATATTGTATTTTAAAAAACGTTAAGAATTTCTTAAGGCCTCGACACATAAGAAGCTTGGCATTCTTGCTGAAGTCATATCTGGTAAATGACTAAAGACCAAGTTCGACCTAATTCAAATGTGATTCTGAAATCTTTTTATTAGGTCGAACTTGGTCTTTAGCCTTTTATCAGATATGACTTCAGCAAGAATGCCATGCCTCTTATGTGTCGAGGCCTTTATAGTTTTTCATTTTAAATTCGATTCACATTGTCTATGAATTTTAATTTTTTTTCTTTTTTATCATTCCACCCTACTAAACAAAACAAAGAAATTAGATAAAGTTGAAATGATATGGGAATATAGATTAAAAAAAATATAAATTAAAAAGTAACTACAACAATTATTAAAAAAAAAACTAATCTTTATGTTTAATCATTGCTAAGCGATTATGTACAGTTTTAATGGGTTTCATTCTGGGGATTTAATATGAAACGAAAATCCAAAAACATTATCAGAATAAAAGCACAGGGTTCACACTCGTTGGCCGAATATTGTCTTTGGGAATAAATTAGGTACAAGAAAACTTTTTTTGCTTACTGTGAACAACTGAAAAGTGTCCGGGGTACATATCATTTGCTTAGATACACATTCTGCAAATATAAAGCATTCTTTGTTATATTCCGCCCTATTAAACAAAACAATGGCAGTTCGTTTGAGAATTTCGATTAAAAAAGAAACCACAACAGTTTTTATGGGCTTCTTTTAGACGGCAAGGTTTAAACAAAAATCCAAAAACCTTATCAGAATTTAACCACATATGTGTAGTTCACACTCTTATCCACCGGCTACTCATCGTTTTATGGAATATATTAGGCAAAAGAATAATTTTGCTTACTGGTGGTGAAGAACTTTAAGGTGTCCGGCATACCTTGTATAGAAATCAAATGCAATAGCAACTGTCATTGTCGCCATAACTGAGTTAAGCCAATGAAATGAAGGTGAATATTGTGAATAAATGTCATAACGCCGCAGCTGTTGCTGCTATTATTGTATGTAACTGCAAGAGAATAGCAAATGTAATATCTAACCTTGCATCGTTGCTCCTCCAACACCCATAATTGAATGTCAGGCCATACTCTAGTTGTTAGATTGAATGTATGCCAGTGGGACAGTTAGAATTGTGAAAAATAACAATTACACCACAATTTCCATACAAAAGATAAAATATTTATTAAAATCAAATTGTGTTAATAAATAAAGGGGAATCGAGGATGAAGAAGGCAGCAATATATAATAGATTCCAACAATATTCTTTTTCAAATAAATTATTTTCAAAAAATTTTGAAATTATGTCATATTGTAGGGAATGGGTATATCCGCATATATACACATATACACCTGTTTTCATTAACATTAATTAATTACTCTCTTTCTATTTTGTTTAATATACAAAACCAGTATTCTTTGTTTGTCATATCTACGTTTTTTTTTTGTTCAAAGCTGAGGTTATAGCTAATAATTTATTTATAACCATTATCATATTGAAAAAAGAAAACATTTTTGTGAGTCACACATTTTAAATTTTACAAATAGCCAAGCATAGCTTAAATTCTTGAGAATTTTGTATTCTCATTTCATCGCCGCTCATTTAGTTTTTGATTGAAGATTGATAAAAGCAACAACTCTGATGAGACAATGTGAGATCAATTTGTGAATCATGTGGTCTAGGGAGATAAAACATGAAATCATTGTGAAATTTGTATATTTTATAAATAACCCGTGTAAATATTTAGTGTAAACGTAGGCAGAACACGTTTTAACTATTTTCGCTTAAAGGTTATTCAATTTCTTACAGCCAGTTTCTGTATGTCGAAAGAAGAATGTGTGCGAATGAAACACGTCGAAACTCTTGTGTGTGTTTTCAAATTAGTTTTTTGTTTTGAAGCAAAAGCAAAGGTAAAACTATTATGAAAATTAAAGTTTGGGCGTGTTTCATTCGCACACATTCTTCTTTCGACATACAGAAACAGGCTGTTAAGCAAAACTTGTTTAGATGAATGATTCAAAATTAGACAATAACAGCCAGTTTCTGTATGTCGAAAGAAGAATGTGTGCGAATGAAAAACGCCCAAACTTTAGTTTTCGTAATAATTTTACCCTTGCTTTTGCTTCAAAACAAAAAACAAATTTGAAAACACACAAAAGGATTGGACGTGTTTCATTCGCACACATTCTTCTTTCGACATACAGAAACTGGCTGTAAGTCTCTAAGACGATTCGAATTCAAATTCGTTAGAATTACTACCAAACTCCAGTTGTTGTAGGTTATATTTGTTTGATTGAAAATAAAAATAATTCAAATATTTAAAAAAAAAAAAACATTTGGTAGTAGTTCGAACGAATTTTTATTCGAATCGTCTTAGTGAAACATGCCATTTGAATAGAGTTTTCAATAATAAATGTATTATTCCACAGTGTAATTTTTTACTTTTTTTGAGAAAACAATGGAGTCAGAAAAAAGTTTGACTTTATTTAGATTCCAAATATTATTTGCACAAAATAATAATACAAAAATGACTAACATTCTTGACTTAATGTTGATGGATTGTGTAAGATTTAGAAAATAATATCTATTGAATGAGTGAATTCATCATTCATTGAAAACAATTGACGTCACATAACGTCAAAATAGCTTCAAGTTATTCATCAAATGTTTAGTTTTTTTTGCTGAGTCATGATAGTAGTTAATTTTTTTTTTCTAAAGTGAATTTTCTCTCATGTTATGCAATTGTTTTAAAATGGACGATATTGAGGTGTATTTTGGGGCATATAAGAGGTAATTAATTAATCGGATCGGATAGGAAATGGAAGTTTGATCTTTGAATATATTTCCTCGTTATTATACACAAAATGTGTGGGCAAAATGTTCCTCATCGAAATAATGGTATTAGACCCCAAGTATGTTTGGACGAAATGTGTTACACACAATTTGGAGCTGATTTAGCAATGTCCGTCCGTCTGGCTGGCTGGAGCGCACGATAACTCTCGAACGGATCAACCGATTCGGTCCAAAATTTTGCTTTCGTAATATTTTGTCCAAACTTAGTTTAAGTTCGAAGATGGGTTATATCGGTCCACTCCTTCCGGTACCTCCCACACAAAAGTTCGGATATGTTCGGACAATTTCTTCGCACGATAGCTCTTGAAGAAAGTAACCGATTTGGTCCATACTTTGCACATCCTGAAATTTCTACCGGACTTTGATGAGGATCCAATATGGACTCAATCGGCCTACTCCTTCGGGTACCTCCGGAAAAGTTCAGTTTAGGACCTGCTCTCGAATCGCTTTGATTTATTTGTAGCAACTTGTATTCCCTGCCCCCCAATACGACGGAATAAATTTCATCAGGGACAAGTCCATACTTCCTGAGAAAATAGTCAGAAAGTTACAAAAACCCCTATGACACCGTGTGTAGTGGTTGGAGCGCAAGATAGACCGATTTGGTCTAAAATGTGGCCTTCGTAATATTTTGTCCAAACTTAGTTTAAGTTCGAAGATAAGCCATATCGGTCCACTCCTTCAGGTACCTCCCCCATAAAAATTCAAAAATGTTCGGAAAAATTGTGAACACGATAACTCTTGATGGGAGTGACCGATTTGGTCCATACTTTACACATCCTAATATATCTACCAGATATAGATCAGGTTCGAATATGGACTATATTTGTCCATTCCTTCGGGTACCTCCCATACCAAATTTTTGATAAATTCACTTTAAAACCTGCTCTCGAATCACTTTGATTTTTGTTGAAGCAACTTGCATTCGCTGCTTCAATTACGACAGTAAAAGTCCATACTTCTTGAGAAAACAGCCCGAAAGTTGTTAAAAAAACCTATGGCACCATATGTAGTGGCTGGAGAGCTTGAACCGAATACTGCGTTCGTCCACACTGGAATATTGGAATATTTCTTGGAATATAAGATAAAATTCGGTATCCTCCCCCACAAAAGTTCGATTTGGTCCAAACTTTGGATCTTTAAATATTGTCGAAAGTTAGTTTATGTTCAAATTTGGGCCCTATCTGTCCAATCCTTGTGGTGCCACCCACACAAATGTTCAACATTTTTGTGTGGTGTCTGCTGGTGGCCCTGTTTACAGCGATATTATGGTTTTCGTAGGCTAGTGTGATAAAAAAGCCCTATCTGTCGATATCCCCGCAAATGTTTGAGGTGTAATCCTATCCATACTTTTGTCGGTTCATACCCATGTTTTTTTTTTTTTTTTTTTTTTTTTTTTTGGGAAAATGGTATTTTAATCCACACAGGCTGATTGTATATCTCTGTCGGTAAAGCCGACTGATACTTTTTTATTTGTTTTTTTTTCACCATAGTATGGAGGGTATATTAAGTTTGTTTTTCCGTTTGTAACACATTGAAGTAATAACTTAGGGTGCCAAGTATATATATTCTTGATCAGGATAAAATTCTGAGTTGATATAGCCATGTCCGCCTGTTGTAATGACGCCCACAACAATTGAGCTAGAACGCTATATTTTTGCAACAGGGTCTTTTTGCCATAGGCAAGTCTAGTTCGAAGATAGGCTATATCGGCCCACGTTCTGGTATAGCCCCCATATAACGGTAGCTCCCGATTTTCCTATTTTGATGGTTTTACCTATAATTGTTAACCAAACTAGCTGCAATTTGACATTTAAGGTTCTTAGTGGTTCCAACACATCTCCACCAAAACAACATAGGTCCATGTTTTGGTATAGCCCCCATATAATGGTACCTCCCTATTTTCGGTATTTTGAGGGTTTTAGCTACAATTTTTTACCGAACTATATATAATTTGACACTTGGGGTTTTCATTGGTCATGATACTTCTTCACTAAAAATGTCAAATTAGATCCATATTTTGGGTATATTCCCCATATAACGCCACCTCCCGATTTTCGGTATTTTGAGGTTTTAGCTAGAATTTTTAGACGAACTATCTGTAATTTGATATTTGAGTTTCTCTGTGGTCACGAAACTTCTTCACCAAAAATCGTCAACATAGATCCATGTTTTGATATAGCACCCATATAACAGTACCTCCCGATTTTAGGTATTTCGAAGATTTTAGCTAAGATTTGTAACCGAACTAGCTGTAATTTGATATTTGAAGTTCTCAATGGTGGCGAAATTTCTTTACTAAAACTCGTCAACATAGGTCCATGTTTTGATATAGCACCCATATAACGGTACCTTCGATTTTTGGTATTTTGAAGATTTTGAACTATCTATAATTTGATATTTAAGTTTTCAATGGTGACGAAACTTCTTTACTAAAAATCGTCATCATAGGTCCATGTTTTTGTATAGTCCCCATATAACTGTACCTCTCGATTTTCGGTATTTTGAGGATTATAACTAAAATTTTTAACCGATTTTTTAGATTATGGGAATGGAAACTCATTATTCCAATTCAGTTAAGGATATTTTATGGTGGAGGATATAAAAAGCTCAGCCCGCCAAATTTGGGATCGATATTGTCAATGATTGCTACTCGAAGTTCATCTGGAGTCGTTATAAATACCTTTTGCTCTCAATCATTTGTTACTGGGAGTCAGTCTGTGGGTCTTCTCAGTACATATCAGGTTTCTCACTACAATTGACATTTCTGATTAACCATCACCTTTTAGAACCAAAGAGTCTAAAATTTACATTACATTCCAATACTACTTTCAATAAAAGAAATTATGGTAGTTACATACATCCTTATCTTGTTCCATAAATCAAATTTACTATTACCGGTTTATCAGTTTTGGACATGGTGAAATCATTTTTGATAAGGGATTTCTCTATTGTTAGTATTTGTTTTATAATTTCAGATTGTTAGGAGGCAGCAAATTAATTTATTGTACTTGAACTATGACTATTTGCTGTGGAGACATACTAATATGGCGCATAAAAAAACCGTGTAAAAATTTAGCAATATTTTGTCTTAGTTTAAACAATTACATAATGCAATTTTCATGACTCAACAAAAATATATGTATGGCCATGCCTAAGTTTCACTTTTTAAAATTATTTTCCGTGCGGAAAATTCCGAGGGAAATATTCATGATTGGCCTGATCGAAAAAATAGTAAAAATTAGTAGATTTTTGCAATTCTAGAACATACCATAAATGGTTATTTATCTTATTTGAATTTGGGATATGTTTGCTTTTTTAGTAACCTTAAAACTCCGCAAGGGTAACGTAATTCCTCATTTTTTCTCGAAATATAAAGTGGTTATATATTGTGGTATTCATGATGCTGTTTGAACTTGGTTCTATTTTGAATAAATTGCAAATAAAAATGAAAACCTATGTTCGCCTGTGGTTTATTTCAACTTTATAAAACCGAATGAAATAAAAACCACAACCACCACCAGTTACAAATATAAATAATAGTTTACTAATGCAATCCATTTTGCTAATATGCACATTTACCTCCGAGAATAACCGTCCGTCATCAATAATAATAAATGTCTGTACATAAATGTGTGGCATTCTTATCGGTCTTATCGCTTTTCCATTTGATTTTGAGGTCACCTCTAACCACGCAAAAATCCACCCTCCGACATTAAAAAAATAAAATGACACGAGACTTTATTTTAATAAAAAAAAACAACTCACACACCTTATTTGTTTTTACCATCCCCACCTGCTTCCATAAAATAAAACTCTAATAGATTTTTGTCCTAATCATATTTCTCCTTCGCGTGTCCACCAACCAACAAAACAACTCCAATTGTTGGAAGCTCGGCCATCAATCGTTTCAAGTTTGACACTGCCGCAGAGTCCCCATTGCATGTGAGGCACCCTGTTAATTCAAACACAATGCTGGCTAGCATTGTTTTTGTTGTTGTTTCATTCAAGTACAGAACTACACGGAATTCGTGCTGTCTCATTCCCCTCACATAATTAAGAGAATCAGTGTCTTTCTCAAACTCTTCCACATTTAAATAGCCCTCTTTTCTCTTTGCAGAGATGGGAGTTATAAACTGTTCTTGGCATTTCCTTTAATTTATATGAAAATTGTATTTGAACCCATTTGGAGTTAAACTTTAACAGTTAAACCCTTCGTATATTTTGGAATTATATAGATTTACGTATTAAGTGCACAAAACAAAAAAATTGATTTTATTCTGTACCAAATTAAATAAACTACATAAAATCCCCAACTTTTGGGAAAAAATCATAGACTAAAGTATATGTTTTATTTTGGCCTTTTTAAATTATATTTTTAATTGTTTCTCTTTCGTTTCGAGCTATTATGACCTAAGAGGTACTTTGAAAAATTATAAGTCCACCGAAGAAGTCCCACACATCAACCATTATGCTACGCGTTTCACGGTCATCAGGCATATTAGGTGTTAGTTTTAGTGGTTAGGACGAAAGGCACACTTGGTAACTACCATTTATTTATACGTAAATCATTCGATAAACGTATACACGAATTTTTATGATAGTTTTTTGTTACCCACATGTTTCCTATAGTCCCGACTAGGTAACTTTATTTTTCAATGTTTAACACAAATACTTTGTCTCTTTTAATACGAATATTGATCCATCAATTTTTAGACTAAGGAATGATCAATGTTTGTGTGGTCAAACCGAAAAACTCAACTCTGAGAATGTAGTTTTCCTTAAAAGCTAACCACATATAGACCTTCGACAGAACAAAAGTTTATACCTATATTTTTTGCGTTTTTAAACATAAATTGAACACTCTCCGTTAGACCTTTCCTTTGCCTATACCTTCTTTAGTCTATGGTAAAGTTGTAATGTCAAATGAAACAAGTAAAAAAGTATCAGTCGGTTTTGTCGACAGAAATATACCCTCAGCCTGGGTGATATGGAATGGAGAACCGGGAAACAACCGAAATCATTTTCCCCAAAATTTTTCTGAATTTTGTGACCTTTCAATGGACGTATGAATCTGTCGACAAAAATATAGAAAATTTTCGGATATTTATCTGAAATTTGTGGAAGTTCTGAATAAATGTAGAAAAATAATTTAAAGTGCAAAAATGTTGAACTTTTGCGAAGTAGGTATCAGAAAAATGGACCTACACATATGGAAGTGTACCTTATTTTAGGAATCATTCCTTTCGATAGTTATCGGTCTCACCAGCTAATTTGGTGGGTAATTATGTCAGGACTACAAGTGGTTCCTTTTTCGAACAGCCATTAAAGTGCTTTTAATCGAAAATTTAGAACTTGAGAAATGTTTCTGTCAAATCTGATACTCATTTCGTATGTTATGGTGTTCATCGGCCATTTTATTTAGTGCCGGCATTGTATTTTACAGCTTTTGTGCCGTTATGTCAGGAAGTATATATTAAAACGTTTGAAAGGTACCTTCCTCGAAAAAAATTGTATCAAATTCAATATTTTGTCACAAAAAATTGCATTTCCAAAAAATTATCATGAAGTAATAGTCCCGGTCTACGCAAGAGTAATTTCACTGAAATTTTGACATAAAATTTTGCGTTTTTTGGGAACACATAATTTCAAGAAACTAGTGTACACGGTTTCATGTGTTCGTCATTTTTGTTTTGTTGCAATATTCGCATGTCAAAATTCCAGTGAAATTACCCTTAGTGTGGGCCGGGACATAGACAACAAGATGGCTAAGAGAAAAAGGGGAAATTTTCTATAGTTGTACGCTTATATTTGAAGTAACGGCACCTAAACATGACCTTTTTTGTCAAAAAATAATCAAAATCGCAAGAAAATTCTTAGGTTTTGTGTGGATCAAATTATCAGGAGTTACTGGATTTTTATGGTTCTTTTTGCTATTCGATGATATGAAGCCTGACGTATTGAAACGTGCTTAGAAGTAATTGTATTTGATTACCGTTCTATAGAGCAACCGTATTTGTTTTATAACTTTTTAAGTGTATATTTTTTAGTAGGATATACATAACTAAGTCTCACAATGTCCCCCTGTTCTAAACAAAACACAAAATTAAGGGGGATCACGAACGATAATTTTTTATTATGTTAGGTGCAAATAAATGCGACGCCGGGGTATAGACCCCCTTAATGGTACCACCCGAGTTTATGTATATTTAGGATTTTACCTACAATACTCAACCGACAAATTTAAATATACACTAATACCTCGATTTGCGATGTTTCTATGCTGAATCGATTTGCATTATTAAAATTTATATGTGTGGCTTTGAATTTTGTGATGAGATTATTCAAAATGTTTGGAGGCATGTGTTTTGATTTGCGTCGAAACAAATCATTAACGCAAATCGAGGTATTAGTGTAATGCTTTCTACGAGTAGAAAATAATACAACGTTTAGACTATACTTGGTTTAGCAAATCCAGTCGACTTAAGTTGTCATTTTCATACAATATATGTCAAATAAATCGAGATAATGCACTTAATCATCGTATAATTGCATAGTCTAAACCTAGTTTTACACTAACAAAAACTGTCAAGATTTCTGCCCACATTTTTTAAAAAATGTTCTGAAAATTTACATTTTGGGATATTAGTGAGTAGGGCACATCCCTGCAAAAAAGTTTCTATATAGATCAACGTTTTGATATAGCCACCCAATGACGATAGCTCCGCTTTGAGGTTATAAATATATGATTTTTTATCGCAGTAAAATAAACGATCGCCATTTCGTAAACATCTCCTCCAAATTTCATAGTTTTATCCTCATCCGTTTCTGAAAATATAGATTTTCGACACAACTGGACACACTGTGCTTCGCAAGTACAACCTGCCGCCAGACATATTGACAAGTGCAAAGTTTGGACAGTGGCAAGAAGTGGGTTAAGCCATACGTTTGATGCGAAAATTGGTTCTCAGATCTGTTTAGTACAAAAATTGTATCTTTTTTTTGAAAATTTCGTAGCCATAGAAATTTTCTTAGGTGGAATTTCATATTGGAGTAATTTTATGAACTCAATCTAAGAACGCAGATTTTAATGAAATTTGTTCATTAAACTACTCTAGTGTGGACTGGGACTTACAGCACATATACGTTTTGTGAAACAAAACACATCGTTTAACTTTCCCAACATTCATAGCAGTTCATTTGCCCACGCACAAATTTTATGCCATGTTTATATTATAGCCTTTTGCGGGGTTAACCTTCTTAATTAGGATTTACTTGACGTATACGTAAAGGAATTGACATTTGAAACCCAGTGGGTTTGTTAAATCCGCATATATATAAACGTACTATAATATTTTTTCTACCTGTATAATAAAAATTTCGTAAAATTCCGGTTTGTCTGGTCTCTTTTCACCAATAGTGCCGCTCAGCATGGCTGACTTCCGAAATTAATTTTTAACGCAGTTAAAAAGCAAACATGTATCTTAAAATTGCAGAACTGACGTTTCGGAATCAGCCCCATCAATTTGTTTCATTTGGCCAGTTAGAAAAACATGACTAAACTACGCTTTTGTTTTTATTAATTAGCACTTTCCATCTCTGAATATGAAACACATTACTCATTCTACACTTAGAAAAAACGGAATAATAATATTTTCTGTGTTTTTGGCGGACTAATCCGGAAGCTCTGAATCACAAATTTTACATCCTGGAAATTTCCAAGTTTTTATCACAAACTTCCATCTCTGACTAAACCATTTACTCACTTATTCTCTCTCCTCCTCTTCAAAAAAGGGACAGTAATGATCATTATCACAATTCCCCGCCATACAAAGTTCTCCACAAACATTTTATGAAATAAAAATTCTACATTGAATTCGTGTGTTGTCTGTATTGCCTTCTACTGTTTTTGGTATTTTATCTCTCGATTTGCATATTCACCATGAGACAAACAATAATAACAAAAAACACCACAATGCTAAAAAGTCATAGCAAACGGCAGATAGAAAAACAAAAGCAACAGCAAAAAACCTCGACGTTCGTACATTCATACGTACAGATATTGGCAAAAAGAAGACACAATTCTCCTCCAATATAAAGATGATATCATCCACATTTGGTGGGGATAATCTAAAGAAGTTACGCTAAAGGTTGGCGGTTTTTGACAAGGAATATTTTTGCCCATTCAATGGAGGAAACACCACCGACAATCGAAATGACAGCCAATTTATGTTATACGGCAACTATGTGCGGTGCGGCGTCATTATTAGTGTCTGACACATTTCTCGATTACTTAATTACAACAAAAACAACCACACTTTTCCATTTTCTTTAGTTGCTCTATGGAATGCAAAACTAAGTAATTGACCCTTTAATCAAAAGAAAACACGTCATTTTTTGTTTGTACGTTGTTTTCCTATTTTCTTATAACCTTTCATTATACGTCGGTCGTTATGCTTCGGCACTTGGTTTTTTTATTTCACAAAACACGCTGTTTTTTGGTCACATTTAGCACCTTTCATTTCCGTAGAAAAGTTATCGTTATTTTTCACTTTGCACAACTTTTTAAAACTTACCTTGCTTGTTACAGTGTAGACCATGTTGCTGCTGTTGTTTTTTTTTTTTTTTTTATTAAATGCTGAGTCTTTTTGAATTTATTGGAGCTACTAGCAACCTTATCGCTGTGCTGTTACTTTATGGAATGCCGCCACTAAAAAACGTACAAAAGCAAGTCATATTAAAATACTTAAATACGCTAGTACCAATACCAATACATTAAAATATTTATTCTGTGAGAATGCCAATAGAGGTGAGCGCATAAATGAAAGGGAGAACAGAAGAAAGAAAGAGAGAAATAATTTGTTGTCACGACAACTGGGCAAAGAGAAGGCGCCGTTTGATGACAACCGGATAACAGAGTTGTATTTGACCACCCATTACCGGAAAATAAACGTTATAATTACGAATTGTGGAGGAGAAACAATACTGTTATTTGTCAATTTGAAAAATATCCACCTTTTTCTTGTCTTTATCTGATAAGAAATCAATGGGACTTTATCCGATAATGTTCATATTAATTAGATTGTTGTTAGTAATTAGATTGTTAGTAAGGAAGCCATTAAACACCAGTTTTAGTTATAAAAATCAATGTTATGAGGATTTCTAGGATACAAATCAGGAAATACTAAAAAAGTAACAAAATCATAATATGAAATTGAGGAAGTAAGGGGATTCGTCGTATACATGGGGATGGAAAGAACTTCTCTAAAAATTGAGAAAAGTGTTTAATAAGTGTAGTTGGTTTTGAATGATACCAGCCAATAATAGCATGGCTTGAGTTGTTTACAACATTTATTATCCCATTTTTCGAAATCAAGAGTTATATGATAAATACAGTTTGTCAAGGAATTGTTTTTACACTAAGAAAAGGAACACTTTTTCTAGTATTAATTAGAGAAACATTCTACACTTAAAAATAGCGGAAACGTTTTCTATTGAATGTTCTTTACTACACGCAGAGAAAAAAATATGTTTGATCCAACAATATTCCAAGAGCAAAATATGTATTGTTAACATATTGTTGGATTCCTCATGTAGTATTGTAAATCCAAAAATAGTTTGTGTCAACTGAACAATATTTCTCTCTTTTCTTCGAAAATTTGTTTCTCTTCTCTCGCTATTCGATGCCGTGTTGAAAAAACAATTTTGGTGAGTTGTGGTGTGTTTGTATGACATGCTGCCTTTACATTTGTTTTTGTGTGTATGTACTTGTGAGACTCTTGTTTTTATTTGTTTCTGTTTTGTTTCATTCTTCTTTCCTTTTCATGTTTGTTATGGTGTTTAATTATTCCTTAATGTTGTGGTGGGTTCTTGTGGCTTTTTGTTTGTCTTTGTTGTCAGCCAATGCAGCAAACCATGTATTGTGTTCATCAATGATTGCAATATTATACGCGACATTTATATCCAAGTTATGCGAAAAGTGTATATGAGAAGTATATGCACTCAAATCAAAAATTTCTGGGCTGGTTTTCTGTATTGACAATACTTTTTGTAAACAAAATTAGATTATGATAGTTCCTACAATCGGTATTGTTAACGATTTTAACAATATTGCGGAAATTCGAAAGTTGTTTTTGTTTTCTATGTTTGGAACAAAAGATGGTATTTTTGGATTTGGATTACAATGTTTGAACAAAACAAATACATTTTTGGAATCAAAACATATATTTTTGTTCCAACAAAAGCGAAAAATATTTTTTCTCTGCGTGTATCACAACAAATTTGTTTCATATGGACCCCATATAGAAGTGAAGACATTTTTAGGTACATTTTCTGACCTAATTTAGGCATTTTTACTTGTTTAATTTAAAACTTTTACTTCAGTTACCGGTTTGTTTGTTCAAAAAATAAACAACTGAGAAAAGTCGGGACGGGGCCAACTATGTCATACCCTACACCACTACCCCTGTGCATAAGCTGTTCGCTCGTAAACATTTCTTTTAGGGAGATACTAACGTTTTCACCTATCAGAATTTTATACCAAATGACATAAGACGAACTGAACCGAAATAATTAATATTTAATTTTATATTTGACTACTGTCGACATCTACTTGGTACTGAAAGCTTTGATGGTCTTCTTGATTAACATTTTACATGTCTTTAATACACCAAATAGAAGCGGAGGTATTTGTCATTAAAATAAAAACTTCAAAATATTAAAATTGTTATAGCTTAGCGCCTTATGCAATAACTCTATTTTACCATCATTGCCACTTTTTGTATTAATTTGAAGCTCAGGTGGTTTAGTTCAGAGTGAGGCAGAGAACATTTTTGGGTCTCTCTTGTGCTCTCAATGAGCGTAAGTTTGTTGTTGTTCACAACGTGTTAGCATCTACACAGGCTGTGAGCGATAACAAATTTACGCTCACTTAGAGCACATGGGCTCTCTTGTGAGTCACAATGCCTCCTCCTGGTTTAGTTCCATTATCAGGAATATGACAATGAAATCTACATACTTGGAATATGTCCAACAGAAATATGTGACATGGAAATAAAATTCCATAAATTGGAAATTGGGATATCCCTGAGTCTTTTGCAACACCACAGGCATTTCACCAATTTTGGTAACGCAATTGGGAACATTTTAAGGCTCGGAATGTCTTCATTGTTGAAACGCATCCAACCAAAGCTGAGGTACTCGTCAGTACAATTCAAATAAAAAATGAGAAAGGTGGTATTTTCCTCATCTATTGACGGGCGGAGAACGAAACTTTGAATTTTTGTCCAGATAAGTTTTTTGCCCATTCCGACTCTCGAATATTATCCGGCCATCACCAAACTCAATATGCTTCTTCCTCTCTGAGAGAACCTATTAGCGATCCTATCGTGACGATCCTATCAAAGTTGCTACCTGTAGCGCTTTTACAAAAAATGCAAAAATGGGATGCATTGCCGACTTTTGCGATGTCTCCGTTGTTTGACCTTCCGTTGTTTCACCTACGGCAACCTAATTTGCAACAATGTAAAGGAAATCGTATCATCTTCCATTGACGGGCTTTCCATTTGGAATACGCCTACTAGAAGCTGTGATATTCGCATATGAATAAAACGTTGAATGTTCTCCACATATGTTTTTTGCCATTCTGACCCCTAAATACTATCCGACCATCACCAAAATCAAAAGGCTTCTTCTGTAGCGTGATTACAAGGTTTAGACGGACCGACGGACGGAGGATCGGACACACAAAGCCTTATGGACTCAGCTCGCCGAGACATTCATTTTGGTATATATATATATATATATATATATATATATATATATATATATGTATATATATATATATATATATATATATATATATGTAAGGGTCCACAACCATTACTTCGATGCGTTACAAACTTTTTGGCCAAAACCAACTTATAATACCCTCCAACATAGTGGTGTAGGGTGTAATGGCTATATTACACCATATGTTTTTTTGTTTTCAATCCCACGGCAGCGGGTTCTTTCGTACCAGATTGACCCGAAACCATTGTGTTTCGGCCAGCGGCTGCCAACCCAGCAAAAAACCTATGCTTACGTAGGTTTCTAGCTGCTACAACAACAACAACCATATGTTTTTCACATGTATGACATCAGCTGAAAAAGCATATGGTTTAATATAGCCCCCTTGACTGCGAATAAGTTTTTTGCACATTTGTTTTCGATGGGGTCTATCAGTACAGCTAATGACAAACCCTAGCACTCCACCGAAATTCAGCTCTGTGCGAGGAATTAGGAATTGCCCCATTTACTTTGACAGCCAGTTTCTGTATGTCGAAAGAAGAATGTATGCGAATGAAACAAGCCCGAACTTTAGTTTTCGAAATAATTTTACCTTTGCTTTTGCTTCAAAACAAAAACAAATTGGAAAAACACACTAGAGTTTGGACGTGTTTCTTTCGCACACATTCTTATTTTGACATACAGAAACAGTAGTAGTAGTAGTAATAAAATTTATTGAGTCTTCTTTCTTTTCGTTTACAATTCGTTGTACTTATCGATAACAACTATAAATCGCAAAACTGTAATCGTTTTGTTTCGCTGCACAATGACATTCGTAAAGGCTACTTGCCATTATAAATAAAGAGTAATAGTAATATAGAAACATGTGAATGAGAGAGTTTAGATTTGCTCACGATCTATGTTTTGACATGCAAAGCAAATGTTTGCAAAATACTTAAAGACTAATCAACACTTAAATACTAAATTTAATAAAAACAAATATATATGCTAAAGCGAACTGATAAACTGTGGTATCAAATAAAAAATTGAAAACATATGGATGTGTGTCGAAAACACATTTCGAAAACAACAAATAATTGCGACAGCAATCAATTGTGAAAATTGTAAACAATGCGTAGATAAAGGGTAAATCATTTGGAATGTAACGAATGGAGATCAATAATAAATAATTTTTTTAACAGGGTAAGTGTATATAAAAATCAGGTACTATAGTGGTAACTTAGGCTCTGAATAAATAATTGTAAATAAATTATCACAGATTATGGCGAACAATGTTCTAATTATCCCCTGTGTGTTCCAGGAATCGTCTTGTTGAAAAATTGAGGTAGTGAGTATTGATCGGGATCGTTGTCAAGATTTTCATTTAATATGCCAATTGGCGAAAGGTAAGTGGATCCGGACCATGTTATATTTCTCTCAGCAGCATATATATCGCTTAATAACTGATTGTCATGTACTTCCAGATTTTCTACAAATCTCTTTTGCAAGGACAGCGCATATCTACAGAACGGCACAATGTTAGCGCTGCTGTAAATATGTTGATTAGAGAAACGCTTAGTGGGATTCTGGAAATTCTTGCCAACGCATTTTCTCAAGATTTTCCGTTCAAATAATTCAATATCTTTTGCCACAGTTGGAGAAATGGAAAACCACATTGGGAAACCATAGCAAATAATGGGGCGAATTGCAACTTTGTACAGCAGCAACTTGGTACTCTGACGCAGATAAGTATTACACATCATAAACGAAAGACGGCCAGCTGTCCTTTTGGCTTTTTTTAATGAGGCTCTGGCGTGATCATTAAATTTAAATAGTTTGTTTATATTCACTCCCAAATATTTGAAGGTATCACTAAATGGAATTTCTACACCATCAAGAGAGAGATGTAATATCTTGGATTCAGGCACTACACTTCTGTGGCATTTTCCTGAAGCATTTCTGATGCAAATTGCCTTTGATTTAGCAGCATTTATGGAAATTCCCCAGATACGGAAACAGGCTGTGACTCTGCTCGTCTTTAGTACTTTACATATGAGAAAGCTAATGTTTATGAAAACTATTTTGCTACAACGATTTGCCCTCTATATGTCGTTGAAGGAACATTCACACATAATATTGTACCATAGACATATACCATAGAATAATTAAAAATAGACAACGGAATGCTTCTACTTTATTGTTCGAAAAAATTATCAAATTCAGCTCACATTCTTCTTTCGACATACAGAAACAGGCTGTAAAACGTTCCATACAGCGAATGGTTATTTATCATTGTAAGTGCTTCACACATGTGATGTTGAGTTGAAAAAAACCGGCAAAAACAAAACAAACTACCCCTCAACTCGAATTGAGTAGCTACGATGCGGAAAAATAAAAAAACTCAACACTGAGTATGTACCATCAGCAAAATATGCTGGTGTGGCATCTGGCGGAATAAGATAACACTATCTTCAGTTGTCTGTGTTTAAAAAGTCTATGAGGAGTGTAATTTTAGTGACAAATGTGAGCGATAGGTGGCACTAGTCAGAACGAACTGTTATATTTGGGTTTGCCTCCTTTATAAGGACTTATTTGCTTAATATCGCCAATTTTATCCAGATTTTCCACCCAAAATTAAGTACACTCACGATTGGTGTAAACAGCTGACTAACAACTGCTACTGTTCTCAAATTGTGTCAAAATCATAGACTAATAAATATACAGACGACGGATCACTCAATTTTTCCGCGGTCAATTCACTCAAACCCGAAAACTCAAAAAAGTTCGAAGACGATTTTTGGTGAAAATGGCAATATTTTTTTGGATATTTTTATCTGAGGATATAGTTCCCATCAAAAACTATCCCCTTGTAGCCTTTTGTCAGAACAAAATATTTGTTAAGTTGTATTTTTTGGCATTTTATATTGAGTTTCTTAGTTACCACACTCAATTCGAACATACTCGGTGAGAGAGTTCCGACGTCTATGTTTTCATTAGTCTAGGGGTGAACACGCCTGTGTGCTAACCAGTGTGACCAGATTTGAAAAAAAGTGTTGCAGCTAAAAATCAGCATTAAAATAATGCTAAAAAATGCTAAAATATTAAAATGCCAAAAAATAATGCTAAATTTAAAAACGTTATTTTTTAATCAAATATACCCGCCACCACAGTACAGAAGGTATATAAGGTTGGTTTTTCCATATGCAGCGCATTGAACTAATCATAAAGTATATATTCATGATAAAATTCTTAGTCGATCTATACATGTCTGTCCATATGTGGTAATCACTCTAGCATTCACAAAAGCTGAGATATGGCACTGATTTTTTGAAAGACGCGTCTTTTGTTTGCAATCGGTGTGCTAGCACACAGGCAAATTGTGAAAACGTACTCTTAGTTTTTTGTGATTCATAAACAATTAAAAGTTTATGCAATTTTTTATTTATATTTTTTAATAATTTGCATTGTGGACGATTTTAGACAACATTAATGTTTAAAAAATGTTGAAATAAGTAATGAAACATCAAGAAAAATTAAATATTAATTATCTCTTAAATTTGCCTCTCTCTCGATTTTGCTCAGCTCTGACATAGATGGTCAAAATTACTCTTAAATATTTTTAAGGGAAAAATAAAACAGCGTTTTTGTTAGAATTGTTTTACTTTTTTAATATTTTTAACACACAGACGGCATCTAAACAATTACAAAAAACGATTTTATTACAAATAAAATAACAAAAATAAATGTTTCATTACTTATTTCAACATTTTTTAAACATTAATGTTGTCTAAAATCGTCCACAATGCAAATTATTAAAAAATATAAAAAAATTGCATAAACTGTTAATTGTTTATGGATCACAAAAAACTAAGAGTACGTTTTCACAATTTGCTAGCACACAGGCGCACAGTGTCACGACCGTGGCCAAAAATGGTAAAAACTAAATACTTCGTTGAACAAATTTATTGATGGGAAGTGATAGAAAACATATTAATTAAGAAGAATCTGAATTTTGGTACTAATACGTGAAGTAGTTTTTGCTATATGAGGATTTAAATACGACAATTTTAGTTAATACGTATTTTTGTGTTTTTTTTTTCTAAAATTAATAAATTATATTATGCGTTAATATTTAAAATTTAAAAGTAACGGTCGCTGCAAAAATGGTTCCTAAGTTCTCCTGGGATGTAATAAACTTGGCTATACTTTTGTTTGCATGTAAATATTAATCATATGGTGTTTACATTTACCCAAACATTTATTACTAAGTTTATTAATTTTCTGAAGCAAATTTTAAATTGAGTGGAGTGGGAAAAAAATTGTATAAAAGTGTATATCGATATTTTTTGCTGTATGAGTAGTAAAAAGTGAGTACTTCAAATATATAAAGGTCCCAGCTGCAGAGGTTTGCAGACGAATGTGTCATTTCTCTTTTTCGGCGACCACCTCACTGAGAGGATACCCCCTTTTTTAACAAATCGTTTTGCGGTGTTGGCTATAGCGCGAAAACGAATGAACCGATCATCATATATTTTTGTGGGCTTATTAGGTACCTAATAATCTTGCTTTCAAACGAAAGAATTAAAAAAAAAAACAAATTTTAAAAAAAAAAATCGAATTTTTACAAAAAAATTGACAGTTTTTTGACCACTAATCGGTCAAAAATTTTTTTTTAAAGGAAAGTTCTCATATATAAAGACAGGAGTTTGATATATTCAATATGCTCACAAACAATATGAAGACTAAACACCAAATTTCAGTCATATCGGGTGGATATTGAGGCCAAAACACTCAAAATACCGAAATTGAGGAGGCACGGTTCTATGGGGGCTATAGGAAGACGAGGACCTATACCGACATATTTCTGGTGGAAGGTTATAAGTCCCCCAACGGAGACTTAATACCAATTTTCAGCCATTTCGGTGTGATCATCGGGCTAAAACCTCCAAAATACCGAAAATTGGGAGGTACCGTCCTATGGGGGCTATATGAAGGCGTGGACCTATGCAGACAAATTTCAAGGTGAAGGTATAATGCCCACTACGAAGACTAAATACCAAATTTCAGCAATTTCGGTGTAATAATGAGGCTAAAATCTTAAAAATACCGATAATCGGGAGGTACCGTTGTATGGGGGCTATATCAAAACGTGGACCTAAGCCCACAATTCTCTGTTGGAATGTTTGATACCTCTGCCGAAGGCTAAACACAAAATTTGAATACTTTTGGTCGGTCATTGTGTCTAAAAAATTCAAAATACCGAAAATCGGGAGGTACGGTTCTATGGGGGCTATATCAAAACGTGGACCGACCAACCCAATATTTTGTCCTGAATATTTCAAGTCAATAATAGGTACGTGTACCAAAATTGATGCACCTACGACAACTCCTTCTATTTTTGGCCACAGTTAATATGAACTCGCGACATTGTGAGGCGTGCTCACCCCTAGTCTATATCAAAAGTTGCAACAGTTTTTACGAGTCGTCTAGAGTGATTTCATTGAAAAAATTTCATGAAATTTTGCGTTCTTAGGTCGAGTCACATACTAAAGCAGTTTTATGAAATTGCTGTAGTGGGCAACTCTACCTAAGAATGCCAAATTTCATGAAATTATTTCATTGAAATCGCTCTAGTGTAGACCGGGACTAAGAAATATGAATATTTTAAAGAATATATTTTCATCGTTTGTAAAATAAAATTTAGTATTTAAAGATTATTTTTCAGCGTTTATAAGTGATGTGGATTTTTGAAGAATATTTTTTCAGCGAACCTAATAGACGTGAATTTTTAAAGAATATTTTTCAGCGTTTTTAAGAGCCGTGGATTTTTAAGAATATTTTTCAGCGGCTATAAGAGACATGGATTTTTAAAGAATATTTTTTCAGCGTCTATAAGTGACGTGGATTTTTAAAGAATATTTTTTAGCGTCTATCAGAGACGTGGATTTTTAAAGAATATTTTTTAGCGTCTATAAGAGACGTGGATTTTTAAAGAATATTTTTTAGCGTCTATAAGAGACGTGGATTTTTAAAGAATATTTTTTAGCGTCTATAAGAGATGTAGATTTTTAAGGAATATTTTTTAGATTTTATAGAATATTTTTTCAGCGTCTATAAAATAAAAAATGTCGATTTTTAAAGCATCCGGCATGTTCTGAGACACACTTCACCTCTCATTTCACGCCTCAAGCTTTTTGTTCATCCACTTTACGCTTATTTTTCGAGTATTTTATGGATGGACTAGGGTGTAGTGTACTCTTCCTTTTAAATACCCTAATGAATCTTAGCCCCTAGAAAGAAGCAAAAAATAGGAGTAAATGGGGTGGACAAAATGCTTGAGGCGTGAAGTGAGAGGTGAACTGTGTCTCAGAACATACCCGAATATTTTTTCTGTGTATATAAGACACGTGAATATTTTACAGCGTCTATAGGAGATGAGAGAGGATATTTTTTAAAGAATATTTTTTCAACGTCTATAAGAGACGTGGATTTTTAAAGATGATTTTTTCAGCGTCTATAAGAGACGTGGATTTTTAAAGAATATTTTTTCAGCGTCTATAAGAGACGTGGATTTTTAAAGATGACTTTTTCAGGTTCTATAAGATACGTGGATTTTTAAAGATGATTTTTTCATCGTCTATAATAGACGTGGATTTTTAAAGATGATTTTTTCAGCGTCTATAAGAGACGTGGATTTTTGAGGATGATTTTTCAGCGTCTATAAGAGATTTTTAAAGAATATTTTTTCAGCGTCTTTTAGAGATGTGGATTTTTAAAGAATAGTTTTTCAACGTCTATAAGAGACGTGGATTTTTAAAGAATATATTTTTAGAGACGTGGATTTTTAAAGAATATATTTTCAGAGACGTGGATTTTTAAAGAATATATTTTCAGAGACGTGGATTTTTAAAGAATATATTTTCAGAGACGTGGATTTTTAAAGAATATATTTTCAGAGACGTGGATTTTTAAAGAATATATTTTCAGAGACGTGGATTTTTAAAGAATATATTTTCAGAGACGTGGATTTTTAAAGAATATATTTTCAGAGACGTGGATTTTTAAAGAATATATTTTCAGAGACGTGGATTTTTAAAGAATATATTTTCAGAGACGTGGATTTTTAAAGAATATATTTTCAGAGACGTGGATTTTTAAAGAATATATTTTCAGAGACGTGGATTTTTAAAGAATATATTTTCAGAGACGTGGATTTTTTAAGAATATATTTTCAGAGACGTGGATTTTTAAAGAATATATTTTCAGAGACGTGGATTTTTAAAGAATATATTTTCAGAGACGTGGATTTTTAAAGAATATATTTTCAGAGACGTGGATTTTTAAAGAATATATTTTAAGAGACGTGGATTTTTAAAGAATATATTTTCAGAGACGTGGATTTTTAAAGAATATTTTTTCAGCGTCTATCCACATCTCTTGGATGATAAACGCTCTAGAAATCAAAAAGTTAAAGATATTATTTTTATATTTTATCCATTTTCATTTATTTGATTAAACTTTTTATCTTTTCTTTTCCGTTTTCTTTTCCCAAAAAAGAAGTTTCAACATACATTCAAATTTTCCAACAAAATCTTAGATTTATAAATATTAAATAGTAGTAATTCTAATTAAAAAACGCTTTCTTACATAACTAATGAGCATAGGTTTGACATGGTGCTGAGGGAGTTGTTGTGGCCCCCACTAAACCCGAGCTACGGCTTGACATTTGATCGTAGGCATAGGGGGATATGTATGATGAGGTTGTTGTAGAACCATTGTAATCATAGACGGACGAATGATGATGTGGATGGGTTTGTGCTGCAGATGGTGTGTGTGAATGATGGTGATGATGATGGGAGTGGGAGTGTAACGAAGAGGCTGGAGAAGTTGATGCGGTTCCAGTGTCATAATAATTACTAACACCACCATATTGGTGAGGTATATTCCCCGAGGTGGCATTAGCACTAGCTGCTGTTACATTGGCAAAATAGTTAGCACTACCAGGATAATGCTGATTGGTGGTGGTATCATAGTTATAGACCCCCGCTGCTGCTGGTGGACTTGGCTCCACATATTTCTCTTTCGACTTTTCCATTTTTGTTGGACGTATGGCGGAGTTATAGTAACACGACTCATAGGTGTCATTGGGTGAACGTGTATTACTCGGCGGTAGCTCTGTATATGCCGTTGTTGCAATTTCTGATTGATTGATTTTACTGGGTTTAATTTCATGGCTTGTGGAATCCATAATATGAGGAAAATGCTTCAATTCCGCATAATTTATGAATTCCGGCTCATTGTTTCCTGCTTCCGCGGAATTGTTGCCAGGTCGTAATGTGGTACATTTTAAATCTGAATAATTGATATATTCGGCAGGTTCACTTGTGGAATGTTGTTCCTGGTGTTGCTGCGAGGTCGTTAAATGTTTGGTATATACGCCATAATCATAAGCTGCAGCAGTTTGATTGTAGTTCACCGTTTCACAATTGTTGTTGTAACACAAGGACGTTTCACTGGGATAGTTGGTAGGTAGGTTTGCCGCAGCATTGTGATGATGATAATGATGATAGTTGCTAGCCATTACTTTCGAATCCTCTTGTGGTACATTATAGTGGTGAGGCCCATGTATGGCCATATTCGGTGATGAAGCTATACAAGAATGCTGATCGGAACTGGATTTGGGTGAAGAATTCACAGATGCATTGGTTGTTAAGATGGGAGCTGCAGGAGTATGATAAATTGGATAATTGTAGGTTATGTGCTGATGATTTACAGTGAGCAGAGCTGTGGGTGGTGGAGGCTCACATTTGGGATTGACATTTTCAATGGCATTATAGACATTATGACTGTGTACGTAATTTGGATGAGAAGCTGCGGCAGTCAGGCTGTCGTAATGATTCAGTGGCGTAGAGGTGTAGTTTAATGTCGCATTATTCGCCAAAGGATCCAAGACGCAGGTGCACTGGTTCCTAGCAGAACATTTGGTGCAAGCTGCAAGAAAAAACAGAAATGGGTTAAGTTGTATTCTCTTAAATATATTTTAATAAGAAATAACCATTAAATTGATAAATCTCCAAGGCTGTGGTATGCGTAATGGGTGCCGCGCCCGCCGCTGTTTTGCTAGAACGTTTTAGAACCTTGTTCAGAAAGCTATTGTGGGCCTTCATTTGTCTTAGACTTGTCGTTAAACCACTGCCTGCCAAGCCACCAGCCTTTTTGCTACCCCTCCCACCAGTAGCATTCGGATTACGCGGCACCGTTGATACTCTGCCAAACGCCCTCTTAGATACACTTGAATTTTTTGGTTCCGGCTTTGGATGATCATGCACACCCTTGGCTTGAAAGAATATCGCATTATTGGAGTGACGCCAAAAATGTGTTACCGGATAACCACAATGTCCTCGACAGGGTTTAATTTCCAGTCTACCACCACGACATGTTTTATTTGGACAAGCTTTACCTTCCTGCTTCCGCCTGGCCTTATCACAAATGGCTGGACGTAAATTGATTTTATTACCATTCGGTAGGGTACAATTTTGCGAACATACCAAAACACCCAAACAACTTTTCTTCAAAATATTTACATTGTGATTGTTGGTGTTGCGCATTGCCCAACCGGAGATGTGTTTCTTAGCCTCTTCATTGTTAATCGGGTAGATGAGTCGTACATGACCATCGGTCCATTCACTGAACTCATCAAAATCGGTATCTGTAACTTGTGGCACAACCGCATCATTGATATCCCAGTCTCGTTTCGATCGGTTGTGACCACCCATATTCATCTGTTGCTGTTTGCGGGAATTGAAACAATAGGCATTTCTGAAAAGATATAAAAGTAGGAGAATTAAATTAATAAAATTCAAATTCTAAAGGAGTTTATTTGAATACCCTCGTTAGTATAAATGCTGAGGGTATAAAAAATGTATCAGTCAGTCTTGCCGACAGATGTATACCCTCAACCTGTGACTGTACCAAAAATAATAGTAGGAGTGGTGGACCAAAATGATCTCTAATTTTAAAAATAAACAGAATTTTTGTAGGTGACAAAAGAAGATTTGCAAGTTTTAGGCGTATTTAAATAGGTACCATGATTCCACCTACAGACCTAATCAACACAATACGAGTATGCATAGAATAAAATTATAAAACTGCAACACAGACTAATATTTTAGAGACATGTATGGAAGAGTTGCCTTAAATATTGGAACAAATCGGGGCCCATGTCTCAGGAAGTATTTAATGTCTTCTCCTAAAAAAAAAACAATTTTGTAGTCATGATTACAAGTGAGAAATGGCCTTTAATTAAATTAAAGTACATAAGCGGTGGAGGTACGCACCGACATATGTATGTTGTCCAAATCCAGTGATGCCCGATATAGCCCTTTTTGGAACTCGATGTGCGTTTGAAAGAAATATTACGATGTGCAAATGTTGGACAAATGTCAGTCACTCTTTTCGATTACGGTTACCACCAGTCGTTTAAGCTGATCATCATAGCATTTTGTTAGAAGTTTTGGACCATTATGTCAGGAAGCATGGACTTGCCAACAGAACACATTTTATGGCTGTAAACAGACTTGAGGTGGTCCTATTACCTTCAATACAATTTTTAAAACGAAAATTTGTACCTTTGGGAGAGAGGTGCCCGAAAGTGCTATAGACCCTCTTGAAACATGGACATTTTACTATGCATGAAGTTTCGGCCAAATCAGATACTCCATTCGTAAGTAATCGTGCTCATCAGTTATTGTAGGTGCTATTATTAGAGTTCTTAAATTAAACTTGTGTGGGAGATACCCAATGAAGTGGATGGTAGATAAAGACCCTATTCGAACCTGATACATGTCAGGAAGAAATATTATGAGGAACAATTTTTGAGCAAATCAGTTGATCCGTTTGAAAGTTATCGTGCGCACCATTTTAGCTAAGAATTTTGAACTTTTGAGGGTCACTTTTCTCTAGAAAAATCAGTTCAGCCAACTCTTTGGACAGAACAAATCTATTCAACCAACTTTTTCTATAGAAAAATTTAATTTAGAAAGAATTTCTATTGAAAAAATCATTTCAGCCAAAATGCTTTATAGAAAATAAATATTAAAATAAAATAAATATTAAAGCCTGACTATTTTGAAAAACAAAATAGAAAATAAAAATATATATAAATGTAAATTAAGCCAACTAGAAAAAATTAATTCATGTAACTTTTTCTATAAAAAAGTCAATTCAGCAAAAGTTTTCTATAAAAAAAACAGTTCAGTCAATTTTTTATAGATAAAGTTTATTCCGACTACGTTTTCTATAAAAAATGGACTTAGGCAAAAATTTTTCTATAAAAAGGAAAATTTAGCCAACTAGAAAACAAAAACAATTCTAAAGAAAAAAAGAATTTATACAACTTTTTCTCTTGGAAAATTGAATTCAGAAAGCTTTTTGTAGCAAAAAAGTCAATTCAGCAAAAGTTTTCTATCTAAAAAACCCAATTCAGCTACCTTTTTGCATAGGAAAGGGTGAATTTTGGAAACTAAATTAAATTCATCAAACTTTTCCTATATAAAAATCAATTCAGCAACCTTTTCTAGCGAAAAAGTCTATTCAGCCAACTCTTTCTGTAGGAAAAGTCAATTCAGCCAAATCTTTCTCTGGAAAAATTCGACTAACTTTTTCTACAGAACAAGCTTATTCAACCAACTTTTTCTTAGTTGGCTTTTCTATAGAAAAAGTAATTCAGGCAACCGTTTCCATTGAAAATTCAATTCAGCTAAGTTTTCCTATGGAAAAGCCAAGTTTTCCAATAGCAAAAGTCTATTCAATTCTATAGACCAAGTCAATTCAGCCAAGTTTTTTTAAAGAAAAAGTTAATTCAGCTAACTTTTTCTATAGAAAAAGTCAACTCAGCAAAGCTTTTCTATAGAAAAAGTCAATTCAGCTAACTTTTTCTAAAGAACAAGTATATTCGATCATTTTCTTTCTGTTGAAGGAATCAATTCAGCCAACTTTTTCAATTCAGGAAGTTTTCCTATGGAAAAAATCAAATAATTTTTTCTATTAAAAAACTGTTCATTCAAGTTTTCTCAAAGAAAAAGGCCAATTCACTTAATTTTTCTATAGAACCAGTCAATTCAGCCAACTTGTTCTATAGAAATATCAATTTAGTAACTTTCTCTATAGAAGAAGTCAATTCTGCTAACTTTTTCTATGGACAATTTTAAGTCAATCAAGTTTTCTAAGAAAAGTCAATTCAGCCAACTTTTCTAATAGAAAATGTCCGTTTTATCCCATTTTTTCTATTGAAAATGTAACTTCAGCCAAATTTTCTATAGAAAAAGTTGACAATCTAGTCTATAGAAACAAAGAAAAAGAAAAAAAGACAAAAATTCTAAAGAAAAATCAATCCGGCCAACTTTTTCTATAGAAAAAGTCAATTCAGCTAACTTTTTCTATAGAAAAAGCCAATTGAGCCAACTTTTTTATAGAAAAAGTCAGTTCAGCAAACTTTTTCTGTAGAAATATCTGTTCAGCCAATTTTTCTATGGACAAAATCAATTCGGCTAAGTCTTCTATGGATACGTCAATTCAGCCTAAATTTGTTATAGAAAAAGTCAATACAGCTAACTTTTTCTATAGAAAAAGTAAATTCAGCAAAGTTTTTTTATAGAAAAAGTCAATTCAGCTAACTTTATCTATAGAACAACTCTATTCAATAATTGTTTTCTATTAAAGTAGTCAATTCAGCCAATTTTTTCAATTTATGTAGTTTTTCTATGGAAAAAATTAATTCACTTCTTTCTATAAAAAAAAAAAACAAATCAGCCAAGTTTTCCTATAGAAAAAGTCAATCCAGCCAACTTTCTGTAGAAGAATGCAATTTTCAGCCAACCTTTTCTATAGAAAGTCATTTCAGCCAACTTTTTATATAGAAAAAGTCAATTCAGCCAACCTTTTCTATAGAAAAAGTCATTTCAGCCATTTTTCCTATAGAAAATGTCAATTCAGCCATCTTTTTCTACAGAATAGATCAATTCAGCCAACGTTTTCTATAGAAAAATCAATTCAGCCAATTATTTTCTATAAAAAGTCAATTAAGCCAACTTTCACCCAATTTTTCTGTAGAAGAATGCAATTTTCATCCATTTTTCTATAGAAAGTCAATTCAGCTAACTTCTTATATAGAAAAATCAATTCGGCTAATCTTTTCTAAAGAAAAAGTCACTTCAGCTAACTATTTCTGAAGAAAATTCAATTCAGCTAACTCTTTCTATAGAAAACGTCATTTCAGCTAACTTTTTCTATGGAACATGTCAATTCAGCTATCTCTTTCTATATAAAAAGTCAATTCAGCTAAATTTTTCTATAGAAAGTCAGTTCAGCCAACTTTTTCTGTAGAAACATCTGTTTAGTCAACCTTTCTATGGAAAAAATAAATTCAGCTAACTCTTCTATGGATAAGTCAATTCAGGTAATATTTTGTTTATAGATAAAGTAAATTCAGCTAACTTTTTCTATAGAAAAAGTCTATTCAATATTTCTTTCTATTGAAGTAGTCAATTCAGCCAACTTTTTCAATTTAGGTAGTTTTTCCACGGAAAAAAATAATTCACTTCTTTATATAAAAAACAATTCACCCAAGTTTGTAAATTAAACTAACTTTTCCTATAGAAAAAGTCAATCCAGCAATTTTCAGCCATTTTTTCTATAGAAAAAATCAAAAAAACGGCTAAAATGACTTTAAAAGGTTGGCTGAATAACCTTTTAAAGTCATTTTAGCCGTTTTTTCTATAGAAAAGGTCGATTCAGTCATCTTTTTCTACAGAAAAGATCAATTCAGACAACGTTTTCTATAGAAAAATCAATTCAGCCAATTTTTTTCTATAAAAAAGTCAATTGAGCCAACTTTCACCCAATTTTTTCTGTAGGAGAATGCAATTTTCAGTAATTTTTCTGTAGAAAGCCAATTCAGCTAACTTCTTACATAGAAAAATCAATTCAGCTAATCTTTTCTATAGAAAAAGTCACTTCAGCTAACTATTTCTAAAGAAAAAGTCAATTCAGCTAACTCTTTCTATAGAAAATAGCATTTCAGCTAACTTTTTCTATAGAATATGTCATGCCAACTAACTTTTTCTATAGAAAAAAATCAATTAATGAATTATTTTATAGAAAATCAAACTTTTTTGTGGAAAAAGTCAATTCAGCCAAACTTTTCTATAAAAAAGTGAATTCAGTCAATCTATTCTATAGAAAAATTCAATTCAGCCAATTTTTTTTTATAAAATAAGTTCATGTTCTTATAGAAAATGTAAATTCAGTGAACTTTTTCTGTAGAAAAAGTGAATTCAGCCAATTTTGTCATTAAAAAGTGTCAATTTATCTAACTTTTCCTGTAGGAAAAGTGAATTCAACCAATTTTTCTGTAAAAAATGTCAAGTCAGCTAACTTTTTCTATAGAAAAATTTTTTTTAACAAAAACTTTTTATAGAAAATGTCAATTCAGTGAACTTTTTTATTGGAATAGTGTATTCAGTAACTTTTTCCATAAAGTCAATTCAGCCTACTTTTTCCTTACAAAACCCCGATTCAGCCAGCTTTATCTTCACAAAAAGCCAATTTAGTCAACTTTTTCTATAGAGAGAGACAATTCAGCCAACTTTTTCTATATAAAAGGTCGATTCAGCTAACAATTTTTATAGAAAAAGCCAATTCAACCACCTTATCCTTTATAAAAAGTCAATTAAGCCAATTTTTTCAATAGAAAGTGTCTATACACTTGACTTTTTCTATAAAAAAGTGAATTCAGCTAACTTCTTCTATAGAAAATGTCAGGTCAGCTAACTTTTTCTATCGAAAAATTCAGTTCAGTAATTTTTTTATAGAAAAGGTTTTCTCATCAAACTTTTTTTATAAAAAATCAATTCAGTCAACTTTTTCTAAAGAAAAAGTCAATTCAGCAAAATTGTCTTTAGAAAAAGTCAATTCAGCAACTTTTTTGTAAAAGAAACAATTAAGCAAACATTGTCTATAGAAAAAGTAAATTCAGCCAAGTTTTCCATAGAAAACAGTCTATACGGTCAACTTTTTCTTTAGAGAAGTCAACTTAGTTAACTTTTCCTTTAGAAAAGCTAATTCAGCAAATTTGTTTCTCATCACAAGACATCCCATTTAAGACTGCAAGCTGATATTTTGTTTACCATTTGAAGACATTCGATACTAGAGGAAATGAAAAAATGTTAATAATAAAGCAGCATCTTCCCTAATTATCGTATTAGTACTTCCTCTATGACACCTGATGGAAATATGATGACCCTTTTAACTTTCTCTAAATATGGAAAGTGACAAAAGTCTTATCAATGATCTTCGTCTATGGGTTTAGGCCCAAAAACTTAATGTGCAAATGTTTTAATTATTGAGGAAATAATATCTTAATAGGGAATCAAATGACCACAAGTCATACGGAAGATGGCCAATTGAAGATATTTCCTAACACGACTAGCAATTCCTAACGAAATTTCTCTTTGGGGAGTCTCTTTATGAAGAGGAATTTGATCCCACCTGGTTTTCTTTTAATGATAATCATCGTTTAATCAAAATAAAAAATCTACTTGTGTTACAGTATCGACCACCAGGTGTAAAGGGTATGGTTGGTGGTATTTTTTTTTTTCACATTATGACCCTTTTGTAATATTTAAAATTTTTTATGGCTCATATTTTTAAAACAAAACGTTATATATTTCACAGCTCAACTGAGGTTAGCTTGGCACACTTTGTTTAGTAATTTGTCTTACATGATGCTCCATCAAAATATTATGTTTGGCGTTAAGGCCATAATTAGCAATAAAATAATAGACAATGGCTTTCTAGAGTATCCCATGGAGTTAAAACGCAAAATAACAATTTTAAGAAATAATTTGTGGATGGATCCACATATCAATGGATTTTTTTGTTTCTATATAGAATTAAATCAGCCAAGTTCTAAGCTAAGTCAGCTAACTTGTTTTTATAGAGTTTTTTTGTTAATTAAGTCACTTTTTCCAAGAATATGCGAATTCAGACGACTGTTTTAAATAGAAAAACCCAATTTAACTCACCTTTGCCATTGATAGAATCAATTCAGCAAACTTTTCCAATTGAAAACCCAAAATCAGCTTTTATATCTACTGAGCCGAAGGGCCATTTGTTACACTTTGATTCATCACCACCTATCTGTAATATTTATTTCAAGCCTAGATTTTATTGGAATGTTTATGATTTGTTTTGACGCTTGTGATTCGTTTCGTCTTCTTAAGTTTGTTGTTGTTGGTGTTTTTTATTTCTTTTCAAACTAGACATAAAAATTATTTTTATTATGGATACTAGGAAGTCAGCAGGTTATTGTTACGTTTTGTAGGGCAAATGCCACAAAACAAAATCGAAGTGTGGTCCAAAGATGAACAACAACAACAAAAATATGGCTAAGAAAAATATTGTTGAGGCTGCAGCATCTTCCCAAATATTTTAAGGCCTAAATCTCACGAAGAGGAGATTCATATCAATCTGCTTAGGTGCTGTCTGCGTTAATGACTCTCGTTTTGGTTTCATTACTGTTGTCGTTGTTATTGTTTCTGTGCGGTGTTAGCCTACCTATGTTGTAAATATATTTGTCTGTCTGTCCGTCTGTCATTCCATGTGGTCGTTCAGCTTACTAGGTTTTCATTGCATGTCTTTAAGTGTTGTTTTTTGGATTGTTGGGTTGGTTGGTGGCGTTAAAACCTTTGTTTGACTAATGTTTGTTGTTGTTATTCTCGTTGTGGATAGTTTTAATTAATGTATCTATTTTGTCAATAACTCTATGGATGATTATGTTTTTTTCCTCTGAGGAATCAGTGAACACTGGAGAGCATTGGCATATGCAAAGGCGGCTGACTTTTTTTATGTTTTCTTATGAAAAAAGTCACTGAATTGGCTTTTTCTATAGAAAAGGTTGGCTGAATTTACTTTCTCAATAGAAAAAGTTGGGTGCCACCGTGGTGCAATGGTATGCACACCCGCCTTGCACACATAAGGTCGTGGGTTCGATTCCCCGGCCAGGCAACATCAAAACACTTTTCAACGGTGGCAAAATACCCCTCAGTAATGTTGGCGACATTTCTTGAGTATTTCAGCCATGTAAAACTTCTCTACAAAAGTGGTGTCTTAGACACGCCGTTCGGACTCGGCGATAAACTGTAGGTCCCATATCATTGAGCTAATATGAATCGGGGTGCACTCATTGATATGAGAGAAGTCTCCCTTGTCCCTTATGGGATGTTTGTGGAACAATTATTATATAATAGAAAAAGTTAGCTGAATTGACTTTATCTATAGAAAACGTTAGCTGAATTGACTTTTTCTATAGAAAAAGTTAGCTGAATTGACTTTTTCTGCAGAAAAAGTTGGCAGAATGGATTTTTTCTATAGAAAAAGTTAGCTGAATTGACTTTTTCTATAAACAAAATTTTGGCTGAATGGACTTATCCATAGAAGTGTTAGCGGAATTGATTTTTTCCATAGAAAAGTTGGCTGACAAACGTTTCTACAGAAAAAGTTTGCTGAATTGACTTTTTCTATAGAAAAAGTTTGCTCAATTTTTTTTCTGTAGAAAATGATAGCTGAATTGACTTTTTCTATAGAAAAGTTGGCTGAATTGACTTTTTCTATAGAAAAAGTACGCTGAATTGACTTTTTCTATAGAAAAATTTATCTGCATTTACTTTTTCTATAGGATAAGTTGGTTGAATTTACCTTTTCTATAGAAAACATTTGATGATTTGACTTTTCCATAGAAAAATTTGGCTGAATTGAGTTTTTTACAGAAAAAGTTGGCTGAATTGATTTAGAAAAAATGACTGCAATTGCATTATTCTACAGAAAGTTGGCTGGATTGACTTTTTCTATAGGAAAAGTTAGTTGAATTTACAAACTTGGCTGAATTGTTTTTTATAGAAAGAAGTGACTTCATTTTTTCCATAGAAAAGCTACCTAAATTGAAAAAGTTGGCTGAATTGACTACTTCAATAGAAAAAAAAAATATTGAATAGACTTGTTCTATAGAAAAAGTTAGCTGAATTGATTTTTTCTATAAAAAACTTTGCTGAATTTACTTTTCCTATAGAAAAAAGTAAGCTGAATAAACTTTTTCTATAGAAAAAGTTGGCTGAATTGACTTTTTCTTTAGAAAAAGTTAGCTGAATTGACTTTTTCTATAAAAAAATTTTGGCTGAATTGATTTATCCATAGAAGAGTTAGCTGAATTGATTTTTTTCCATAGAAAAGTTGGCTGAACAGATGTTTCTACAGAAAAAGTTTGCTGAACTGACTTTTTCTATAGAAAAAGTTTGCTGAATTGACTTCTTCTATAGAAAAATTTGCCGAATTTATTTTTTCTATAGGAAAAGTTGGCTGAATTGACTTTTTCTATAGAAAAAAGTTAGTTGATATGACGTTTTTATAGAAAGAGTCAGCTGAGTAGAATTTTTCTGAATTGTAGAAAAAGTTAGCTGAATTGACTTTTTCTATAGAAAAATTTATCTGAATTTACCTTTTCCAGAGGAAAAGTTGGTTGAATTTACCTTTTCTATCGAAAAAGTTGGATGAACTTACTTTCTATAGAAAAATTTAGCTGAATTGACTTTGTATATAGAAAGAGATAGCTGAATTGGCATGTTCTATAGAAAAAGTTAGTTGAAATTACATTTTCTATAGAAGCTGAATTTCAATTAGCTGAATTTACTTTTTCTTCAGAAATAGTTAGCTGAAGTGACTTTTTCTATAGAAAAGATTAGCTGAATTGATTTTTCTATATAAGAATTTAGCTGAATTGACTTTCTATAGCAAAATGACTGAAATTGTATTCTTCTACAGAAAAATTGGGTGAAACTTGGCTCAATAGACTTTTTTATAGAAAAAAAATTGCTGAATTGATATTTCTATAGAAAACGTTGGCTGAATTGATCTTTTCTGTAGAAAAAGATGGCTGAATTGACCTTTTTTATAGAAAAAATGGCTGAAATGACTTTTTCTTAGAAAAGGTTGGCTGAATTGACTTTTTCTATAGAAAAAGTTAGCTTAATTGACTTTTTCTATAGAAAAAGTTAGCTTAATTGACTTTTTCTATAGAAAAAGTTAGCTTAATTGACTTTTTCTATAGAAAAAATGACTGAAAATTGCATTCTTCTACAGAAAGTTGGCTGGATTGACTTTTTCTATAGAAAAGTTAGTTGAATTTACAAACTTGGCTGAATTGTTTTTTTTTATAGAAAGAAGTGAATTCATTTTTTCCATAGAAAAGCTACCTAAATTAAAAAAGTTGGCTGAATTGACTACTTCAATAGAAAAAAAATTATTGAATAGACTTGTTCTATAGAAAAAGTTAGCTGAATTGATTTTTTGCTGAACTGACTTTTCTATAGAAAAAGTTTGCTGAATTGACTTCTTCTATAGAAAAATTTGCCGAATTTATTTTTTCTATAGAAAATGATGGCGGAATTGACTTTTTCTATAGAAAAAGTTGGCTGAATTGACTTTTTCTATAGAAAAAGTTGGCTGAATTGACTTTTTCTATAAAAATAGTTGGCTGAATTGACTTTTTCTATAGAAAAAAAGTTAGCTTAGTTGACTTTTTTATAGAAAGAGTTAGCTGAGTTGAATTTTTCTGAATTGACTTCTTCTACAGAAAAAGTTAGCTGAATTGACTATTTCTATAAACAAATTTATCTGAATTTACTTTTTCCATGGGAAAAGTTGGTTGAATTTACCTTTTCTATAGAAATAGTTGGATGATTTGACTTTTTCCATAGAAAAAATTTGCTGAATTGAGTTTTTCTATAGAAAAATATGGCTGAATTGAGATTTCCTATAAAAAAAAGATGGCTGAATTGACGTTTTCTATAGAAAAAGTTGCCTGAATTGATTTTTGTCTACAGAAAATTGATTTTTTTCTATAGAAAAATTGCTGGAATTGACTTTATGTATAGAAAAGGTTAGCTGAATTGACATTTTCTTTGGAAAAAGTTAGCTGAATTGACTCTTTCTATAGAAAAAGTTAGGTGAATTGACTTTTTCTATAGAAAAAGTTAGCTGAATTGACTTTTTCTATAGAAAAAGTTAGCTGAATTGACTTTTTCTATAGAAAAAGTTAGCTGAATTGACTTTTTCTATAGAAAAAGTTAGCTGAATTGACTTTTACGGTAGAAAAAGTTAGTTGAATTGACTTTTACTATGGAAAAAGTTGGCTAAATTGACTTTTTCTATGGGAAAAGTTGGTTGAATTGACTTTTTCTACAGAAAAAATTGGCTGAATTGTCTTTTTCTCTAAAAAAGTCGGCTGGATTTACTTTTTCTTGATGTTTTGACTATCGCTATAGCAAAATTTGTTTAAATTGACTTTTTCTATAGAAAAAGTTTGTTGAATTGACCTTTTCTACAGGAAAAAACGATCTGAAATGCTGAATTCATTTTTTCTGTAGAAAAAGTTTGCTAAAATGACAATTTCTACAGAAAAATAATAAATTTTAAGAGACAGTCAAACTATCTTATGTTAAAACTCTGCTTCAAAACCCCAAAATTCTCAAGTGAAATACGTACCTTTCCATTTTCAAAACGTCACTAGTGTTAATATTCAATTTACTCTCTCTCTCTTTACTGTTAAAACTAATTTTACTACTTGCCTTCAAATAATGTTATTTAGAATATTTGTAATTTTCATTCTCATTTAATGTTTGTTCTTGTAACATTCCTTAGAGGATTCCTTCTCTTCAGGGCTGCTAATAACCCTGCTGCCTAATTCTCCTCATTCGGAGTTTAGTGTTTTTTTGGTCAAATGGTAAATAAAGATTTTATCCATTGATAATGTCATAGTTTAGTGTTGTGATCTTTTCCAAAACACACAAACATAATAAGTTTGTCACCTCTCTTTATGATTAACCATTGTTGTTGTTGGTTGGTTGGTTGTTTAGATGTGATCTTTTTTTGGTTGGTCAGTAAGTAAAATTGATACCCATTCTTTTTTCTCAGCTAAAGAAAATTTGGTTAGAAATTTCTTTATTTTCTTCTTTAGTGATTCTATTGTGTGTGTGTCTGTCCATCCAATTGACCATAATTTAGGGTTTTGACATCATAATGTGTTATCAATGAGTAAATTATGTTTTCGTGTTGTAGTTTTCTGTTGGTTGTTCTTGGTTTTTTATTGAAATGTTTCTATGATAGAGTTAATCGCTTTTGTTTGGGAAATCTTTGTTAGCCTTTGATTTTGTGGGGTTTTTATGCATTTAATACGAATGCTGTTCAACGTGTGAGGTCTAGAAGGGCATTTGGGAGGGCTGGATTAGATGACATTTAGTGAGTTGACTTTAACACTTTTGATAAATTTATTAAAGAAATAGCTTTATTTATTTTGTTATTTTTGTTGGGGAAAGTATGGGTATGAGAGGTAAGAGTTTGTCACTTTTTTTCTTATCACACCGGTCATGTCTAGCAAATTAAAAAATATATTTCTTTGTGGGGAATCATCCTCGGCTTTATTGAAACATAAGTTAATCGGTGGTATGGTGACTGATTGATGAATCAATCAATCCTATCCATGTTAAAGGCATTATATCATAGTTATCCATTTAGTTATTCATATTTTATAATTTGTGTTGATTTCTTTGACGCTTAATCTGGCGGTATGATCAAATATAAAATTAATAGTTATGCTTTGTTTACATTTACGAAATCCACTCGATTTCAAATGTCAATTCCTTTGCGTATACGTCAAATGAAAACTCATCTGAAATCCATAGGATTTCGTTTGACGTTTATGCAATGGAATTGACAGTTGAAATCGAGTGGATTTCGTAAATGTAAACCAAGCATTAAAAGCCGAAAATGTTGTTTTTTTATATTTAGCATGCATCGGCCCCAAGCGATGCAGATTTGACCAGAAAAACACATTTTGTCTGTGCGAAACAAATCAATATTCAAACACTCAAAAACATTGAAAATGAGAACACTTTTAAAAAAAAGTTTTGCTATCATAGACTAATAAAAAGATAGACGAAGGAATGCTCTCACCGAGTATGTTCGAATTGAGTATGCTTACAGAGGTACTCAAAATAAAATGCCAAAAAATACAAGTTAATAAGTATTTTGTTTTGGCAAAAGGCTACATGGGGTTAGTTTTTGATGGGAACAATATCCTCAGACAAAAATATCCATGAAAATATTGCCATTTTCCGCAAAAATCGTCTTCGAACTTTTTTGAGTTTTCGTGTTTGAGTAGGTTTACGGCGCAAAATTGAGTATTCCTTCGTCTATCTTTTTATTAGTCTATGGTGCTATTAAAATAATTTTGAAATATCAATAAGAAAATACGAATGGATTGTTTACACCGCCACCTCCACAGAAACTAAAATTATTTTTAAAGCTTCAGAATCTAAGTATATCGTAAGAATTTAGAAAATATTATAAAATATAGTGAACGTTATAATTTGGAATATTGTCTTATGAGGCATCTGTTAGCTTTGGAACTCAAAGAGAGAAAGAAATAAAAAAAGATAGAACACAAAATCGTCATCGTATTAAAACAAACGGTACTTATATGGACCCAAACTCCCAAATTATGTCACCTAAACCCCGGCAGTATTAAAAATAAAATATTTGGTTACTTGATGAATGTCAAAATATTTGACAAAGATACAAACATGCTTAATTCAGATCGGAAGAAATTAATAATAGCTCTGCAAGAATTCCATTGGCAATAGCTAGCGACTGAAGCTAAAGGTCATTCATAACCATCTTGCCTATGGAGCTCTGATGTGGTGGCATGGTTTGAGTTAGACATTGCATTAAATTAAATAAATAACATCCAAAAAGCGGCATAAAATCTAGTCTCCAGTACCACGAAGGCCACTCCGCAATGTGCTGCCCTCAATGTGCTACTTGATCTCCATCCTCTGGATCTTGCATCCAAGAGTCCACTTCGGCTCCACAAGTTAAATTAATGGCGGAGCTACGAATACTAACGGTCACGCTGAGATCATACGGCAAATAGAACTACCATTGCAGCGGGTTCTTTATACCGGATTGACCCGAAACCAAAGGCGTTTATACCACCTCTGCCTACCCATCATCAAACCTGTGCACCACTGAGATCGGGGGAAATGAGTGATTATAGCTTTGTTCTTTTACCTTAAAGTTTCTTCAAATTTAACCATTTTTAATTCGGAAAGCGTTCCTTAACACCATAAAGTAGTAAAACTGGAAGCAATTTTTAAGAGAGTCAAATTTCGTTGTGTAAAAAGTGGAAGATCTGTCAAACTGCTGATTTGACATTTATTTGACAATTAAGGCAAAAGGAAAAAGAAAACTACGCGCTGTGTCAAAGCAAAATAAAAAGAAATAAAATAAAATAATAAAAATTTAAACCAGTGAAATAAAAACAAGTAAAAAAGTATCAGTCGGCTTTGCCCACAGAGATATACCCTCAGCCTGTGTATATTGAAAGAAAATTTTCCCAAAAAACGTATGTATTTAGGGGGTTTTAAAATGTTGGGCGTTTTTACCGGATTAAAGATTAGGATTAAAGATCAAAAGTTTTGCGGAGGACATACTAAAAAGAAAGGATCTCCAGCCACTACATATGGCGCCATAGGGGTTTTTACACCTTCGGGCTGTTTGCTGAAGAAGTATGGCCCCTGAAAAAATTTTACCATCGTAATTGAGGCAGCGAATGCAAGTTGCTTCAACAAAAATCAAAGTGATTTGATTGCAGGTCCTAAAGTGAACTTATCCGAATTTTTGTGTGGGAGGTACCGGACGGAGTGAACAAATATAGTCCATATTTGAACATGATCTATATCTGGTAGATATATTAGGTATGTATGGACCAAATCGGTTACTCCTTTCAAGAGTTATCGTACGTACAAATTTCCGAACATTTTGAATTTTTGTGGGGGAGGTACCGAGGAGGGGACCGATAAAACCCATCTTCGCACTTAAACTAAGTTTAGACAAAATATTACGAATGTCAAATTTTGGATCGAATCGGTTGATCCTTTCGAGAGTTATCGTGCGCTCCAGCCTGCCAGACAGATAGACGGACGGACATTGCTTAATCGACTCGTCCAAACATACTTGGGGTCGTCCAAACATAAAACCATTATTTTGATGAAGCACATTTTTTGCCCGTATGAAAGCAAAAACAAAAACTGGGTAAATGCAAAAAGGACCATGAAAACGCGACAATATCGATTAGTTGTCAATGAGAGCCTTACCTAAAATTTTCTGAGCGACATTTTTGCAGAACATTTCGAAGCTGAAAAATGTCATATTGTGGTACTTTTATTGCGGTTCTTGAAATAAAGGACGAAAAGGACGCGGAATGAAGCGAGTTATAAGGTCGAAATGTTTTACGAAAAAGATCCTCATTAGATTTGACTGAAGACATGTGATATCAAAAGTAAGCCAAAACAACAGCGAAAGATATAACGCTAATTTCTGACGGCTTATAGGGTCTCCAGTGAAAAATTCATCACGCCATAACTCAAAAGTTCGACTCACGGCGGATCTGCCCTTTGGGGTTCTGTATATACTCATCAGGTGCTATCACCCCCAAAAGGAATTTTCCACTACCCAAAATTTCGGTTCACAGTGCTATCTACGTCGATAGTCAAGCGGTCCTTAAATAACTTAGGTCCCACACTATCATGTCTGTGCCAGTTTTGGATAGCAAGAATCAATTTTGGTTTGCAACATCGATGGAAATTAAATATCGGATGAAATGGCGCTTCGCGGATCGTGTCCCCCTTATTGCGATCGACAGCTCGATCAAGCCACCACCCCTGTGTAACTTCATGCGGCAGTTAGAACAAATCTATCGCGATAAAGCTAGCCTGATTTAGCGCAATGAACGCAGCTGCAAGGTTTCCAAGGCAGTCTTACCAATCCTCCCTAAACGAAGAAACACGTCCGCACTTTCCCTGAAGTAATCCAACCTGAAACTACCAGTAGGTATCAGTCAGGTAAATGTCTTGCAAATTGAAAAGAGCTAAATTTATGACTACTATGAACCTAACATTGTGAAGGCGGTCAAAACAAATAAATGACTTACCCAGCTGGTCGGGAGCCGCCGTGGTGCAATGGTATGCACACCGCCTTGCACGCTGAAGGTCGTGGGTTCGATTCCTCGGCCAAGCAACATCAAACAATTTTAACGGTGGCAAAATACCCCTCAGTAATGTTGGCGACATTTCCTGAGTATTTCAGCCATGTAAAATTTCTCTACAAGTGGTGTCTTAAGACACGCCGTTCGGACTCGGCGATAAACTAAGGTCCCATATCATTGAGCTAATGTGAATCGGGGATTGATATGAGAGAAGTCTCCTTTGTCCCATCTGGGATGTTTGTGGAACAATTATTATATCGACTAACCTAGTTCATGCGCTCTTTTTAATGAAACTTATGATTGAACTAATTCGTTCGTGAAGTAACGAACTCTAGATTCCAGTCGATGTTTACTTCTCGAATCGATTTTGTGTGTGTTGAATAAACAACCTGATATATTTAGTTTCTAATAAGTTGATCTGATGACTGTTATATGCCTTACGTATATCATGGTGTTTTAATCTTGTGCTGTTGTTAGCTTCCATACTTTTGCCGGTCCACAAGTCTTTCAGACAGTTGGACAAATGAGATATGCACCTTTCTATATTTGGTTTAATGCCAATTTTAATATTGTGGTCAGGTTACCGTACATCAAACCCGTTCGTGGGTATTGATTTGGTTACGAAGTTTTTCGGCAAATCACACACACGCGACCCGAACGCAAAGTAAGAGAGCAAATGTTTTGATTTTTTTACTTCAGTCTTGTACTGAATTTCATGCAAGCAGGTTGATGCCGCTTTATTTGTTTATTTTTGGGTACACAGAAAAGATTTTGCAGTTGTACAGCAAATATGTGGAGGGAAGAATTTGAAAATGATTTTTGTTTTGTGTTAATATTTTTAATGACGCAGAATGCCTCGTCTGCAATGCAACAATAAAAAATGTATGTATGCTTAGAAAGTCTTAAAAAATCATTTTTATATACAATTTGTTTTTTCTCTCAAAAAAATTAACGTATGAAGAAAAATACTTTTCAAATTATGAAGTTATTTATATTATTTTTAATTTAAGTCATACAAAGCGAACGCGCCAACAATATATTTTTCATTTCACACTCAATATGAAAATCATCACCCTGTTCAGTTAGTGTAATTTTACCCACACATAAACAATTTAAGCGCTCGCTCTTCTTGGTCGGCTATGATGTAAATATGTTTTTGGTAATATTGGGCGCGTACTTTTTCAGACATCGATTCGCCGATCTTGGGCCTTGAAACGTACGCAGATGTCGTTCATGGTACCGCAGCAAAAATTGTAAGCCACAACAGCAGAATAATCATTTACCAAGTAATGTAACAAACCAACTTAGACATTACCTGTAGGCAAGAAAATAATGGGTTATTTCTTTAAAATTTATTTTTAACAAGTAATGAGTACGGTGGCACAGAGTGTGTGTGTCCGACTACAAAACCAAGAGTTGTCAGTTCAACGCTCACTTGTTATACCCTCCACCACGATTTGTATTGAATTAAAATGGAACAATTTCCCTTCGTGTATGAAGAAGACAAATTTTCAAATTTCAGTAATTTCGATAAAAAATTTGGCTAATTTTCACAATAACCATATTCGGGAGGTACCGCTCTATGGAGGCTATATTAAGACATGGAACTGTACCGAAAAATTTCTGGGGGAAAGTTTTATACCCCCAACGAAGACAAAGTACCAAATTTCAGACAATTCGGTGGATTATTGTGGCCACAACCTTTAAAATACCGAAAATCTGGAGGTACCGTTCTATTGGGGCTATATGAAGGCGTGGACCTATACCAACATTTTTCAGGTGGAAAGTTTTATACACCCAACGATTACTAAATACCAAATTTCAGCCATTTTGGTGGGATAATGAAGCTAAAACCTCAAAAATAACGAAAATCGGGAGGTACCGTTCTATGGGGGCTATATCAAAACTTGGACCGATATATCACATTTTCAATACCAACCATCCTGGAAGTAATACAAATTTCTATACCATACTTTGACGCTCTATATTAAAAATTACGAGCTGTATCTTGTTTTCAACAGACAGACGGACGGACAGACAGACGGACATGGTTAGATCGACTTAAAATTTTATGCTGATCAATAATATATATACTTTATAGGGTCTCCGACGAATATTTCGATGTGTTACAAACGGAATGTAATAATTATAATTGTTCCCCAAACATCCTAGATGGGACAAGGGAGACTTCTCTCATACCAATGAGTGCACGCCGATTCATATTGGCTCAATAATATGGGACCTGGGATTCGAACCGCAGACCTTCTGAGTGCAAGGCGGACGTGCTAACCATTGCACCACGGTGGCCCCCTACAAACGGAATGACAAATTTAATTATACCCTCTATATGGTAGAGGGTATAAAAATGGTCAAATTTGAGCAGTTTTCTCAGGACATCGTTAAGTACCTAAGTCAAAGAATAGTTGCACCAGATGCTTTTAGGTGATATACTCATTGTCAGAACCGTGTAATAAGATAAACATATCCTCAGTCGAAACGGTCAATTTGTAAAATTTATGTTATGTTTATGTTATATCAATGACACTATACTAAAAATAAAAAATCTCAAAAATTATTTTTTTTTTTATTTTCATTTACAAATGTATGTGTATGCTTGGGGGGAGGGGCAAAAGCAAGGATCTATGCTCTGAATTGTTTTTTTTAGAATATTTTCTATTTAATGAAGACTCATTATAAAGTAAACCAAACTCGGTGGGCAATAATTACCTAACACCATTTAAATATCTCAAATGGGTTGCCGCTTCATATTGGGGCTATAGTAAAACGAGGAAATACGTTGCTAATAATTCGCAAAACGGTTTTCTACCTACGGAGAACATAAAATGCAAGCAAATAGATTGGTAAATGTGCTTGGAATATGTAAAATATGTTATATTGGCCGATACCGTTCAATGGGGGCTATACCAATACGCTAGCAGATATTGACAATATTTTGTAAATATGTTCTCCATCCACTGAAACCCAAATATACCAATTTGCAGCAAAATCGGTTGAAAAATGAACCTAATACGTAAAAACGGTCACCACCGATATGTGGTGGTTATAGGAAACCGCAGGTCTATGTGGCCCATATTTATCCACATACGACCCTCAACTATAAGAAACATTTTTGGAACATTTTAGTAACCTACGTTCTTCACATTAAAAGCTATGAGTAAAGTTCCGCTAAAGTGCCCATATTTCGCACTATGCGCCGAGTAATATAAAATACAAAATGTTTAAAAATACTATTATGAGACTCACACCATCATCCCAGGGAACATAAACATTCAAACATTTACTTCTAGTCTCTTCCCCAGATTCGCAAAATTATCCGTGGCTGTTTATTTAATTCGGAATATATCTTATGGCCATTCCAAGTCAAAGATAAACCGTTGTCGCGTTGCTAGCATAAACCGTGGACGCGTTGAATGGTACATTAGCGGCTAAATCGTAAAATATAAATATAAGATCTGCCAAGAATTCATATACATAGCTGCGTAGATATGCATTTTGAGCAAATATTATATAATGAACTTGGTCAATAACTTTATCTTTTGTCAAATCGTATTAGAAAGTCTTAGAGTGCCAACATATTCAAGATATTTGATAAAACCTACAGTAGTGTAAATACTTTACGTTGGGCGCCAATCACGTGTTTCCACTTAGATCCGTGAAAAAAAAACTAGATTAGGGGCTAATTTAAGTTGAAAGATTTAAAAATGCGCTTGAATTCAAGTTTGTATGTTTCGCCTGCTAATATCAAGGATTTATCATTAATCAAATATGTATATTGCTGGAACAATACCATGCAAAAAATCCAGTGCTTTTTCGTAAATAGTTTGATAATTATGATTATGACCATAATTATCGCACTTAATGGATAGTTCGATAATAAGTTTATGACATTTATGCTTTAGACCATGACTTTTATGCTGGAATTCAAGTCTTGATATTTAAAGGATGTGGCCCGTGGATGTAAGAGTAAAATTTGTTTGCCAAATAAAATGCTCTTAGCCATCGAACAATTGTATAGTTTTTATTTATGCTGAAAATATAGTTTAAAAAAATAAAAACTTACAATATAACCATATTCCACAACTGCCTACAATAGAAATGAAACTGTTATGATAATGCTTTTATATGCGATGTATTCCTTTATATCCTTGTGTTGTTTTAACAAATTTTCTTTTGGGAGTTTTAAAACGCTTCTTTGTGTACACTTTTCTTTATATTTTTTTACACGTTCCGGCCACAAGCGCCAATTATATAAGTGCATAATTAGTTCTAAATCATTTTCTTATTTTCAATTATTTTATTTTTTATTCATTTGTTTTGTTTTTTTTTTTTTAATTTGGATGCTTTTTGCTTTGTATTATAACAACAATGAATTAATTAAATGCAAGAACAATTGTTAAATTTGATAACAATAGTTTAGTTTGGTGGTTGTTTTTTTTTTTTTTCTTCTTCTTTTATTCCAATTAACATTTGCCGACGCGTTTTCAAGAATTTCGTATTTGGCAATTTTTATTTTATGATTTCTTTCAATTGTTTTGTGTGGTTTGTGCTTGCTGCTTGGATTTTGGTGGGGGCAAAAGATCCGACAATGCTCAAGACGCGTCGTTGGCAATGATAATGATGAAGCGTTACTAAAACAATCCGTTGTTATTATGGCTTTGCACGGGTTAAACACTGAAACTGTTTTTGGACAATGAAAGGCGACATGAAACCCCAGCCACAGTTAACGGTTACATGCAATGATCCCCTTCTGCTGCCGGCAGCAATAACAGATATACACAAACAACCAGACTCCACCTACAAAAACAAACAAAGAACAATAAATACAAAAAAAAAAAAAAAAACAACAAAAAAGTACGCCGAAGTACTACTACCTACCACAGCATAGCAATACATAGTACACTCTAAGTATGTGCAGATATCAACATCATCAACCAACCAAACATTCATCCATTCAAGCATTTCAAAAAACCTTTATCCAAGAAATAGGAAGAAATATAAACGCGCCAAACGTCGTTGCTTAACACCCGCATAAATGCCACTTAATAAACAATGCTCAAACTCCAATTCCATTGCACACACCAAAGACACACACACTAATGAAGGCTAAACCTAACAAGAATTCCAAATCCCCGCAGAAACTTATCCCAACCTAAGGAACATACCATAAGGGGCAAGAGCAGCTCTCCAAACACCAAGAAGAGCTTCAATGCGCAACACTGTATTATGTGTGTGCTCTCAAATGCCAAGTGGAGTAATGTGTGAGCACAAGAACCGTGCTTGTGTGGGTTGTTGTTATTAGTGGTGGAGTATTGTTAACTAACATTTCTCGGCTTCTGATTGGTCGGATAAAAATATTTTCAAATGCATTTGCCTAACACCAACACATTTACAATTAAAAGACAAGCAGAAGAAGAAGAACAGATGAGTGTGTTAGTATTATAACGGGGCATTATTGCTTTGTACAGTAGCCAAGAAGAATACAACTTCCTCTTCCTCTGGGTGGTTTAACTGTTTGTCAATAAAAATAAACCTCCTACTCCCCCTCATATGTATCTTCTCATCGTTAATGTGTTTACTGTTGTTGTTTATTGCACCTCATCTTCATTACTGTTATTATTATCGTTGTTGTTGTAATTTAATGTATATTAATATTTTTTAAATAATACACTTTAATTGATGTACATTGTAAATAGAAATGTAGGAATGTAATTCATCTCTTCTCATTTAATAATCAATTCTCTCTCCAAATTGTTATGGAGATGACCAATTATAATAATTTTGCTCCACAACTCTCAGTTGATGTTTTAATAAGTGGGAGAGTTTGATTTTATTGTGTATCCCCATTTCAATGGGGATAATTTTGTTCCATGACAGCTGTGTTGTAAGAGATTTGTAGGGATGACATTTAAATTAATTGAATGCGGAATGGGGGGATTTGCTATATCAAGTCCCTAGTGGAGAACATTTGACATTTTTGAAATATTCAGGCTATATAATCTGAGGAATCAGAGATTTTTTAAGAATATTTTTTCATGGACCACCAAAGCAATAAGCGTGGATTTTTAAAGAATATTTTATCATGGACCGGGCAATAATTTTAAAGAATATTTTTGCATGGACCAACCGTGCGATGTTTTTAAGAGTATTCTTTCATGGACCAACTAGGCAATAATTTTTTAAGAATATTTTTTTTATGAACAAACCAGAGCAATAAGCATGGATTTTTCAGCAATAGTTTTTCATTGATCTACACTGCAATAAGCGTGGATTTTTTAGGAATATTTTTTAATGGACCTACACTGCAATAAGCGTGGATTTTTTAGGAATATTTTTTAATGGACCTACACTGCAATAAGCGTGGATTTTTTAGGAATATTTTTTCATGGACATACACTGCAATAAGCGTGGATTTTTTAGGAATATTTTTTCATGGACCATCAAAGCAATAAGAGTGGATTATTTAAGAATACTTTTTAATTTTTTTGGGTGGCGTAGGGGATGGAAGATACAAAGGACGGCCCTGACCGGTTTTAACATGGCAAAGCCCATGTGGAACAAAGTGGACACTGACCTCCCCGTGGTGCCACCTGGGGAACTGCCTTTAACACCCGTTAAGGGTAGTGAGCTAACATGTGCCGCGCGTTCACCCATAAGAACGTTAAAAACTTGGGTTTGGGCGTCGGGTTAGTAACCCTCCCCTAGAAAAAACAGCCTACTATGAAAAAACCAAAGAAGAGAAAAACAAACAGGAAATACGATGGATTGGGAAAGGCGTCACAACACCTAACGGTGACGCACTGTATTATAGCTGCCATGACGTAAAGCATGAGTTTGGTTGCGGATTTGTAGTTAGTCGGAGGCTAAAACATCTGGTATCCAGGTTCACCCCAGTGAATGAAAGACTTGCTGCAATTCGAATAAAAGCTAAATTCTTCAACATCAGCTTTATTTGCGCTCATGCTCCCACTGAAGAAAAGGACGAACAGACCAAAGATATATTTTACGAGCGCTTAGAAGAAACATATGACCGTTGCCTTGCCCATGACATTAAAATTATTCTAGGCGATTTTAATGCCAAAATTGGAAAGGAGAATATCTTTGGCCCAACAGTCGGGAATTTCAGTCTCCACAGTAAACCATCTGACAATGGTATGAGGCTGATAGACTTTGCAGCTGTAAAAAAACATGGTAGTTAGCAGTACCAGATTTAATCATCTCGATATTCATAAGGGCACCTGGCTGTCTCCTGATCAAAGAACAAGTAATCAAATTGATCATGTTGTGATAGATGGAAGACATTCATCGAGCGTGTTGGAAGTACGATCATTCCGAGGCGCAAACATTGTTTCGGACCACTAACTTGTTGCAGCAAAGATACGTACCCGTCTAAACGTAGCAAATAAAGCACGAACAGACACAACACGAAAGTTAGACATCGATAGGCTGCAAACACTACAGAAAGCCACAGCATATTCAACTCAACTAGCCCAATTGCTTAATGAGAGCACTCCTTGTCCCGATAACATAACAACACAGTGGCAAAATATTGCCCACTCCATGCAAAGAGCCGCAAAATCCATACTTGGATACCAGAGACCTCCACAAAGGAATTCATGAGATGACCAGGAGAGTCGTGCTGCTACCGAAGAGAAAAATGCGGCATATAGAGGTACTTTACAATCAGTAGCTACGCGTAGCGCACGAGAGAGATATCGGGAGAAAAGGAGAGAAGAGAAACGTATTTTCCGCAAGAAAAAGAGAAAAATGGAAAAGTGGGAGTGTGAAAAAATCGAGATGTACAGGAGCCAGAATGAAGTCCGAAAATTCTACCAAAGAGTGAAACATCAAACAGATGGCTTTGGTACAGACACATCCTCCAGTAGAGACCAGCAAGGTAATCTGGTAACAGATACAGATAGCGTGCTCAGGATATGGAAGGAACATTTTTCCAATCTGCTGGTATCCAATAGTAGCGAAGACGATGATACCACAGATACAATCCCAGAAGATGGTATAGAATGTATACCACCCGGCCAAGATGAGGTAAAAACAGCAATCAACCGGCTGAAGAATAATAAGGCAGCAGGAGCCGATGGCTTACCAGCCGAGCTGTTTAAAACCGGAGGCGACGCGCTGATAAGGTGTATGCATCAGCTAGTTAGCACCATCTGGCAGGAGGAACCCGACGATTCGAACCTGAGCATCCTGTGTCCCGTCCACAAGAAAGGAGATAAGACCGTATGCTCCAACTATAGGGGCATAAGTCTTCTTCCTATTGCCTATAAGATAGTGTCAGGGATATTGTGCGAACGACTAAAGCCAATAAAAAAAAAAAAAAAAACCTTATTCCACAACATCCCATACGGGACAAGGGAGACTTCTCTCATATCAATGAGTGCACCCCGATTCATATTTAGCTCAATGATATGGGCCCTACTGTTTATCGCCGAGTCCGAACGGTGTGTCTTAAAGACACCACTTGTAGAGAAGTTTTTCAAGGCTGAAATACTCAGAAAATGTTGCCAACATTACTGAGGGGTATTTTGCCACCGTTGAAAAATGTTTGATGTTGCCTGGCCGGGGAATCGAACCCCCGACCTTCTGCGTGCAAGGCGGGCGTGCATACCATTGCACCACGGTGGCACCCATGCGCGATAAAGCCAATGGTCAACGAAATAATTGGACCATATCAATATGGCTTTAGACCTGGTAAGTCCACCATTGACCACATGTTTACCCTGCGGCAAATCCTTGAGAAGACCCAAGAGATGCAGATCGACACAGATCACCTTTTTGTCGATTATAAAGCAACTTCCGGCAGTCCCCTCCGATCAAAGGTATTCCATGCAATGTCTGAATTTGGTATCCCCGCAAAGCTTATCCGGCTTTGTAAGATGACTTTAACTGACACTAGGTCATCAGTTAAAATTGGAAAGAATCTCTCCGAACAGTTCAATACCAAAAGAGGTTTCAGACAAGGAGACAGCCTTCCGTGTGACCTATTCAACATTTTGCTGGAAAAGGTAATACGAGATGCAAATGTCAAAAGAAATGGCACAATTTACACCTATAGCCACATGTTACTTGCTTATGCTGATGGCATAGACATCATGGGACGATCAGTAAAGGAAGTAACTGATGCCGTTAGGAAGGTCGAAGCAGAATCTGCGAAAGTGGGTCTGGCGGTAAACGGCGAAAAGACCAAATTGATGGTGTCGACGCTCAAAGCGTCCATAGAGCTCGGACCAACTGTGGAAGTTGGTACCTATAATTTTGAGGTAGTTAAAGACTTCGTCTACCTCGGCACTGCCATAAACACAACAAACAACATCAGTTGTGAGAAGAATTGTATTGGCCAACAGATGCTACTATGGTTTAAGTAAGCAATTTAAAAACAAAGCCACATCTCGTCAAACAAAAATAACACTATACAAAACGCTGATACTACTACTACTAATGTATGGCTCCGAAGCATGGGTACTTGCGCAAGCAGATAAGGCAGTGCTTGGTGTGTTTGAGAGGAAAATTCTTCGAAAGATCTACGGGCCGATTTGCGTTGACGGTGAATATCGAAGTCGCATGAATAACGAGCTGTATCTGCTGTACAAAGACATGAATATAGTTAAACGTATCGAGATGCAACGATTGCGTTGGCTAGGCCATATCATAAGAATGTGCAATGATGAACCCGCTAAAAAAGCGTATGAATACATGCCACATGGAGGTGCACGCAGAATCGGCAGGCCTAAGCTTCGATGGAGCATACAAGTGGATGAAGAAATGAAATGGTGCGGTATTCCAGAAAGCGAAGCGAAAAACAGAGAGAATTGGAGATCTTTTCTTAGTTCGGTCTATGGAACACATGTTCTGTAATGGGCCAGCTAAGTTAGTAAGTAAGTACTTTTTCATGGCTCATCAAAGCAATAAGTGTGGATTTTTTAAGAATATTTTTTTCATGTATCAACCGGGCAATATGTGTGGATTTTTTAAAAATATTTTTTCATGTATCAACCGGGCAATAAGTGAGAATTTTTTAAGAATATTTTTCACGTATAAACCGTGCAATAAGTGTTGATTTTTACGTATATTTTTCATGTATCAACCGGGCAATAAATGTGGATTTTTTAAGAGTATTTTCTATCCACCACTTTGTAAATAGCTTTCATAAATAGAAGTCCTTGCAAAGGCCTTCTTTATGTAGCAGACATTCTGAACGACCTCTACGATTAGGAGACCTTTTATAGTTCGTCCATAGATCGAAGACCATGCAAATGCCTTCTGTGGGTAGACGACCTTCTAAAGGTTCTTGAAAAGGTCTTCTTGCTTCGCATAGAAGACCATTTAAAAATATTCTAAAGATCTTCCATAAACTTTGATAAGGTCCTGTACTGGTAGAAGTCTTACCTGAGGTCATCTGTGGTTAGAAGACCTTCTAAAAGTTTTTTAACACAAAATAACTTTTAACAGATTTTTTGAATAAAAACCCTTTCAAATATCTTCTTTGGTAAAGGATATCTATCTAAGCATTTCTGTCCCGCTGTAATGGTTATGTCTAGAAGTTTTCTTTAAATTGAAAACCTTTAAAAATTTTTTTCTATCTACTTCATATGGAAGAAAATCTTTAAATTTATTTGAAGTGAAGTGATCTCCATGAAACTCCCCATACTGACTTCGTTGGTATGACTAATAGCTGTCAATGTTACAGACGCCACAAATTAATCAAAAATTCAACTACGTTGGAAATCGCGCATCGTATCATTTCAAAAACACAACAACAACAATGCTGTAGAGTGAAAAAATGCCAAGCTAATTTTTTGGGGTAAAATATTATGATGATTATTGTTTAAACAAATTACCCAAAACATATTTAAAGTAAAGCTTAAGCCATAACCAACTACAAAGTGTGACTTGTTGGAGGTCTCCTCAAGTCGAGACAAAACTATTTCAAATGTTTTGTTTCTTCGTCTTCGTCTATTTTTTGGATAATTTACGCAATTAATTGGTGTTCACACTGGGCGGTCGTGGAGATTAACAGTTTTTTTCACCCTGTCAAACAACCGCACAGACACACACATCAAGACAATCATTGATAGATTAGAGTACAAAACTCGCAGAGCCCCATTATTGAGGTGGGGGACTTGTGGTTTAGTTGGCATTGTTGAGCTGTGTATTTTCTTCATATCTTTAACACATTTTATCATTTAAGGTATTTTTCTACGGAACATTTTTTTTTAACAAGGAAATCTGTTAAAAAATTAGAAATTAATCAAGTCCTCTACACCCTCTCCCATTAGCCACACACAAAGCAGCATATTTGGTCATCTCTCATGGAAATTAAGTAATATTAACTTATATTGCCCTACTCAGATAATGCACACATACGCCATTACAATGTCACCCACCAAAAAAGGAAAATAGATGTATTAGAGACGAAAAAGGTTATGAAAATAAATTACGTTTTAAGAGGTTGCCACAACCTGAGGAATGCATAAACGATACATCTTTTTCAGACACTAAAGATTGAATATGGAACCGATTTACATTAAAAATGCTTTCTATCCCTAGAAGATTTTTCAATTTTTTTTTTTGGTGGTTGATGAAAAAATGTTCCTAAAAATCCACGCTTATCGCTTTGGTGGTTGATGAAAAAATATTCCTAAAAATCTACACTTATTGCCCAGTTAGTGTTTGGAAAAATATTCTTAAAAAATCCACGCTTTTGGTTTTGGTGGTCCACGTTTAAATATTCTTAAACAATCCACGCTTTTGGTTTTGGTGGTCCACGATTAAATATTCTTAAAAAATCCACGTGTATTGCTTTGGTGGTCCATGAAAATCTATTCTAAAACAAGTAGGAAAAGCGTTAAGTTCGGTCGGGCCGAACTTTTTATACCCTTCACCACAAATTTCAGCCATTTCGGTGGATTAGTGTGGCCACAACCTTCAAAATACCGAAGATCGGAAGGTACCGTTCTATGGGGGCTATATGATGGCGTGGACCTATACCTACAAATTTCAGGGGGAAAGTTGTATACCCCAAAAGAAGACTGAATACCAAATTTCAATCATCTCGGTGTGATAATGAGGCCAAAACCTTCAAAATACCGAAAATCGGGAGATATCGTCCTATGGGGGCTATATCAAAACGTGGACCTATATAAACATTTTATGGTATGTTTCTTAGCCTCTGGAAACACAAAGTACATACAAAGTTACAACCGTTTCTGTTTTTAAATTGGACTAATAAAAAAACAAAAACAAAAAACATTGTTCCACAACATCCCATACGGGACAAGGGAGACTTCTCTCATATCAATGAGTGCACCCCGATTCATATTTAGCTCAATGATATGGGACCTACAGTTTATCGCCGAGTCCGAACGGCGTGTCTTAAGACACCACTTGTGGAGAAGTTTTTCAAGGCTGAAATACTCAGGAAATGTCGCCAACATTACTGAGGGGTATTTTGCCACCGTTGAAAAATGTTTGATGTTGCCTGGCCGGGGAATCGAACCCCCGACCTTTTGCGTGCAAGGCGGGCGTGCATACCATTGCACCACGGTGGCACCCAATTATTTAAGAATATAAATTGGACTAATACATTCAAAATATATTAAAATGACGCGTACTTTATATGAGGCGTTATATGGGGGCTATACCAAAACGTGGAACTATATAAACCAACTTTGGTAGGAATGTTTTTTGGCCTCTGGAGGCACAAAATACCAAATTACAACCAATTCGGTGGTAAAATGGGACAAATATCTTAATAATTCCTTAAAACGACGACGCTTCATTCGTCATTTTGTATGGGGGCTATACGAAAGCGTGGACCTACATAGCCCGCTTTCAATACCAAAAGTCCTACGTACATATAATAGATTTTCCCAAAATTTCATCCACCTACGTCAATCCGTTCGGACGCTAGAGTGATTTCCACAGACGGACAGACGGACGGACATGGCTATATCGATGTAGAATTGCACGTAGAACAAGAATATATATAGTTTGTTTATTTCGAGTAGTTACAAACGGAATGACAAACTTAATATACCCCCATCCTATGGTGGAGGGTATAAAAATCCACTCTTATTGCCCGGTTTACCCATGAAGAAATATTCTCAAGAAAACCACGCTTATTTATTGCCCGGTTATAAATGAAAAGATATTCTTAAAGAATGCATGCTTAGTGCCCGATTGGAGCATGTAAAAATATTCTAAAAATTCAACGTTTATGGCTTTTTGGATGGATGAAAAATATCCTTGTAACTCTGTTGGTTCTTAAAAACGGCGTCGCAAGCCTTTGACGCGACCAAATATACCTCCCACACCATTTGATGTTAACTTATTTTTCTATAAAAAAAGCTATAAATACAAAAACTATCAACTGGTTGGACCACACATGGCGTTTGAAACAGTTAAATCTCTTAGAGAAAATATTTCAAACTTATTTGTTGTTTAAACGGAGATTATTCGATGAAAGTGTGGACATAGATTTGCCATTAGTTAGAGTTATGAGGCAGCTGCTCCTAAATGGATGAAATGTGCACTTCATAGTAATTTAAAAGGTAAGTTGCCAATCAATTTACAACAAGCTGATGATGTTTATCAATGAATAAAAAAATTGTCGTTTTTCATTTTCAATAATTTCAATTTTTCCATACCACGTGCGGCAGAATGTATGTGTACGAGACCCGTATAAATGAACAAATCCTTACTGGTCCTTGCCAAGCAAAATTACACACATTTGTCTCTTTCGGTTCCTTGGTCACAAGGGAAAATATTTAACTTAGACATTGAATTAGCAGCCGCCGTTCGTTCTATGTGCCTCTATGATAAAAATTTCTAGTCAAACAAAAAAATACGTTACTCTTCGGGGTAATTAAAGTTATTTGACGGCGATTAGGGTCGCGTTAAAACAGACAAAACAAAACAATTGTCAAGTGTAGCCTATAATGTGAGAGTTCATTCGGCGTGCTTCCTGTGACATCTGAAATCCATTGTTTTTGTTTTTAATGGAAACACTTGAACAGCCAATGGTAGGAAAGACTTGTCGTTGTAAAATACACATTGTTCCCTAGCTTCTGTGGCCATCTTAATTAGAGTACTAAGAGAGTGTTAAAGCCCCGCATATGATGATGGTATAAACGTACGGAGACAGACTTAGACATTTCACGCTTAATTCATTTTGGTTAAACACCATGGTTTCACTAAGCAGTCATGCGTACATCCATCTGGTAATAGAAAAACAGACTTTTAAGCTGTTGCCTAGGTGTTTCTTCATACAATCAACGATGCGTTTCAAGTTCATAGTTTTAGGCAATGGAGTACATGATTGTCATCATCGTAGGCATCTGAATATTGTCTAAGACAATAAACCATCATGGCATTCGGCAGAAGCAATAACTTCCCTTCGTAGCAAACATATTTGTTCTCTTCAAAGTTTTCATCACCAGTTCTTTGTCTTTATTTCCCTTCCTTAAAAAATATGATGAAAACATGTTGACTTCGAAGTGGCGGATTATATGTGGAAGTACCAAATTTGAAATTTGCATTGATACTGGTACACCAAGAGAAATCATTCAAAGTTACAGATATCTTTAAGGATCACCCGTACGTGATACAGCAACTGCGTCAAAGGCGACAACATTAAGAATATTTTTTGATGGGCAAACATAGCAATAGGCGGGGAGTTTTCCGGAATATTTTTTTAATGGCAATCTTAGCAATAAGCGTGGATTTTTAAGAATATTTTTCATGCAGCAACCGGGCAATAAACGCAATAAGCGTCGATTATTTAAGAATATTTTGTTATTCACAAACCGGACAATAAGCTTGGATTTTTAAGAATATTTTTTAAGGGACCACCAAAGCAATAATCGTGGATTTTTTTAAGAATATTTTTCCTTAAACCACCAAAGCAATAAGCGTGGACTTTTTAAGAATATTTTTTCAGGGACCAACCGTTCAATAAGCTTGGATTTTTAAGAATATTTTTTCAGGGACCAACCGTTCAATAAGCGTGGATTTTTTAAGAATATTTTTTTAGGGACCAAACGTTCAATAAGCTTGGATTTTTTAAGAATATTTTTTCGGGGGCCAAACGTTCAATAAGCGTGGATTTTTTAAGAATATTTTTTTCAGGGACCAAACGTTCAATAAGCGTGGATTTTTTAAGAATATTTTTTTCAGGGACCAAACGTTCAATAAGCGTGGATTTTTTAAAAATATTTTTTTCAGGGACCAAACGTTCAATAAGCGTGGATTTTTTAAGAATATTTTTTTCAGGGACCAAACGTTCAGTAAGCGTGAATTTTTTAACAATATTTTTTTCAGGGACCAAACATTCAATAAGCGTGGATTTTTTAAGAATATTTTTTTCAGGGACCAAACGTTCAATAAGCGTGGATTTTTTAAGAATATTTTTTTCAGGGACCAAACGTTCAATAAGCGTGGATTTTTTAAGAATATTTTTTTCAGGGACCAAACGTTCAGTAAGCTTGAATTTTTTAAGAATATTTTTTTCAGGGACCAAACGTTCAATAAGCGTGGATTTTTTAAGAATATTTTTTTCAGGGACCAAACGTTCAATAAGCGTGAATTTTTTAAGAATATTTTTTTCAGGGACCAAACGTTCAATAAGCGTGGATTTTTTAAGAATATTTTTTTCAGGGACCAAACGTTCAATAAGCGTGGAATTTTTAAGAATATTTTTTTCGGGGACTAAACTTTCAATAAGCCTGGATTTTTCATGAATATTTTTTCAGGGACCAAACGTTCAATAAGCGTGGAATTTTTAAGAATATTTTTTCAGGGGCCAACCGTTCAATAAGCTTGTATTTTTTAAGAATATTTTTGAGGGATCAACTGTTCAAAAAGCGTGGATTTATAAAGAACATCTTTTCAGGAACCAACCGTTCAATAAACGTGGATTTTTTAAGAATATTTTTTCAGGGACCAACCGTTCAATAAACGTGGACTTTTTAAGAATATTTTTTCAGGGACCAACCGTTCAATAAGCGTGGATTTTTTAAGAATATTTTTTCAGAGGCCAACCGTTCAATAAGCGGGGATTTTTTAAGAATATTTTTTCAGAGGCCAACCGTTCAATAAGCTTGGATTTTTAAGAATATTTTTTCAGGGACCAACTGTTCAATATGCGTGGATTTTTTAAGAATATTTTTTCAGGGACCATCCGTTCAATAAGCGTGGATTTTTTAAGAATATTTTTTCAGGGACCAACCGTTCAATAAGCGTGGATTTTTTAAGAATATTTTTCAGGGACCAACCGTTCAATAAGCGTAGATTTTTAAGAATATTTTTTTCAGGGACCAAATGTTCAATAAGCGTGGATTTTTTAAGAATACTTTTTCAGGGACCAACCGTTCAATAAGCGTGGATTTTTTAAGAATATTTTTCAGGGACCAACCGTTCAATAAGCGTAGATTTTTAAGAATATTTTTTTCAGGGACCAAATGTTCAATAAGCGTGGATTTTTTAAGAATACTTTTTCAGGGACCAACCGTTCAATAAGCGTGGATTTTTAAGAATATTTTTTTCAAGGACCAAATGTTCAATAAGCTTGGATTTTTTAAGAATATTTTTTTCAGGGACCAAACGTTCAATAAGCGTGGATTTTTTAAGAATATTTTTTTCAGGGACCAAACGTTCAGTAAGCGTGAATTTTTTAAGAATATTTTTTTCAGGGACCAAACGTTCAATAAGCGTGGATTTTTTAAGAATATTTTTTTCAGGGACCAAACGTTCAATAAGCGTGAATTTTTTAAGAATATTTTTTTCAGGGACCAAACGTTCAATAAGCGTGGATTTTTTAAGAATATTTTTTTCAGGGACCAACCGTTCAATAAGCTTGTATTTTTTAAGAATATTTTTTTCGGGGACTAAACTTTCAATAAGCCTGGATTTTTCAAGAATATTTTTTCAGGGACCAAACGTTCAATAAGCGTGGAATTTTTAAGAATATTTTTTCAGGGCCCAACCGTTCAATAAGCTTGTATTTTTTAAGAATATTTTTGAGGGATCAACTGTTCAAAAAGCGTGGATTTATAAAGAACATCTTTTCAGGAACCAACCGTTCAATAAACGTGGATTTTTTAAGAATATTTTTTCAGGGACCAACCGTTCAATAAACGTGGACTTTTTAAGAATATTTTTTCAGGGACCAACCGTTCAATAAGCGTGGATTTTTTAAGAATATTTTTTCAGAGGCCAACCGTTCAATAAGCGTGGATTTTTTAAGAATATTTTTTCAGAGGCCAACCGTTCAATAAGCTTGGATTTTTAAGAATATTTTTTCAGGGACCAACTGTTCAATATGCGTGGATTTTTTAAGAATATTTTTTCAGGGACCATCCGTTCAATAAGCGTGGATTTTTTAAGAATATTTTTTCAGGGACCAACCGTTCAATAAGCGTGGATATTTTAAGAATATTTTTCAGGGACCAACCGTTCAATAAGCGTAGATTTTTAAGAATATTTTTTTCAGGGACCAAATGTTCAATAAGCGTGGATTTTTTAAGAATACTTTTTCAGGGACCAACCGTTCAATAAGCGTGGATTTTTAAGAATATTTTTTTCAAGGACCAAATGTTCAATAAGCTTGGATTTTTTAAGAATATTTTTTTCAGGGACCAAACGTTCAATAAGCGTGGATTTTTTAAGAATATTTTTTTCAGGGACCAAACGTTCAATAAGCGTGAATTTTTTAAGAATATTTTTTTCAGGGACCAAACGTTCAATAAGCGTGGATTTTTTAAGAATATTTTTTTCAGGGACCAAACGTTCAATAAGCGTGGATTTTTTAAGAATATTTTTTTCAGGGACCAAACGTTCAATAAGCGTGGAATTTTTAAGAATATTTTTTCAGGGGCCAACCGTTCAATAAGCTTGTATTTTTTAAGAATATTTTTGAAGGATCAACTGTTCAAAAAGCGTGGATTTATAAAGAACATCTTTTCAGGAACCAACCGTTCAATAAACGTGGATTTTTTAAGAATATTTTTTCAGGGACCAACCGTTCAATAAACGTGGATTTTTTAAGAATATTTTTTCAGGGACCAACCGTTCAATAAGCGTGGATTTTTTAAGAATATTTTTTCAGAGGCCAACCGTTCAATAAGCGTGGATTTTTTAAGAATATTTTTTCAGAGGCCAACCGTTCAATAAGCTTGGATTTTTAAGAATATTTTTTCAGGGACCAACTGTTCAATATGCGTGGATTTTTTAAGAATATTTTTTCAGGGACCATCCGTTCAATAAGCGTGGATTTTTTAAGAATATTTTTTCAGGGACCAACCGTTCAATAAGCGTGGATTTTTTAAGAATATTTTTCAGGGACCAACCGTTCAATAAGCGTAGATTTTTAAGAATATTTTTTTCAGGGACCAAATGTTCAATAAGCGTGGAGTTTTTAAGAATACTTTTTCAGGGACCAACCGTTCAATAAGCGTGGATTTTTAAGAATATTTTTTTCAAGGACCAAATGTTCAATAAGCTTGGATTTTTTAAGAATATTTTTTCAGGGACCAACCGTTCAATAAGCGTAGATTTTTAAGAATATTCTTTCAGAGACCAACCGTTTAATAAGCGTGGATTTTTTAAGAATATTTTTTCAGGGACCAACCGTTCAATAAGCGTGGATTTTTTAAGAATATTTTTTCAGGGACCACCAAAGCAATAAGCGAGGATTTTTAAGAATATTTTGTCAGGGACCAACCGTTCAATAAGCGTAGATTTTTAAGAATATTTTTTCAAGGACCAACCGTTCAATTAGCGTGGATTTTTTAAGAATATTTTTTCAGGGACCAACCGTTTAATAAGCGTGGATTTTTTAAGAATATTTTTTCAGGGACCACCAAAGCATAAAGCGAGGATTTTTAAGAATATTTTTTTCAGGGACCAAATGTTCAATAATCGTGGATTTTTTAAGAATATTTTTTCAGGGACCAAATGTTCAATAAGCGTGGATTTTTTAAGAATATTTTTTCAGGGACCAAATGTTCAATAAGCGTGGATTTTTTAAGAATATTTTTTCAGGCACCACCAAAGCAATAAACGAGGATTTTTAAGAATATTTTTTTCTGGGACCAAATGTTCAGTAAGCGTGGATTTTTAAGAATATTTTTTCATGGACCACCAAAGCAATAAAGAATATTTTTTCAGGGACCACCGAAGGTATAAGCGTGGATTTTTAAGAATATTTTTTCAGGGACCAAATGTTCAATTAGCGTTGATTTTTTAAGAATATTTTTTCAGGGACCAAATGTTCAATTAGCGTTGATTTTTTAAGAATATTTTTTCATGGACCACCAAAGCAATAAGCGAGTATTTTAAAGAATATTTTTTCAGGGACCAAATGTTCAATAAGCGTGGATTTTTTAAGAATATTTTTTCAGGGACCAGCCGTTCAATAAGCGTGGATTTTTTTAAGAATATTTTTTTCAGGGACCACCAAAGCAATAAGCGTGGATTTTTAAGAATATTTTTAAAGGGACCAACCGTTCAATAAACGTGAATTTTTTGAGAATATTTGTTCAGGGACCAGCCGTTCAATAAGCTTGGATTTTTTAAGAATATTATTTCAGGGACCAGCCGTTAAATAAACGTGGATTTTTTAAGAATATTTTTTCAGGGACCAGCCGTTAAATAAACGTGGATTTTTTAAGAATATTTTTTCAGGGACCACCAAAGCAATAAGCGTGGATTTTTAAGAATATTTTTTTTTAGGGACCACCAAAGCAATAAGCGATTTTTAAGAATATTTTTAAAGGGACCAACCGTTCAATAAACGTGAATTTTTTGAGAATATTTGTTCAGGGACCAGCCGTTCAATAAGCTTGGATTTTTTAAGAATATTATTTCAGGGACCAGCCGTTAAATAAACGTGGATTTTTTAAGAATATTTTTTCAGGGACCAGCCGTTAAATAAACGTGGATTTTTAAGAATATTTTTTTCAGGGACCACCAAAGCAATAAGCCTGGATTTTTAAGAATATTTTTTTCAGGGACCACCAAAGCGTGGATTTTTAAGAATATTTTCTCTGGGACCAACCGTTCAAAAAGAGTGGATTTTTTAAGAATATTATTTCAGGGACAGCCGTTAAATAAACGTGGATTTTTTAAGAATATTTTTTCAGGGACCAGCCGTTAAATAAACGTGGATTTTTTAAGAATATTTTTTCAGGGACCACCAAAGCAATAAGCGTGGATTTTTAAGAATATTTTTTCAGGGACCACCAAAGCAATAAGCCTCGATTTTTAAGAATATTTTCTCTGGGACCAACCGTTCAAAAAGTGTGGATTTTTTGAGAATATTTTTTCAAGGACTAACCTTCCGATAGGCCTGGGTTTTTTTAAGAATATTTTTTCAAAGACTAACCTTCCAATAGGCCTGGGTTTTTTTAAGAATATTTTTCCAGTGACCAACCGTTCAATAAGGTTGGATTTTTTAAGAATAGTTTTTGAGGTAGCAAATCATATTTATGTATATCTGTCTCCCAGAATTTCATTCAGCTATATTCAAGTCCCAATTTTCCCCAGTGTAATATTACTTCAAATCCACTCACATATAAAGGAGTAAGTGCGTTGACATTTACTTACATTAACATTTAGGCCGACAAAGTATTACTCGAAGAAGAAGAACAACAACAATATCCATTCACATGTATACCCTTTGGATGCGGGCTGATCAGGTGAAAAGTTTGTTTTTTCAGTTTATTTCGCTGGAACATTTGCATCAAGTTCTTTCAAAAACAATAACAACAATGTTGTTTTCACCATTGCGTTTACAAGTAACACCGATGTCTCGTTAATTTCATCGTTAGAGAGTGGTTCCGTTTTCTGTCGAATTTAAATTGAAGTTAATTAAACAATTATGGGAGGGCAGCCATAATGCATGTTAACTACAGGCCTCAAGTGATACAAAGACGACAAATTGTCAACAATGAAAAACATTTCAAATGCAAAACTCTTCAAATGAATTATGCAAATAACTGACGACCATCATAAAGGTGGGCAATACAGATGTGTTGGGGGCAATACTCCTTTTAATTGTAATAACGGGCATCTTAAATTGTTTGCAAAGCTTGAGGGATTTTCGTTAACAAATAAGGTGTTAATATTGTTAAAATATTTTTACCCAGGCGAGTTAATTTAATCGATCTCCGGGTATGATTACTTTTGCACTAATACCATCTTTACAGCTTCAGGAGAAGCGGTAACATATAGAAAAAAGAATAGTTTAGAGGTAAAAAAATCGTTAAAAGCTAACTTTATAGATCACCATTGATACTTCTAACTATTCTTATAAGCATCTTAAAATGTCTTAGAGCGGTGTTTTTCTTATAATACAAAAAAATGGCATCTATAAATAAGTATAAATGAGAAATTTCCCGGATTTCTTATAAAGATTCTCACGGCCATTAATTATTGGTTTACGCCTAGCAAAATGTGCAAAAAGATACTGACAACAATAAATGATGTATATTTTTCCAGTATTTCTGTTTTATTTTTTTGCCATACAACACACCAACAAAATGAGCCTTTTTGTATGCAAAAGGTGTTGAAGCACATCACAGTACAGTGCATCACATCCACTCAATTAATCGATATTAATGGTTTATAAAGTGCCGACCGACACTAACTAAACATCATTACGACATAGTAGTTGTAATTTTTAGTACGAAAAAAGTAGCTAGAATTTTTTCAGATTATTTTTCATGTAGTCGAATGATTTGAAATTGTCGAAGCGATGGATGGATGGTTGAGTGGCGGCTTGCCATTGCACATTGTTCGCAAATATGCATACCATAGTTCTTTTTTTCTGCGCTTATTCAAATCGAATATTCATTTAGGGCCCATCAGAAAAGTGTCAAAATCGTTAATTTATTAGCTGTTCATCATTAGAGTGTGTGTGTGTGTAAGTTTTTGTCTGTGCAATTTTTACCGCCATTCAATGGAAGCAGCGATGCACAGTGTGGTGAAACAGAAATTTATGTGTTAATAAAAATATTGTTCTTAGAAAAAAAGATAAACGCAGGGGACATTAAACTAATCAAAAACTGTAAAAGGTTAAAATATCCACGAATTTTCAAATATAAAAAATATCCACGAATTTTCAAATATTTAAAAAATCCAGGATTGTCAAAATGAATATTCAAAAAATCCAGGATTTTTCAAAAATCAATATTTAAAAAATCCACAATTTTTCAAAAATTAATCTTTAAAAAATCAAAAATTAATATTTAAAAAGTTCACGATCCTTCAAAAATAAAACTCTATAAAAATCCACAATTTTTAAAAAATTGATTTTTAAAAAATCTATAATTTTTAAACTTAATGTTTAAAAAAATCCACGATTTGAAAAAAATAATCTTTTAAATACTAATATTTAAAAAATCCAAAATACATTAAAAAATTCACGATCTTTCACGATCTTTTAATATTTAGAAAATCCAGGATCTTTCAAAAGTAAATCTCTAAAAATCCTCGATTTTTAAAAAAATTATCTTCAAAAAAATCGATAATTTTTAAAACTTAATTTTTAAAAAAATCCAACATTTTACAAAATATGATATTAAAAAAATCCACGATTTTTCAAATATTAATATTCAAAAAACGTTCAAAAATTAACCTCTAGAAATCACAAATTTTTAAATATTAATATTCAAAAACTTTCAAAAATAAACATCTAAAAAATTCACGATTATTCAAAAATTAATATTTAAAAACTTCACGATTTTTAAAATTGATCTTTAAAAAATCCACAATTTTTACAACTTAATCTTAAATCAAAAAATCCCCGATTTTACAAAAATTAAACTTACAAATCCACGATTTTTCAAATATTAATATTTAAAAACGCCACGATATTTCAAATACTAATATTTAAAAAATCCAAAATAAATAAAAAAATTCACGATCTTTCAAAAATTAATATTTAGAAAATTCAGGATCTTTCAAAAGTTAATCTCTAAAAATCCTCGATTTTTAAAAAAATGATCGTTAAAAAATCCATATATTAAAACTTAATCTTAAAAAATCCAAGATTTTACAAAATATGATCTTGAAAAAAATCCACCATTTTTCAAATATTAATATTCAAAAATTTTCAAAAATTAACCTCTGAAAAATTCTCGATTTTTCAAATATTAATATTTAAAAACTTTCAAAAATTAACCTCTAAAAAATTCACGATTTTTCAAAAATTAATATTTAAAAAAATCAAGATTGATCTTTAAAATTGATCTTTAAAAATCCACAAGTTTTACAACTTAATCTTAAATCAAAAATCCCCGATTTTACAAAAATTAATCTTAAAAAATCCACGATTTTTCAAATATTAATATTTAAAAACGCCACGATTTTTCAAATACTAATATTTAAAAATCCAAAATTCATTCAAAAATAGACGATCTTTCGAAAATGAACCTCTAAAAAATTTATTTTAAAAAATCCACGATCTTTCAAAAAAATTGTTCCACAAACATCCCATACAGGGCAATGAAGACTCTCTCATATGAACCTACTGTTTATCGCCGAGTTCGAACGGCGTGTCTTAAGACAACACTTTGTAGAGAAGTTTTACATGGCTGAAATACTCAGGAAATGTCGCCAAATTTAATGAGGGGTATTTTGCCACCGTTGAAAATTTGATGTTGCCTGGCCGAGTAATCGATTGCACGATCTCCAGCGTGCAAGATGGGTGTGCATACAACTGAACCACGTTGATACCCGCTTTTCAAAAATTAAGCTCTAAAAAATTCACGATTTTTCAAAAATTAATATTTAGAAAATCCACGATTATTCAAATAATATTTAAAACATCCACAATTATTCAAATCATAATATTTAAAAAATCGATGATTTTTCAAATCTTAATATTTAAAAAATCGACGATTTTTCAAATCTTAATATTTAAAAAATCGACGATTTTTCAAATATAACTATTTAAAAAATCCACATTTTTTTTAAATATAAATATTTAAAAAATCAAAGATTGTTTAAATATTAATATTTAAAATATTCACGATTTTTCAAAACTATTCCACGTTTTATTGGTCCTTTGGCCTTTCAAAACTATTTCATAAAAATCCACGTTTTATTGGTCCTTTGGCCTTTCAAAACTATTTCATAAAAATCCACGTTTTATTGGTCCTTTGGCCTTTCAAAACTATTTCATAAAAATCCACGTTTTATTGGTCCTTTGGCCTTTCAGAACTATTTCATAAAAATCCACGTTTTATTGGTCCTTTGGCCTTTCAAAACTATTTCTTAAAAATCCACGTTTTATTGGTCCTTTGGCATTTCAAAACTATTTCTTAAAAATCCACGTTTTATTGGTCCTTTGGCCTTTCAAAACTATTTCATAAAAATCCACGTTTTATTGGTCCTTTGGCCTTTCAAAACTATTTCATAAAAATCCACGTTTTATTGGTCCTTTGGCCTTTCAAAACTATTTCATAAAAACCCACGTTTTATTGGTCCTTTGGCCTTTCAGAACTATTTCATAAAAATCCACGTTTTATTGGTCCTTTGGCCTTTCAAAACTATTTCTTAAAAATCCACGTTTTATTGGTCCTTTGGCCTTTCAAAACTATTTCTTAAAAATCCACGTTTTATTGGTCCTTTGGCCTTTCAAAACTATTTCTTAAAAATCCACGTTTTATTGGTCCTTTGGCCTTTCAAAACTATTTCTTAAAAATCCACGTTTTATTGGTCCTTTGGCCTTTCAAAACTATTTCTTAAAAATCCACGTTTTATTGGTCCTTTGGCCTTTCAAAACTATTTCTTAAAAATCCACGTTTTATTGGTCCTTTGGCCTTTCAAAACTATTTCTTAAAAATCCACGTTTTATTGGTCCTTTGGCCTTTCAAAACTATTTCTTAAAAATCCACGTTTTATTGGTCCTTTGGCCTTTCAAAACTATTTCTTAAAAATCCACGTTTTTTTGGTCCTTTGGCCTTTCAAAACTATTTCTTAAAAATCCACGTTTTATTGGTCCTTTGGCCTTTCAAAACTATTTCTTAAAAATCCACGTTTTATTGGTCCTTTGGACTTTCAAAACTATTTCTTAAAAATCCACGTTTTATTGGTCCTTTGGCCTTTCCAAACTATTTCTTAAAAATCCTCGTTTTATTGGTCCTTTGGCCTTTCCAAACTATTTCTTAAAAATCCTCGTTTTATTGGTCCTTTGACCTTTCAAAACTATTTCTTAAAAATCCACGTTTTATTGGTCCTTTGGCCTTTCAAAACTATTTCTTAAAAATCCACGTTTTATTGGTCCTTTGACCTTTCAAAAAATACTCTTCAAAAATTCACGTTTAATTGGTCCTTTGGTCTTTCAAAAAATATTCTTTAAAAAATCCAGGTTTTATTGGTCCTTTGGTCTTTTAAATAATATTCTTTAAAAAATCCATGTTTTATTGGTCCTTCGGTCTTTCAAAAAGTATTCTTTAAAAATCCACGTTTTTTGGTCCTTTGGCCTTTCAAAATTATTCTTTAAAAATTCACGTTTTATTGGTCCTTTGGCATTTCAAAAAATGTTTTATGCGTCCTTTAGCTTTTTAAAAGCTAATCTTAAAAAATCCACATTTTAGGTCCTTCGTCCTTAAAAATCCTTCACTACAAAATTTCAAACAATCAATGAACTTTTGTGATGGATGTACCAGAATTAGTTACCCCGATATAGGCCAAAGCGTTTAACTGTGCTTGATGATTCTCTTCTATTTTGCCACTCTCTAATATTTCATGAAAGCTGACACGTTATTGTTGTTGTTGTATTTTCTTGGGCACGTAAATATTGATGACGATCAATAACAGCCAAAAATTAGCATTCTATTATTAGGTAAACAACATTTATCACTAACAATAATAGCAACAACAACAAAGAAAACAAAACAATGTTCATAACGAACTCAATACAAATTACAATCCCTAACAACAAACAAATATTGCGCACACAAACATTCGCTGTTTACCTACAACCAAATAATTGCAATCATTAACACACAGATAATAGCAACAACAACAACAACAGTCAAAATAAATATTGAAATATTGTACAACAGGCCAACTGTGTGTTGGCAAAAAAAAAAAAACGAACGCATACCTTCCCCCACTAAACACAACAATAAAGGACATTTAACAAAAAAGGACAAAAGGAGGACCTACTCTTATCGGCAGCAGCACCAAACCCAACAAAAAAGGGAAAACAAAAACATTAACTAATGAACACGAAGCCGCAAACACACACAAAACCTAAACTAAATAAAACTCTTGAAAAAATCTAGGATTCAATAGAAAAAATACAACAAATAAATAGCAAGTTCTCGCACCTATTGAAATCACTGGTTAGCATTGCAAATTGATTAGGAATTCGCCATGAACCTCGTCGCAATGTGAGTGGTGGCTGGTTGGTTGGCACGTTAGTTTTTTTCTTCTGTTTTGTATCGGCATAGTGTGACAATCATCATCATCATTTACAATGCAGCAAACAAGGTCGTTAAGGATCACATAACTTGAGTAATTTATGAGTTTTTCGGACACTTAACAAACAATGGAGCAAAGACAATCGGACAATTTGTTGGGGTGTTGGTGGTAAACCATAACAAAGCTATGGACAAAAGATGGTGATGATGATGATCATTGGAATGTAATAAAGGTGGTCTTTGCTATTTTTTGGGTTATTTCTCCCGAAATAGATTTTTATGCTAATTTTATTAGAATTTGTTCACACCCGCTGCTGTTGGGCCACCGATTTTGTTCAATTTCTAGATTATAAGGGCATCGTATCGAACTTTTACGAGTGATGGTAAAAGGTCACTAAAATGCTATTGAATTGTTGTGGGCTATTCAAGAGTGCTACAATTTCTACTAATACTGTCCGGTTTGATGGAGGCACGTGGTCATTTGAGCAACCGTTTTTGGAGTTTTATGATTTATAGAAGGTAATCAATGCTTATTCAGGCAAATTTTCATATCAGGGCATCTAACGTGCACATATTTTCGTTTAAGCGAAGCAACTATAATTTCATATGGAACTTATCTGAATTTACTTACTTACATACTTAGCCAAATGTAGAATAGACATCGCTCCAGAAGTGGATGTGAGGGACTAGCTTTCCTATTAAACCAGTCTGTTCAACGCAGATTGACTCTAATGGCCCGCAAATTGAATGTATGGGATAGGTCGTCAGGTGGGGATCTGCCGAGGTAGAGTTTCTTACGCTAAAAATCCCCACGGCAGCGGGTTTTTACGTACCGGATTGACCCGAAACCAAAAGTGTTTCGGCCAGCGGCTGCCAACCCAGCATTATATGCTGCTACAACAGAAAACTATTAATATTTGCATTTCAGGTTATAGACCCAACATTGGCCCGCTTTTAGAAGGTCATGACGGTCAAGCACTGCCGAAAGTCATGCTTTAATGCTCATCATGAATTGTGACATTCGGTTTTATGTATTGACCAGAGGGGTATAACGTTGGCTGAACAGAATGCTCAAGAAAAAAAATGTTGGGTCTATTTATAGAACATTTGCTTGTCTAATCGTGGATCTTTTTTATACAAAATATTCTTCTCCAATCGTGGGTCTATTTATAGAGAATTTTCGTGGCCAATCGAGGGTCTATCTATAAAAAAATTTTCGTGGTCAATCGTGGAAATATTTTTAGAAAATGTGGCCAATCGTGGTTCTACTTATATAAAATTTTTTGGTCAATCGTGGTTCTGGTTTGGGTGACGTAGGGGATGGAAGATACCAAGGAACGGTCCTGAACGGCTTTAACATGGCAAAGCCCAGGATTTATCTTGGTCCCTCTTTCATCTCAAGTGGACACTGACCTCCCCGTGGTGTCACCTGGGGAACTGCCTTTAACACCCGTTAAAGGTAGTGAGCTAACATGTGCCGCGCGTTCACCCATAAGAACGTTAAAAACTTTGGTTTGGGCGTCGGGTTAGTAACCCTCCCCTAGAAAAACAGCCTACTATGAAAAAACAAAAGAAAAACAAACCCCTCTAAAGTGGACGAACCCCGCAAACGTTTTAAGGGCCATGATCTGCGAATCTGCACCTGGAATGTTCGCACTCTTTATAGAGAAGGTGCAGTTTACGCATTGGCAGATGTAATTGAAAAGTACAAGGCCGACATTACTGCCATACAGGAAATACGATGGAACGGGAAAGGCGTCACAAGGTGACGCACTGTATTAGAGCTGCCATGACAACAAGCATGAGTTTGGTTGCGGATTTGTAGTTGGTCGGAGGTTAAAACATCTGGTCTCCAGCTTCACCCCATTTAATTCGATTAAATGTAAAATTCTTCAACATCAGCTTTATTTGCGCTCATGCTCCCACTGAAGACAAGGACGAACAGACCAAAGATATATTTTACAAGCGCTTAGAAGAAACTTGTGACCGTTGCCCTGCCCATGACGTTAAAATTATACTAGGCGATTTTAATGCCAAAATTGGAAAGGAGACTATCTTTGGCCCAACAGTCGGGAAATTCAGTCTCAACAGTGAAACATCCGACAATGGTATGAGGCTGATAGTCTTTGCAGCTGCAAGAAACATGGTAGTTAGAAGGTACCAGATTTAAGCATCTCGATATTCATAAGGGCACCTGGCAGTCGCCAGAACAAAGAACAAGAAATCAAATTGATCACGTTGTGATAGATAGAAGACATGCATCAAGCGTGTTGGATGTACGATCGTTCCGAGGTGCAAACATAGACTCGGACCACTACCTTGTTGCAGCAAAGGTACGTACCAGATTAAACGTAGCAAACAAAGTGCGAACAGACACAACACGGAAGTTGGACATCGGTAAGCTGCAATAACAACAGATAGCCAGAGCATATTCCACTCAACTGGCCGAACTGCTTAATCAAAGCACTCCTCGTCCCGATAACATATCAGGACAATGGCAAAACATTGCCCATTCCATGCAAACAGCCGCAAAATCAGTACTTGGATATCAGAGACCTCCACCAAGGAATCCATGGTATGACCAGGAGTGTCGTGCTGCTACCGAAGAGAAAAAACGCGGCATATAGGGCTACTTTACAATCAGTAGCAACGCGTAGCGCACTAGAGTGGTATCGGGAGAAAAGGAGAGAGGGAAAACGTCTTTTCCGCAGGAAAAAGAGAGAGATGGAAAAACGGGAGTTTTAACAAATCGAGATGTACAGGAGACAGAATGAAGTCCGAAAATTCTACCAAAGAGTGAAACATCAAACTGATGGCTTTGGAACTGGCACATCCTCCTGTAGAGACCAGCAAGGAAATCTGGTAACTGATACACATATAGTGTGCTAAGGATATGGAAAGATCATTTTTCCAAACTGTTGGTATCCAATAGTAGCGAAGTCGACGAAGATACCACAGATCCAATCCCAGAAGATGGTATTGAATGTATACCAGCCGGCCAAGATGAGGTAAAGACAGCTATAAACCGGCTGAAAAATAATAAGGCAGCAGGAGCTGATGGCCTACCAGCCGAGCTGTTTAAAACCGGAGGCGACACGCTGATAAGGTGTATGCATCAGCTAGTTAGCTCCATCTGGCAGAAAGAACGCGGACCCGATGATTGGAACCTGAGCATCCTGTGTCCCGTCCAAAAGAAAGGAGATAATACTTTATGCTTCAACTATAGGGGCATAAGTCTTCTCCCTATCGCCTACAAGATAGTGTCAGGGATATTGTGCGAACGACTAAAGCCCATGGTCAACGAAATAATTGGACCATACCAATGCGGCTTTAGACCTGGCAAGTCCACCATTGACCAGATATTTACCTTGCGGCAAATCCTGGAGAAGACCAAAGAGATGCAGATCGACACCTACCACCTTTTTGTCGATTATAAATCAGCCTTCGACAGGCCGCTAAAGGAATTCCAAGCTTTTTCTGAATTTGGTATCCCCGCAAAGCTCATTCGGCTTTGTAAAATGACTTTAAGTGACACAAGATCTTCAGTTAAAATAGGAAAGAACCTCTCCGAACAGTTTTGTACCAAAAGAGGTTTCAGGCAGAAAAGGTTATACGAGAGGCAAACGTCAAAAGGAGTGGCACAATCTACGCCAATAACCACATGTTACTTGCTTATGCTGATGATATAGACATCATGGGACGATCAGTAAAAGAAGTAACCGATACCTTTATGAAGGTCGAAGGAGAATCTGCTAAAGTGGGTAAACGGCGAGAAGACCAAGCTGATGGTGTCGACGCGCAATGCGTCCATTGAGCTCGGACCAACTGTTGAAGTTGGTTCCTATAATTTTGAGGTAGTAAAAGACTTCGTATACCTCGGCACCGCCGTAAACACAACAAACGACATCAGTTGTGAAATAAGAAGAAGAATTGTATTGGCCAACAGATGCTACTTTGGCTTAAGTAAGCACTTTAAAAACAAAGCCAGAGCTCGTCAAACAAACATAACGCTTTACAAAACACTGATACTACCCGTGCTGAAGTATGGCTCCGAAGCCTGGGTATTTGGGCAAGCAGACGTGGCAGTGCTTGGTGTGTTTGAGAGAAAATTTCTTCGAAAGATATACGAACCGATCTGCGTTGACGGTGAATATCGACGTCGCATGAACCACGAGCTGTATCTGCTATACAACGACATGAATATAATTAAACGTATCGAGATGCAACGATTGCGATGATGAACCCACTAAAAAGGCGTATAAATTCGAGCCACATGGCGGAGCACGCAGAATTGGCAGGCCAAAGAATAGATGGCGCAAACAAGTGGATGAAGAGATGACAAGGAGCGGTATTCCAAAAAGCGAAGCACTAAACAGAGAGAATTGGAGATCTTTTCTTAGTTCGGTCTATGGAACAAATGTTCTGTAATGGGCCAGCTAAGTAAGTAATCGTGGTTCTATTTATAGAAAATTTTCGTGGACAATCGTGGGTCAATTTATTCAAATTTTTCCTCTACAATCGTTGATCTACATATTTATAGAAAATTTTCTTGGCCAAGCGTGTGTCTATTTATAGAAAATTTTGTTCTTCAATCCTGAGTCAATTTATAAAAAAATTTCTTCGCTAATCGTGGTTCTTTTTATAGAAATTTTTTTTCTCCAATCGTGAGTCTATTCTATTTATAAAAAACTTTTCTTCCCCAATTGTGGTTCTATTTATAGAAAATTTTCTTCTCCAATCGTGGGTCTGTTTATAGAAAATTTCCTTCTCCAATCCTTGATCTATTTATAGAAAACTTTCTTTTCCAATCGTGGATCTATTTATAGAAAAATTTCTTCTCCAATCGTTGATCTATTTATAGAAAATTTTCTTTCCCAATCGTGGTTCTATTTATAGAAAACTTTCTTCTCCAAGCGTGGATCTATTTATAGAAAATTTTCTTCTCCAATCGTTGATCTATTTATAGAAAATTTTCTTCTCCAATCGTGGGTCTATTTATAGAAAATTTTCTTCTCCAATCGTTGATCTATTTATAGAAAATTTTCTTCTCCAATCGTGGATCAATTTATAGAAAATTTTCTTCTCCAATCGTGGGTCTATTTATAGAAAATTTTCTTCTCCAATCGTTGATCTATTTATAGAAAATTTTCTTCTCCAATCGTTGATCTATTTATAGAAAATTTTCTTCTCCAATCGTGGGTCTATTTATAGAAAACTTTCTTCTCCAATCGTTGATCTATTTATAGAAAATTTTCTTCTCCAATCGTTGATCTATTTATAGAAAATTTTCTTCTCCAATCGTGGGTCTATTTATAGAAAATTTTCTTCTCCAATCGTTGATCTATTTATAGAAAATTTTCTTCTCCAATCGTTGATCTATTTATGGAAAATTTCCTTCTCCAATCTTGAATCTGTTTATAGTAAATTTTCTTCTCCAATCGTTGATCTATTTATAGAAAATTTTCTTCTCCAATCGTGGGTCTATTTATAGAAAATTTTCTTCTCCAATCGTGGGTCTATTTATAGAAAATTTTCTTCTCCAATCGTTGATCTATTTATAGAAAATTTTCTTCTCCAATCGTTGATCTATTTATAGAAAATTTTCTTCTCCAATCGTGGGTCTATTTATAGAAAATTTTCTTCTCCAATCGTTGATCTATTTATAGAAAATTTTCTTCTCCAATCGTTGATTTATTTATAGAAAATTTTCTTCTCCAATCGTGGGTCTATTTATAGAAAATGTTCTTCTCCAATCGTGGGTCTATTTATAGAAAACTTTCTTCTCCAATCGTTGATCTATTTATAGAAAATTTCCTTCTCCAATCTTGAATCTGTTTATAGTAAATTTTCTTCTCCAATCGTTGATCTATTTATAGAAAATTTTCTTCTCCAATCGTGGGTCTATTTATAGAAAATTTTCTTCTCCAATCGTGGGTCTATTTATAGAAAATTTTCTTCTCCAATCGTGGATCAATTTATAGAAAATTTTCTTCTCCAATCGTGGGTCTATTTATAGAAAATTTTCTTCTCCAATCGTTGATCATATCCACTGTAAAACATTTTGTTGTTATTCAAATACTTGAATACAACAAAATATGGACTAAAGCTGAAATAAACACAAATATGTAAAATTCTGCAGTCCAACAATAAAAAACGCCAACAACAATAATAGGCATCAGCACGGCCTTGTTGATCAATGCGTAATGCAAAAACAACAACTTTCTCGTTGTTTTACCCCCGCTTATTGAAGCAACACTCCTATGTTCGTATTCTTTGCAAAGCAAAGACGACATAAAAACAGTGGTGGATATAAAATTCTTTAGTTCGACTCAAATTGTAGGGTAATCAGTTTTAGGGCCATATAGCAAATTTCTCATTTTGTTTAATTTGCTGGATGGGCTTATTGACCTGTTTATCGATACAGAGTCGGCGGAAAAGGGAACTGATGAAGTTGTTTGGTGACAACTGAAACTATAGTATTCCCTACCCTCCGCCCGCAACTAATCAATTTCATATCCACTGTAAAACATTTTGTTGTTATTCAAATACTTGAATACAACAAAATATGGACTAAAGCTGAAATAAACACAAATATGGAAAATTTTCTTCTCCAATCGTTGATCTATTTATAGAAAATTTTCTTCTCCAATCGTGGGTCTATTTATAGAAAATTTTCTTCTCCAATCGTTGATCTATTTATAGAAAATTTTCTTCTCCAATCGTTGATCTATTTATAGAAAATTTTCTTCTCCAATCGTGGGTCTATTTATAGAAAATGTTCTTCTCCAATCGTGGGTCTATTTATAGAAAACTTTCTTCTCCAATCGTTGATCTATTTATAGAAAATTTCCTTCTCCAATCTTGAATCTGTTTATAGTAAATTTTCTTCTCCAATCGTTGATCTATTTATAGAAAATTTTCTTCTCCAATCGTGGGTCTATTTATAGAAAATTTTCTTCTCCAATCGTGGGTCTATTTATAGAAAATTTTCTTCTCCAATCGTGGGTCTATTTATAGAAAATTTTCTTCTCCAATCGTTGATCATATCCGCTGTAAAACATTTTGTTGTTATTCAAATACTTGAATACAACAAAATATGGACTAAAGCTGAAATAAACACAAATATGTAAAATTCTGCAGTCCAACAATAAAAAACGCCAACAACAATAATAGGCATCAGCACGGCCTTGTTGATCAATGCGTAATGCAAAAACAACAACTTTCTCGTTGTTTTACCCCCGCTTATTGAAGCAACACTCCTATGTTCGTATTCTTTGCAAAGCAAAGACGACATAAAAACAGTGGTGGATATAAAATTCTTTAGTTCGACTCAAATTGTAGGGTAATCAGTTTTAGGGCCATATAGCAAATTTCTCATTTTGTTTAATTTGCTGGATGGGCTTATTGACCTGTTTATCGATACAGAGTCGGCGGAAAAGGGAACTGATGAAGTTGTTTGGTGACAACTGAAACTATAGTATTCCCTACCCTCCGCCCGCAACTAATCAATTTCATATCCACTGTAAAACATTTTGTTGTTATTCAAATACTTGAATACAACAAAATATGGACTAAAGCTGAAATAAACACAAATATGGAAAATTTTCTTCTCCAATCGTTGATCTATTTATAGAAAATTTTCTTCTCCAATCGTGGGTCTATTTATAGAAAATTTTCTTCTCCAATCGTTGATCTATTTATAGAAAATTTTCTTCTCCAATCGTTGATCTATTTATAGAAAATTTTCTTCTCCAATCGTGGGTCTATTTATAGAAAATGTTCTTCTCCAATCGTGGGTCTATTTATAGAAAACTTTCTTCTCCAATCGTTGATCTATTTATAGAAAATTTCCTTCTCCAATCTTGAATCTGTTTATAGTAAATTTTCTTCTCCAATCGTTGATCTATTTATAGAAAATTTTCTTCTCCAATCGTGGGTCTATTTATAGAAAATTTTCTTCTCCAATCGTGGGTCTATTTATAGAAAATTTTCTTCTCCAATCGTGGATCAATTTATAGAAAATTTTCTTCTCCAATCGTGGGTCTATTTATAGAAAATTTTCTTCTCCAATCGTTGATCATATCCGCTGTAAAACATTTTGTTGTTATTCAAATACTTGAATACAACAAAATATGGACTAAAGCTGAAATAAACACAAATATGTAAAATTCTGCAGTCCAACAATAAAAAACGCCAACAACAATAATAGGCATCAGCACGGCCTTGTTGATCAATGCGTAATGCAAAAACAACAACTTTCTCGTTGTTTTACCCCCGCTTATTGAAGCAACACTCCTATGTTCGTATTCTTTGCAAAGCAAAGACGACATAAAAACAGTGGTGGATATAAAATTCTTTAGTTCGACTCAAATTGTAGGGTAATCAGTTTTAGGGCCATATAGCAAATTTCTCATTTTGTTTAATTTGCTGGATGGGCTTATTGACCTGTTTATCGATACAGAGTCGGCGGAAAAGGGAACTGATGAAGTTGTTTGGTGACAACTGAAACTATAGTATTCCCTACCCTCCGCCCGCAACTAATCAATTTCATATCCACTGTAAAACATTTTGTTGTTATTCAAATACTTGAATACAACAAAATATGGACTAAAGCTGAAATAAACACAAATATGGAAAATTTTCTTCTCCAATCGTTGATCTATTTATAGAAAATTTTCTTCTCCAATCGTGGGTCTATTTATAGAAAATTTTCTTCTCCAATCGTTGATCTATTTATAGAAAATTTTCTTCTCCAATCGTTGATCTATTTATAGAAAATTTTCTTCTCCAATCGTGGGTCTATTTATAGAAAATGTTCTTCTCCAATCGTGGGTCTATTTATAGAAAACTTTCTTCTCCAATCGTTGATCTATTTATAGAAAATTTCCTTCTCCAATCTTGAATCTGTTTATAGTAAATTTTCTTCTCCAATCGTTGATCTATTTATAGAAAATTTTCTTCTCCAATCGTGGGTCTATTTATAGAAAATTTTCTTCTCCAATCGTGGGTCTATTTATAGAAAATTTTCTTCTCCAATCGTGGATCAATTTATAGAAAATTTTCTTCTCCAATCGTGGGTCTATTTATAGAAAATTTTCTTCTCCAATCGTTGATCATATCCGCTGTAAAACATTTTGTTGTTATTCAAATACTTGAATACAACAAAATATGGACTAAAGCTGAAATAAACACAAATATGTAAAATTCTGCAGTCCAACAATAAAAAACGCCAACAACAATAATAGGCATCAGCACGGCCTTGTTGATCAATGCGTAATGCAAAAACAACAACTTTCTCGTTGTTTTACCCCCGCTTATTGAAGCAACACTCCTATGTTCGTATTCTTTGCAAAGCAAAGACGACATAAAAACAGTGGTGGATATAAAATTCTTTAGTTCGACTCAAATTGTAGGGTAATCAGTTTTAGGGCCATATAGCAAATTTCTCATTTTGTTTAATTTGCTGGATGGGCTTATTGACCTGTTTATCGATACAGAGTCGGCGGAAAAGGGAACTGATGAAGTTGTTTGGTGACAACTGAAACTATAGTATTCCCTACCCTCCGCCCGCAACTAATCAATTTCATATCCACTGTAAAACATTTTGTTGTTATTCAAATACTTGAATACAACAAAATATGGACTAAAGCTGAAATAAACACAAATATGGAAAATTTTCTTCTCCAATCGTTGATCTATTTATAGAAAATTTTCTTCTCCAATCGTGGGTCTATTTATAGAAAATTTTCTTCTCCAATCGTTGATCTATTTATAGAAAATTTTCTTCTCCAATCGTGGGTCTATTTATAGAAAATTTTCTTCTCCAATCGTTGATCTATTTATAGAAAATTTTCTTCTCCAATCGTTGATCTATTTATAGAAAATTTTCTTCTCCAATCGTGGGTCTATTTATAGAAAATGTTCTTCTCCAATCGTGGGTCTATTTATAGAAAACTTTCTTCTCCAATCGTTGACCTATTTATAGAAAACTTTCTTCTCCATTCGTTGATCTATTTATAGAAAATTTTCTTCTCAAGTCGTGGATCTATTTATGGAAAATTTTCTTCTCCAATCGTGGATCTCTTCGTGGTCAGTCGTGGGTCTACTTATATACAATTTTCGTGGCCAGTCGTGGTTCTATTTATATACAATTTCCGTGGCCAATCGTGGGTCTATTTATAGAAAACTAGCAAAGTGCCCGCTACTTCGTATGCGTTAAATATATAAAACAAATGAACAATATATAATATAGAATGGTGGAAACATTTTGTGTACTAATACGTACCACTTTAGTTCGATTTTTGTCACGCCTACACATCAAGAGTAATCCACATTTTTTGAGATATTTTAATTGAGGTTCTCAGCGCAAATACGGCCTAACCCAACAACCGCCATCCTCATTTCTAGCTCTATCTGTTCCCCCAATTATAGAACTATTTAGTACTTTACATGTAAATATATACATACGAACCTCCTCCTATTATTTCAAAATTCCCATTACACAATAACAAATTGTACCAAATCCTGTGCCATTTACAACTTTTTACGTATATTTATGGCACATATTTCTTAAATCGGACGTTAATCTTAATTCCAAATCTCACGAATCCAGATCTATCCGTTCATCCAATACAAAATTGTACCATACATGGAACCATTTCGTACCCCTAAGTGTACCTAATTCCACATTTTAGGATTCGAGCGCTATAATTTCACCTAAATCCTAATTGTACAAAATGTAGTACTTTTTGTAAGCATAAGTACGCATTCCTAAAACTAAGTACGCATTTCCAAAACTAACCCCAACAGTAATATTAACTCCAAAATTCAAGATTCCAGCTCTAACCGTTCGCTCAAATCCAAGTTGTAGCATATCTCAATCCTACACTCCAACAGTAATATTAATTCCAAATTTCTTGATTCCAGCTCTACACGTTCGCTCAAATCCAAGTTGTACCAAATTTAGGACAGTTTAGTACTTTTCGTACATATAAGTACGAATTTCCAAAACTTCATCAATCCTACACCCCAACAGTAATCTTAATTCCAAACTTCAAGATTCCAGCTCTAGCCGTTTGCTCAAATCCAAATTGTACCAAATTTAGTACTTTTCGCACTCATAAGTACGAATTTCAAAAACTACTTCTATATCTCAATCCTACACTCCAACAATAATCTTAATTCCAAATTTCTTGATTCCAACTCTATCCGTTCGCTCAAATCCAAATTGTACCAAATTTAGTACTTTTCCTACCCATAACTAAAAATTTCCAAAATTTTATCAATCCTACAATTCAACAGGTATTTTAAATTCAAAATTGGGGATGGCAGCTACATCAGATCACCAAAATCCAAATTGTACCAAATTTAGTATCATTTAGTACTTTTCGTACCCATAAGTACAAATTTTCAAAACTACCTCAGTGCTATGTTCAAACGATAACTCAAATCCAAATTTGGTTCCATTTAGGTCTATTCGTATCCATAGTACGAATTTCTAAACCTACCTCTATCAACACTTCAACATCAATTTTAATTCCGAATTTCACGATTCCAAATGTATCCTATCACTGAAATCCAAATTGTACCAAATTTAGTACTATTTAGTACTTTTCCTACCCATAACTACAAATTTCCAAAACTTTATCAATCCTACACTCAAACAGTACTCCTTATTCCAAATCTCGGGTTTCCAGCTATATCCGTTCACCCAAATGCAAACTGTACCAAATTTGGTACCATTTAGTACTTTAGTACCCATGGGTACGAATTTCTACAACTACCTCAATCCTACACGCCAACAGTAATCTTAATTCCAAATTTAAGGATTACATCTGCATCCGATCACAGTAATCCAAATTGTACCAAATTTGATACCATTTAGTACTTTTCGTATCCAAAGTACGTACATCCAAACCTTCCTCTTTCAACACTCCTTCAGTAATCGTAATTCCGAATTTCAGGATTCCAAATGTATCCGATCACATAAATTAAAATTTGGTACCATTTAGTACTTTTCGTACCCATAAAACTAAAAATTTCAAAAACTTCATCAATCCTACACACCAACAGTAATCCTTATTCCGAATCTCTGGATTCCAGTTCACCGTTCACCCAAATCCAAATTGTACCAGATTTGGTACCATTTAGTACTTTTCGTACACATAAGTACAAATTTTCAAAACTACCTCAGTGCTAGGTTCAAACAATAAGCTTAATTCGGAATTTCAGAATTCCAAATACATCCGATAACTCAAATCCAAATTTGGTACCATTTAGTACTATTCGTATCCAAAGTACGAATTTCCAAACCTACCTCTATCAACACTCCAACAACAATTTTAATTCCGAATTTCACGATTCCAAATGTATCCCATCATTGAAATCTAAATTGTACCAAATTTAGTACTATTTAGTACTTTTCCTACCCATAACTAAAAATTTCCAAAACTTTATCTATCCACACTCCAATAGTACTCCTTATTCCAAATCTTGGAATTTCAGCTATATCCGTTCACCCAAATCCAAATTGTACCAAATTTGGTACTATTTAGTGCTATTCGTACCCAAGAGTACCAATATCATAACTACCTCAATCCTACACGCGAACAGTAATCTTAATTCCAAATTTCAGAATTACAGCTGCATCAGATCACCGTATTCCAAATTGTACCAAATTTAGTACCATTTAGTACTTTTTGTTCCCATAGGTCCGAATTTCCAAACCTACTTCTATCCAACACTCCAAAAGTAATCTTACTTTCGAATTTCAGGATTCCAAATGTATCTGATCACCCAAATCCAAACTGTACAAAATTTGGTACCATTTAGTATTTTTCGTTGCCATAAGTACGAATTTCCAAAAGTATCCCAATCCCACACTCCAATAGTAATCTTAATTCCAAATTTCACTATTCCAGCTCTATCCGATCACTTAAATTCATATTGTACCAAATTTGGTACCATTTAGTACTTTTCGTACCCAAAAGTACGAATTTCCAAAATACTTCTATCCTACACCCCGACAGTAATCCTAATTCTAAATTTCAGGATTCCAGCTCCATCCGTTCCCCCAAATCCAAATTGCACCTTATTTGGTACTATTTAGTACCTTTCGTACCCATATGTACGAACTTCGAAAACTACCTCCATATCTCTAACCTACACTCCAACAGTAATAGTAATTCACAAATTTCAGAATTCCAACTTTATCGGTTCGCCCTAATTCAAATTGTACCAAATTTAGTACCATTTAGTACTATTCGTACACATGAGTGCACATTTTCAAAACCACCTCCTTGTATCAACTCATCTTTCTAACCTTGATTTGCATTCCTAATTTCAAGATTTTAGCTCTATCCGTGCACGTAATACCAAATAGTACTAAATTTAGTAACTTTTAGTACTTTTCGTACACTTATAGTTCGAATTTCCAAAAACCATTTGGTACACCTTTCTAACTCACCATCAGTGAACCTCATTCCAAATTTCAGAATTCTATCTCTTCGCGTTTGCCTAATACAAAGGGTACCATATTTAGTACCTTTTAGTACTTTTAGTACAGTTCTAGTTCGAATTTCCAAAAATCCAGCCTTATCTGACACCTTCGGACCAAGAGTGACCCTCACCCAAAATTTCAAGATTCTAGCTTTAGCCGTTTAGTCTGGGCGTTGATTATCAGTCAGTCAGTCAGTCAGTCAGTGAGTCAGTGAATCAGTGAGTCAGTGAGTCATCATTACTGAACTCTTTTATAAGCATAGATAATGGTGGAAACATTTTGTGTACTAATACGTACCACTTTAGTTCGATTTTTGTCACGCCTACACATCAAGAGTAATCCACATTTTTTGAGATATTTTAATTGAGGTTCTCAGCGCAAATACGGCCTAACCCAACAACCGCCATCCTCATTTCTAGCTCTATCTGTTCCCCCAATTATAGAACTATTTAGTACTTTACATGTAAATATATACATACGAACCTCCTCCTATTATTTCAAAATTCCCATTACACAATAACAAATTGTACCAAATCCTGTGCCATTTACAACTTTTTACGTATATTTATGGCACATATTTCTTAAATCGGACGTTAATCTTAATTCCAAATCTCACGAATCCAGATCTATCCGTTCATCCAATACAAAATTGTACCATACATGGAACCATTTCGTACCCCTAAGTGTACCTAATTCCACATTTTAGGATTCGAGCGCTATAATTTCACCTAAATCCTAATTGTACAAAATGTAGTACTTTTTGTAAGCATAAGTACGCATTCCTAAAACTAAGTACGCATTTCCAAAACTAACCCCAACAGTAATATTAACTCCAAAATTCAAGATTCCAGCTCTAACCGTTCGCTCAAATCCAAGTTGTAGCATATCTCAATCCTACACTCCAACAGTAATATTAATTCCAAATTTCTTGATTCCAGCTCTACACGTTCGCTCAAATCCAAGTTGTACCAAATTTAGGACAGTTTAGTACTTTTCGTACATATAAGTACGAATTTCCAAAACTTCATCAATCCTACACCCCAACAGTAATCTTAATTCCAAACTTCAAGATTCCAGCTCTAGCCGTTTGCTCAAATCCAAATTGTACCAAATTTAGTACTTTTCGCACTCATAAGTACGAATTTCAAAAACTACTTCTATATCTCAATCCTACACTCCAACAATAATCTTAATTCCAAATTTCTTGATTCCAACTCTATCCGTTCGCTCAAATCCAAATTGTACCAAATTTAGTACTTTTCCTACCCATAACTAAAAATTTCCAAAATTTTATCAATCCTACAATTCAACAGGTATTTTAAATTCAAAATTGGGGATGGCAGCTACATCAGATCACCAAAATCCAAATTGTACCAAATTTAGTATCATTTAGTACTTTTCGTACCCATAAGTACAAATTTTCAAAACTACCTCAGTGCTATGTTCAAACGATAACTCAAATCCAAATTTGGTTCCATTTAGGTCTATTCGTATCCATAGTACGAATTTCTAAACCTACCTCTATCAACACTTCAACATCAATTTTAATTCCGAATTTCACGATTCCAAATGTATCCTATCACTGAAATCCAAATTGTACCAAATTTAGTACTATTTAGTACTTTTCCTACCCATAACTACAAATTTCCAAAACTTTATCAATCCTACACTCAAACAGTACTCCTTATTCCAAATCTCGGGTTTCCAGCTATATCCGTTCACCCAAATGCAAACTGTACCAAATTTGGTACCATTTAGTACTTTAGTACCCATGGGTACGAATTTCTACAACTACCTCAATCCTACACGCCAACAGTAATCTTAATTCCAAATTTAAGGATTACATCTGCATCCGATCACAGTAATCCAAATTGTACCAAATTTGATACCATTTAGTACTTTTCGTATCCAAAGTACGTACATCCAAACCTTCCTCTTTCAACACTCCTTCAGTAATCGTAATTCCGAATTTCAGGATTCCAAATGTATCCGATCACATAAATTAAAATTTGGTACCATTTAGTACTTTTCGTACCCATAAAACTAAAAATTTCAAAAACTTCATCAATCCTACACACCAACAGTAATCCTTATTCCGAATCTCTGGATTCCAGTTCACCGTTCACCCAAATCCAAATTGTACCAGATTTGGTACCATTTAGTACTTTTCGTACACATAAGTACAAATTTTCAAAACTACCTCAGTGCTAGGTTCAAACAATAAGCTTAATTCGGAATTTCAGAATTCCAAATACATCCGATAACTCAAATCCAAATTTGGTACCATTTAGTACTATTCGTATCCAAAGTACGAATTTCCAAACCTACCTCTATCAACACTCCAACAACAATTTTAATTCCGAATTTCACGATTCCAAATGTATCCCATCATTGAAATCTAAATTGTACCAAATTTAGTACTATTTAGTACTTTTCCTACCCATAACTAAAAATTTCCAAAACTTTATCTATCCACACTCCAATAGTACTCCTTATTCCAAATCTTGGAATTTCAGCTATATCCGTTCACCCAAATCCAAATTGTACCAAATTTGGTACTATTTAGTGCTATTCGTACCCAAGAGTACCAATATCATAACTACCTCAATCCTACACGCGAACAGTAATCTTAATTCCAAATTTCAGAATTACAGCTGCATCAGATCACCGTATTCCAAATTGTACCAAATTTAGTACCATTTAGTACTTTTTGTTCCCATAGGTCCGAATTTCCAAACCTACTTCTATCCAACACTCCAAAAGTAATCTTACTTTCGAATTTCAGGATTCCAAATGTATCTGATCACCCAAATCCAAACTGTACAAAATTTGGTACCATTTAGTATTTTTCGTTGCCATAAGTACGAATTTCCAAAAGTATCCCAATCCCACACTCCAATAGTAATCTTAATTCCAAATTTCACTATTCCAGCTCTATCCGATCACTTAAATTCATATTGTACCAAATTTGGTACCATTTAGTACTTTTCGTACCCAAAAGTACGAATTTCCAAAATACTTCTATCCTACACCCCGACAGTAATCCTAATTCTAAATTTCAGGATTCCAGCTCCATCCGTTCCCCCAAATCCAAATTGCACCTTATTTGGTACTATTTAGTACCTTTCGTACCCATATGTACGAACTTCGAAAACTACCTCCATATCTCTAACCTACACTCCAACAGTAATAGTAATTCACAAATTTCAGAATTCCAACTTTATCGGTTCGCCCTAATTCAAATTGTACCAAATTTAGTACCATTTAGTACTATTCGTACACATGAGTGCACATTTTCAAAACCACCTCCTTGTATCAACTCATCTTTCTAACCTTGATTTGCATTCCTAATTTCAAGATTTTAGCTCTATCCGTGCACGTAATACCAAATAGTACTAAATTTAGTAACTTTTAGTACTTTTCGTACACTTATAGTTCGAATTTCCAAAAACCATTTGGTACACCTTTCTAACTCACCATCAGTGAACCTCATTCCAAATTTCAGAATTCTATCTCTTCGCGTTTGCCTAATACAAAGGGTACCATATTTAGTACCTTTTAGTACTTTTAGTACAGTTCTAGTTCGAATTTCCAAAAATCCAGCCTTATCTGACACCTTCGGACCAAGAGTGACCCTCACCCAAAATTTCAAGATTCTAGCTTTAGCCGTTTAGTCTGGGCGTTGATTATCAGTCAGTCAGTCAGTCAGTCAGTGAGTCAGTGAATCAGTGAGTCAGTGAGTCATCATTACTGAACTCTTTTATAAGCATAGATAATGGTGGAAACATTTTGTGTACTAATACGTACCACTTTAGTTCGATTTTTGTCACGCCTACACATCAAGAGTAATCCACATTTTTTGAGATATTTTAATTGAGGTTCTCAGCGCAAATACGGCCTAACCCAACAACCGCCATCCTCATTTCTAGCTCTATCTGTTCCCCCAATTATAGAACTATTTAGTACTTTACATGTAAATATATACATACGAACCTCCTCCTATTATTTCAAAATTCCCATTACACAATAACAAATTGTACCAAATCCTGTGCCATTTACAACTTTTTACGTATATTTATGGCACATATTTCTTAAATCGGACGTTAATCTTAATTCCAAATCTGACGAATCCAGATCTATCCGTTCATCCAATACAAAATTGTACCATACATGGAACCATTTCGTACCCCTAAGTGTACCTAATTCCACATTTTAGGATTCGAGCGCTATAATTTCACCTAAATCCTAATTGTACAAAATGTAGTACTTTTTGTAAGCATAAGTACGCATTTCTAAAACTAAGTACGCATTTCCAAAACTAACCCCAACATTAATATTAACTCCAAAATTCAAGATTCCAGCTCTAACCGTTCGCTCAAATCCAAGTTGTAGCATATCTCAATCCTACACTCCAACAGTAATATTAATTCCAAATTTCTTGATTCCAGCTCTACCCGTTCCCTCAAATCCAAGTTGTACCAAATTTAGTACCGTTTAGTACTTTTCGTACATATAAGTACGAATTTCCAAAACTTCATCAATCCTACACCCCAACAGTAATCTTAATTCCAAACTTCAAGATTACAGCTCTAGCCGTTTGCTCAAATCCAAATTGTACCAAATTTAGTACTTTTCGCACTCATAAGTACGAATTTCAAAAACTACTTCTATATCTCAATCCTACACTCCAACAATAATCTTAATTCCAAATTTCTTGATTCCAACTCTATCCGTTCGCTCAAATCCAAATTGTACCAAATTTAGTACTATTTAGTACTTTTCCTACCCATAACTAAAAATTTCCAAAATTTTATCAATCCTACAATTCAACAGGTATTTTAAATTCAAAATTGGGGATGGCAGGTACATCAGATCACCAAAATCCAAATTGTACCAAATTTAGTATCATTTAGTACTTTTCGTACCCATAAGTACAAATTTTCAAAACTACCTCAGTCCTATGTTCAAACGATAACTCAAATCCAAATTTGGTTCCATTTAGGTCTATTCGTATCCATAGTACGAATTTCTAAACCTACCTCTATCAACACTTCAACATCAATTTTAATTCCGAATTTCACGATTCCAAATGTATCCTATCACTGAAATCCAAATTGTACCAAATTTAGTACTATTTAGTACTTTTCCTACCCATAACTACAAATTTCCAAAACTTTATCAATCCTACACTCAAACAGTACTCGTTATTCCAAATCTCGGGTTTCCAGCTATATCCGTTCACCCAAATGCAAATTGTACCAAATTTGGTACCATTTAGTATTTTCGTACCCATGAATACGAATTTCTACAACTACCTCAATCCTACACGCCAACAGTAATCTTAATTCCAAATTTCAGGATTACAGCTGCATCCGATCACAGTAATCCAAATTGTACCAAATTTGATACCATTTAGTACTTTTCGTATCCAAAGTAAGTACTTCCAAACCTTCCTCTTTCAACACTCCATCAGTAATCGTAATTCCGAATTTCAGGATTCCAAATGTATCCAATCACATAAATTAAAATTTGGTACCATTTAGTACTTTTCGTACCCATAAAACTAAAAATTTCAAAAACTTCATCAATCATACACACCAACAGTAATCCTTATTCCGAATCTCTGGATTCCAGTTCACCGTTCACCCAAATCCAAATTGTACCAGATTTGGTACCATTTAGTACTTTTCGTACACATAAGTACAAATTTTCAAAACTACCTCAGTGCTATGTTCAAACAATAAGATTAATTCCGAATTTCAGAATTCCAGATACATCCGATAACTCAAATCCAAATTTGGTACCATTTAGTACTATTCGTATCCAAAGTACGAATTTCCAAACCTACCTCTATCAACACTCCAACAACAATTTTAATTCCGAATTTCACGATTCCAAATGTATCCCATCCTTGAAATCTAAATTGTACCAAATTTAGTACTATTTAGTACTTTTCCTACCCATAACTAAAAATTTCCAAAACTTTATCTATCCACACTCCAATAGTACTCCTTATTCCAAATCTCGGAATTTCAGCTATATCCGTTCACCCAAATCCAAATTGTACCAAATTTGGTACTATTTAGTGCTATTCGTACCCAAGAGTACCAATATCCACAACTACATCAATCCTACACGCGAACAGTAATCTTAATTCCAAATTTCAGAATTACAGCTGCATCAGATCACCGTATTCCAAATTGTACCAAATTTAGTACCATTTAGTACTTTTTGTTCCCATAGGTCCGAATTTCCAAACCTACTTCTATCCAACACTCCAAAAGTAATCTTACTTTCGAATTTCAGGATTCCAAATGTATCTGATCACCCAAATCCAAACTGTACAAAATTTGGTACCATTTAGTATTTTTCGTTGCCATAAGTACGAATTTCCAAAAGTATCCCAATCCCACACTCCAATAGTAATCTTAATTCCAAATTTCACTATTCCAGCTCTATCCGATCACTTAAATTCATATTGTACCAAATTTGGTACCATTTAGTACTTTTCGTACCCAAAAGTACGAATTTCCAAAATACTTCTATCCTACACCCCGACAGTAATCCTAATTCTAAATTTCAGGATTCCAGCTCCATCCGTTCCCCCAAATCCAAATTGCACCTTATTTGGTACTATTTAGTACCTTTCGTACCCATATGTACGAACTTCGAAAACTACCTCCATATCTCTAACCTACACTCCAACAGTAATAGTAATTCACAAATTTCAGAATTCCAACTTTATCGGTTCGCCCTAATTCAAATTGTACCAAATTTAGTACCATTTAGTACTATTCGTACACATGAGTGCACATTTTCAAAACCACCTCCTTGTATCAACTCATCTTTCTAACCTTGATTTGCATTCCTAATTTCAAGATTTTAGCTCTATCCGTGCACGTAATACCAAATAGTACTAAATTTAGTAACTTTTAGTACTTTTCGTACACTTATAGTTCGAATTTCCAAAAACCATTTGGTACACCTTTCTAACTCACCATCAGTGAACCTCATTCCAAATTTCAGAATTCTATCTCTTCGCGTTTGCCTAATACAAAGGGTACCATATTTAGTACCTTTTAGTACTTTTAGTACAGTTCTAGTTCGAATTTCCAAAAATCCAGCCTTATCTGACACCTTCGGACCAAGAGTGACCCTCACCCAAAATTTCAAGATTCTAGCTTTAGCCGTTTAGTCTGGGCGTTGATTATCAGTCAGTCAGTCAGTCAGTCAGTCAGTGAGTCAGTGAGTCAGTGAATCAGTGAGTCAGTGAGTCATCATTACTGAACTCTTTTATAAGCATAGATAATGGTGGAAACATTTTGTGTACTAATACGTACCACTTAGTTCGATTTTTGTCACGCCTACACATCAAGAGTAATCCACATTTTTTGAGATATTTTAATTGAGGTTCTCAGCGCAAATACGGCCTAACCCAACAACCGGCATCCTCATTTCTAGCTCTATCTGTTCCCCCAATTATAGAACTATTTAGTACTTTACATGTAAATATATACATACGAACCTCCTCCTATTATTTCAAAATTCCCATTACACAATAACAAATTGTACCAAATCCTGTGCCATTTACAACTTTTTACGTATATTTATGGCACATATTTCTTAAATCGGACGTTAATCTTAATTCCAAATCTGACGAATCCAGATCTATCCGTTCATCCAATACAAAATTGTACCATACATGGAACCATTTCGTACCCCTAAGTGTACCTAATTCCACATTTTAGGATTCGAGCGCTATAATTTCACCTAAATCCTAATTGTACAAAATGTAGTACTTTTTGTAAGCATAAGTACGCATTTTTAAAACTAAGTACGCATTTCCAAAACTAACCCCAACATTAATATTAACTCCAAAATTCAAGATTCCAGCTCTAACCGTTCGCTCAAATCCAAGTTGTAGCATATCTCAATCCTACACTCCAACAGTAATATTAATTCCAAATTTCTTGATTCCAGCTCTACCCGTTCCCTCAAATCCAAGTTGTACCAAATTTAGTACCGTTTAGTACTTTTCGTACATATAAGTACGAATTTCCAAAACTTCATCAATCCTACACCCCAACAGTAATCTTAATTCCAAACTTCAAGATTACAGCTCTAGCCGTTTGCTCAAATCCAAATTGTACCAAATTTAGTACTTTTCGCACTCATAAGTACGAATTTCAAAAACTACTTCTATATCTCAATCCTACACTCCAACAATAATCTTAATTCCAAATTTCTTGATTCCAACTCTATCCGTTCGCTCAAATCCAAATTGTACCAAATTTAGTACTATTTAGTACTTTTCCTACCCATAACTAAAAATTTCCAAAATTTTATCAATCCTACAATTCAACAGGTATTTTAAATTCAAAATTGGGGATGGCAGGTACATCAGATCACCAAAATCCAAATTGTACCAAATTTAGTATCATTTAGTACTTTTCGTACCCATAAGTACAAATTTTCAAAACTACCTCAGTCCTATGTTCAAACGATAACTCAAATCCAAATTTGGTTCCATTTAGGTCTATTCGTATCCATAGTACGAATTTCTAAACCTACCTCTATCAACACTTCAACATCAATTTTAATTCCGAATTTCACGATTCCAAATGTATCCTATCACTGAAATCCAAATTGTACCAAATTTAGTACTATTTAGTACTTTTCCTACCCATAACTACAAATTTCCAAAACTTTATCAATCCTACACTCAAACAGTACTCGTTATTCCAAATCTCGGGTTTCCAGCTATATCCGTTCACCCAAATGCAAATTGTACCAAATTTGGTACCATTTAGTATTTTCGTACCCATGAATACGAATTTCTACAACTACCTCAATCCTACACGCCAACAGTAATCTTAATTCCAAATTTCAGGATTACAGCTGCATCCGATCACAGTAATCCAAATTGTACCAAATTTGATACCATTTAGTACTTTTCGTATCCAAAGTAAGTACTTCCAAACCTTCCTCTTTCAACACTCCATCAGTAATCGTAATTCCGAATTTCAGGATTCCAAATGTATCCAATCACATAAATTAAAATTTGGTACCATTTAGTACTTTTCGTACCCATAAAACTAAAAATTTCAAAAACTTCATCAATCATACACACCAACAGTAATCCTTATTCCGAATCTCTGGATTCCAGTTCACCGTTCACCCAAATCCAAATTGTACCAGATTTGGTACCATTTAGTACTTTTCGTACACATAAGTACAAATTTTCAAAACTACCTCAGTGCTATGTTCAAACAATAAGATTAATTCCGAATTTCAGAATTCCAGATACATCCGATAACTCAAATCCAAATTTGGTACCATTTAGTACTATTCGTATCCAAAGTACGAATTTCCAAACCTACCTCTATCAACACTCCAACAACAATTTTAATTCCGAATTTCACGATTCCAAATGTATCCCATCCTTGAAATCTAAATTGTACCAAATTTAGTACTATTTAGTACTTTTCCTACCCATAACTAAAAATTTCCAAAACTTTATCTATCCACACTCCAATAGTACTCCTTATTCCAAATCTCGGAATTTCAGCTATATCCGTTCACCCAAATCCAAATTGTACCAAATTTGGTACTATTTAGTGCTATTCGTACCCAAGAGTACCAATATCCACAACTACATCAATCCTACACGCGAACAGTAATCTTAATTCCAAATTTCAGAATTACAGCTGCATCAGATCACCGTATTCCAAATTGTACCAAATTTAGTACCATTTAGTACTTTTTGTTCCCATAGGTCCGAATTTCCAAACCTACTTCTATCCAACACTCCAAAAGTAATCTTACTTTCGAATTTCAGGATTCCAAATGTATCTGATCACCCAAATCCAAACTGTACAAAATTTGGTACCATTTAGTATTTTTCGTTGCCATAAGTACGAATTTCCAAAAGTATCCCAATCCCACACTCCAATAGTAATCTTAATTCCAAATTTCACTATTCCAGCTCTATCCGATCACTTAAATTCATATTGTACCAAATTTGGTACCATTTAGTACTTTTCGTACCCAAAAGTACGAATTTCCAAAATACTTCTATCCTACACCCCGACAGTAATCCTAATTCTAAATTTCAGGATTCCAGCTCCATCCGTTCCCCCAAATCCAAATTGCACCTTATTTGGTACTATTTAGTACCTTTCGTACCCATATGTACGAACTTCGAAAACTACCTCCATATCTCTAACCTACACTCCAACAGTAATAGTAATTCACAAATTTCAGAATTCCAACTTTATCGGTTCGCCCTAATTCAAATTGTACCAAATTTAGTACCATTTAGTACTATTCGTACACATGAGTGCACATTTTCAAAACCACCTCCTTGTATCAACTCATCTTTCTAACCTTGATTTGCATTCCAAATTTCAAGATTTTAGCTCTATCCGTTCACGTAATACCAAATAGTACTAAATTTAGTAACTTTTAGTACTTTTCGTACACTTATAGTTCGAATTTCCAAAAACCATTTGGTACACCTTTCTAACTCACCATCAGTGAACCTCATTCCAAATTTCAGAATTCTAGCTCTTCGCGTTTGCCTAATACAAAGGGTACCATATTTAGTACCTTTTAGTACTTTTAGTACAGTTCTAGTTCGAATTTCCAAAAATCCAGCCTTATCTGACACCTTCGGACCAAGAGTGACCCTCACCCAAAATTTCAAGATTCTAGCTTTAGCCGTTTAGTCTGGGCGTTGATTATCAGTCAGTCAGTGAGTCAGTGAATCAGTGAGTCAGTGAATCAGTGAGTCAGTGAGTCATCATTACTGAACTCTTTTATAAGTATAGATGTTCGTGAACAATCTTGAGTCAATTTATTGAAATTTTTCTTCTCCAATCGTGGGTCAATTTATTGATATTTTTCTTCTCCAATCGTTGATCTATTTATAGAAAATTTTCTTCGCCAATCGTTGATTTATTTATAGAAAATTTTCTTGGCCAAGCGTGGGTCTATTTATAGAGAACTTTCTTCTTCAATCCTGGGTCTATTTATAAAAAAAATGTCTTCGCTAATCGTGGTTCTATTTATAGAAAATGTTTGTGGCCAATGGTGGGTCTATTTCAAGAAAATTTTCTTCTCAAATCGTGAATCTGTTTATAGGAAATTTTCTTCTCCAATCGTTGATCTATTTATAGAAAAATTTCTTCTCAAGTCGTGGATCTATTTATAGAAAAATTTCTTCTCCAATCGTGGGTCTGTTTATAGAAAATTTTCTTCTCCAATCGTGGGTTTATTTATAGAAATCTTGCTCAATCGTATTTATAGAAAATTTTCTTGGCTAATCGTGTGTCTATTTATAAAAAAATGTGTGGCCCAATCATGTGTCCATTTATAGAAATGTTTCCAGTCCAATCATGGGTTACCCAGCCATTTGTCTCGTTTTAGCAGAATTCGCTCCTCATTTATGAGGCTACTGTATGTATATCTAGTGACAAATACATTTAATATAATCTCTCACACATATACTCAAAATCTAGGAAATGTTAATGTTCTTTGCACCTTTGTCTTCACCCTCTATTACTAACATGTAATTATTTAAAAAGAAACTGATTTTATCATTCACCCAGTAGCACATTTTCACCTGTCCCAATTAAAAATAACCAGATTTCCTAATCATTCCCCCTTCCTACTAAAAATAAACGACAACAAAAAATAGCACATTTAAAATTAGATACAAAATTAGAACAACGTCCTTCCACTAGTCTCTAGACTGGTCATCACCTTCCGGTTTAGTCACTTAGTTAGTTATCACTTCTTGGTAGATCAAACGGGCAAGATGTTCTCGAACACGACGACAAAATAGACACTTTCAATTTCAGCTTATTAATTCAAAGCACGTGCTGCTGAGCCTACAAACCAACTTCTACTAGTTATTGGTCAAGTGTGTAATTTGCCAGACGTCAAATACATAAGCAAGAAACTATGCAAGACACGTTATGATGGGCATCCAAGCAGCATGGTAAGTGGACAACGCCAAGGAAAAAATGAATCTGTCCTTTGGTAAAAAGAGGTAATGTTTGTCTTTTAGCCATCTCCTCCTTGTAGCTATGATTGTGATTATTAGCATGTTCTTGGCGGCTTGTTTTTGTTTGACTAGGGCTTATCCAATCAATCGACCAGCACTCCATGAGTGGAGTACTTGCACCACTCGTCATATGCATCTGCCTTGCTTTTGATGTTCATGTGCTGTTGACATGCTGAATGGATTTTTATGGTTTGTCGTAAATTAATTGATGTCGTCTGGTCACCTCTTGGAAATATTATAGGGGGGATGGCCAAGTTTACCACCTGTTAACCAAACAAGGTCCCATTTAAAACAAGATCAATCCATGCCATGGTGGCATGATTTCAAATAGAAAAAGATGGCCTTGCCACATAGCTTGATAGATGCCGAAGAGCAAAGACACTTGGTGGGGGTTTTAAAAATAGAACTTGATTGCCGTGAATCATGGCATTTACACCAAACGACACTTAAATTGAGGGGCTATTCTGCAATGATGGGTCTTAATTATTTTGTGAAATATATAAGGTTTGTTTTTCCACCATAAAATTGGAGGGACACTTTCAATTAAGTTTTTTTCTAAACGCGTTAAGTGGTAAATTGCCACCGGCTTAATGTCCACTATGGATGTCAAAAACGGAGAAAAACGATTTCTTCTTAAAGATGTTACGTTTTTGTGGCACCTGGTGTTACACCGGGTGGCCGGCCGATAGCCGCGAATGTCTTGTAACTGCTACCAGTTATGGCCTGGCAACCACTTGCTACTGGTAGTCATTATCATATTGACAAGTTGGAGTCTAGTCTAATCATCTTTCTCAAGTTTATTTATGGTGGTGATGACATGCGCATCTTCTATGCGGTATCCACTTCATTGGAAGGTGCCACAAGCTGAATGGAAAATATGACTGAGCTTTAATGGTTGCTGCTGCTGCTGATGACATGAAATGATCAATTTTATTACATTTTGATTATTCCCAAGCGATTATAAAGCCTGCAATGAAATTGAAATTTTAACTGATCGCATTTAAAGCCGCCTTTGGCCAATACGCAGGCTTATCTACAGGCTATCATTCGAGAGAACTTTACTGCTCAGAAGCTTTGAAGAGTTCATCACCACTCATTTGATTAAAAATGGCCCTGAGATGATTTGCTTTTGAATAGTGGTTAGGCGTATTTTTTTTGGCAGAATGCCCCAAGGCTCTTAACTGCATCTCATAAATTTGTTTGACAGTAACTCAAAACATTGACAGGCCAGTAACGCCTATTTGATATCGGTTTGTGGCCACAGAACCTACTATCATCATTTGTTTGCTGACTTAGTTGGGCAGGAAGGCTGGCAAAAAGGTGTCCGTTAGCCTCAAACTGAATCATCATCAGTTGTCCGTTTTTAATGGCCAATATTATCAAACTGCATTCACTTTCTGGCTGCCAAGCTGGCTGCCTGGCATTCCGAACACGTTCTGGGGGCATATTATTTGTTGGCCAAATATTTTGATTTGTATTTTTTGCTCATTTAGATTTGAGCGTTTCTTGGTTTTGGACCATTGCTCAGGGCCATTAAAGTGTTGTTCAAACAAGCATTCGCTTTGGTCCACTACTCTGTTATTATTGTCACCAATGGCGACAAAAATCGATTTGGACGATCACGTTTGCTGGAGCATTAATGATGCTCACGGACAAGTGGTGGCGTTGCTCCTGTCAAAAAAACCAGGATTTTTTTGGGGGTCTGGCGTCTCCATCCCTCTTTCTCCACATATGATGTGTAAGTTGTAGGTTCAAAGTAAACTAAATATTGGGTTGTGGCTTTCTTGGCTTACCCATCAGCAAAATGAGCAGACAGTCAGGCCACAAGATCTTAATGGGAACTGGACGCGTGGATGCTTGCTTTGTGCAAAAAACAAAAAGAAAAGCAGCAGCGTAATAATGTATGACCAGCGAAAGCCTCTTTCATTAAATAGCTCGGGGCGGCTCAGCACTGTTTGTATACGATGTGTTGTCCCATTATTATTTTTAATACATTTGTGAATTGGTCCTTAACTTTTCCCAGCCATCGATCTTACCGGCGCATTGATTGGAATATGGCCGAACGTTTATTTGGTGTTTGATGCATTTGAGAAAATTAGCAATTTGTACAAAACTTTATGAACACATCATGTTCTCCTGCAAAAAAAAGACTCATGCAATTCAGGGATTCTGTGGAATTGCAGAATTTCACATTATGTTTGCGTTTCAAAGAAATTTAATATTTTGAATATTGGAGGATTAGGTCGCATATGAAATACTTTAAAATTTGCAAACCAAGAAGTAGTAAGGTGGGTTTGATACGAAGTAGAGAAGGCTTCTAAAAATTCTTTAAAAAATCCACGTATTGAGGGGTAGAGAAGGCTTCTAAAAATTCTTTAAAAAATCCACGTTTTGAGTGGTAGAGAAGGCTTCTAAAAATTCTTAAAAAAATCACGTCTTTAAAAAAACTCACGCTTTGAGGGGTAGAGAAGACTTCAAAAAATTCTTTAAAAAATCCACGTTTTGGGGTTTAGAAAAGGCTTTAACATTTTTTTAATATACGTTTTTTGTCTAGAAAAGGCTTCAAAGAATTCTTTAAAAAATTAAAATAAAAAGAATTCTTTGAAAAATTCACGTTTTGAGGTCTAGAAAACGTTTTGAGATCTAGAAAATGCTTCAAAAAATTCTTTAAAAAATCCACGTTTTAAGTTCTAGAAAATGGTTCAAAATAGTCTTTAAAAACTCCACATTTTGAGGTCTAGAAAATGCTTCAAAAAATTCTTTAAAAAATCCACGTTTTAAGGTCTAGAAAAGGCTTCAAAATAGTCTTTAAAAAATCCACATTTTGAGGTCTAGAAAATGCTTCAAAAAATTCTTTAAAAACCACGTCTTAATGTCTGGAAAAGGCTTCAAAATAGTCTTTAAAAAATCCACATTTTGAGGTCTAGAAAATGCTTCAAAAATTCTTTAAAAAATCCACGTTTTAAGGTCTAGAAATGGCTTCAAAATAGTCTTTAAAAAATCAACATTTTGAGGTCTAGAAAATGCTTCAAAAAATTCTTTAAAAAATCCACGTTTTAAGGTCTAGAAAAGGCTTCAAAATCGTCTTTAAAAAATCCACATTTTGAGGTCTAGAAAATGCTTCAAAAAATTCTTTAAAAAATCCACGTTTTAAGGTCTAGAAAAGGCTTCAAAATAGTCTTTAAAAAATCCACATTATGAGGTCTAGAAAATGCTTCAAAAAATTCTTTAAAAAATCCACGTTTTAAGGTCTAGAAAAGGCTTCAAAATAGTCTTTAAAAAATCCACATTTTGAGGTCTAGAAAATGCTTCAAAAAATTCTTTAAAAAATCCACGTTTTAAAGTCTAGAAAAGGCTTCAAAATAGTCTTTAAAAAAATCCACGTTTTGAGGTCTAGAAAATTCTTTAAAAAATCCACATTTTGAGGTCTAAAAAAAGGCTCAAAAATTCTTTAAAAAATCCAAGTTTTGAGGTCTATAAAATGCTTCAAAAATTCTTTAAAAAAATCCACGTTTTGAGGTCTATAAAATGCTTCAAAAATTCTTTAAAAAATCCACGTTTTGAGGTCTAGAAAATTCTTTAAAAAATCCACATTTTGAGGTCTAGAAAATGGCTCAAAAATTCTTTAAAAAATCCACGTTTTGAGGTCTATAAAATGCTTCAAAAATTCTTTAAAAAATCCACGTTTTGAGGTCTATAAAATGCTTCAAAAAATTCTTTAAAAAATCCACGTTTTAAGGTCTAGAAAATTCTTTAAAAAATCCACATTTTGAGGTCTAGAAAATGCTTCAAAAAATTCTTTAAAAAATCCACGTTTTGAGGTCTAGAAAATTCTTTAAAAAATCCACATTTTGAGGTCTAGAAAATGGCTCAAAAATTCTTTAAAAAATCCACGTTTTGAGGTCTATAAAATGCTTCAAAAATTCTTTAAAAAATCCACGTTTTGAGGTCTATAAAATGCTTCAAAAAATTCTTTAAAAAATCCACGTTTTGAGGTCTATAAAATGCTTCAAAAAATTCTTTAAAAAATCCACGTTTTGAGGTCTATAAAATGCTTCAAAAAATTCTTTAAAAATCCACGTTTTGAGGCTTAAGGACGGCTACAAAAACTCTTTAAAAAAATCCACGTTTTGAGGTCTATAAAATATTTCAAAAAATTCTTTAAAAAATCCACGTTTTGAGGTCTATAAAATACTTCAAAAAATTCTTTAAAAAATCCACGTTTTGAGGTCTATAAAATACTTCAAAAAATTCTTTAAAAAATCCACGTTTAAGGTCTATAAAAGGCTTCAAAAAGTTATTTAAAAATCTAGTTTTGAGGTCTAGAAAAGGTTTCAAAAAATTCTTTAAAAATCCACGTTTTGAAGTTTAGAAAAAGCTTCAGAAATTTCTTTAAAAAATCCAAGTTTTGAGGTCTAGAAAAGGATTAAAAAAATTCGTTAAAAAAAGAACAGGCTTCAAAAAAATCTTTAAAAAATCCACGTTCTGAGGTCTAGAAAAGGTTTCAAAAAATTCTTTGAAAAATCCACGTTTTGAGGTCCAGAAAAGGCTTAAAAATTCTTTAAAGAATCCACGTTTTGAGGTCTAAAAAGGCTTCAAAAAATTCTTTAAAAATTCACGTTTTAAGGTCTAGAAAAGGCTTCAAAAAAGTCATTGAAAAAATTTAAATACCTACCACATCAAACCTTCGATACTCCCATCCAACTTATTGTAGGGTACAAAAAATGAGTTATAAATCATGTTGTCTTCGTTTATAAATTATTCCTTGCAACTTGTCTTGTCGATAGCGTTTATTTAATTCCTTCTCCTCTGTTTCGTAATTTAAACAGACATTGAACTTGTCTTGTCAGCTCGCTGTTTTCAGTCATTTGCTTAATGATAATATGAAGGGTCCTTTTAGTTCGCTATATAAAATAATAAATAATTTGCAATTTATTTAAATGACTACCAACAAAAGTGTCAAAAATATTGATGTCCTCTCGATCATCATTATCATAAATTTCTGGCATGTGTTCTTGTTGTTCGCACTTTGTTTGAAGTCATTATATTGGGCGAGGTGTTAATAGGACATCATAATAAATGTTGTTTCTTCCAACATTGGAATTAGTCTTTATGAACTTTAATGAAGATTGTTACAAGAATGCAATAACGGTTTGAAATTTGGTTACAAATTTTATCATATTTTAAGTTGTTACATTGGGTTCTAATGATAATGAAAGATAATAGGTGTTTTTGAAGGTTTTGAAGAAGGCCGGAAAAAATAAGGAGACGAAAAGTGTTTGAAAATTAAAATTTATGTTGGTCCTGTTTCAAAAACTCATAAACATGTTATTAATATTAATTTCATTCTATTCAAGATTTAAATTACTGCTTTCCTATACTTCTAACTTTAAAATAACCTCCACAAACGTCACGCCCTGATCCTTTTGCCAATTAGAATTGACAATTTCCTCATAAAAATCTTATCACCTTTCCTCTTCCTGGTATTTTAATTAAGAAAACAATCTTAAACTTGGCCACACACATAGCATTTGCCGTCTCACCCACATATTTTGTTTATTGGCACCTCTGTTTGCTGTCAAAACCTCCTGTCTCTGGGTCACAGTAATATGTCAACATGAGTGTGTAATTAAATGTGGCAAAATTAAGTCTAAACATTATCCCACCCGCTTGGCAATAGAAAACCAACTGAAGGCCACAATGACTAGGCAAACGCCAACCAGACAAGTCTACAATAACACCTTAGGGAACCTCAGCTGCTGTCTGCTTGATGAGATGAGTGCCACATCTTCTTGTGGTAATTTCATGTATATCAGACTAACGTCTAATAACAACTATTTTCTTGGTTTATTACCTTCTTCTCGCCATAAATATAAGGACTGCAATTGCAATTGTTGTTGTTGCCCCTAAAACTGATCTTGAGGGAAAACAAAGTAACAACAACATAATTCGCACTTCTGCATTCTAGGCTAATAGAAGATGTGTAGACAAACGCACTAGGCAAGAGACGACAAAAAACTAACTTGGTCAGACAACATCCTGCGGTGAAGTCAGTTTTATTTATTTTGGATCATTGAGTAAAACAACAACAACAGTAAATCACACAACATTGATCTCGTGCTAACTCATTGCAGTTGTTGTTAGAACGATACATGGTGGAAAGCAGGGTTGGGAAGGTGTGAAAGTAGTTTGTCATGGAAGAAAGAGATTTTATAGGACATCTATCGTAGGAATTCTTTAAAATGTCCACGTTTAAAAGGCTAGAAAGACTCCAAGAAATTCTTTAAAAAATCCACATATTAAGACTTAGGAAAGGCTTCAAGGAATTCTTTAAAAAATACACGTTTTTAGGCTGAACGAAGGCTTCTAAAAATTCCTTAAAATATCCACGTTTTGGGCTTAAGAAAGGTATCAAGAAAATTTTTAAAATTCAACTTTTTAAGGTTTAAGGAAGCCTTGAAGAAATTTTTTTAAAAATCCAGGTTTTTAGGTTTGAGGAAGTCTAGACGAAATTCGTCTAAAAATCCAGGTTTTTTAGGTTTGAGGAAGTCTAGAAGAAATTCTTTTAAAAATCCACGTTTTAGGGATTAAGAAAGGCTTCAAAAATTCTTTTAGAAATCCACGTTTTAAGGCCTAAGGAAGGCTTTAAGAAATTCTTTTAAAAATCCACGTTTTAGAGATTAAGAAAGGCTTCAAAAAAATCTTTAAGAAATCCACGTTTTAAGGCCTAAGGAAGGCTTTAAGAAATTCTGTAAGAAATCCACGTTTTAAGGGCGAAAAAAGGCTTTAAGAAATTCTTTAAAAAATCCACGTTTTAAGGCCAACGGAAGGCTTGAAGAAATTCTTTAAAAAATCCACGTTTTAAGGCCAACGGAAGGCTTGAAGAAATTCTTTAAAAAATCCACGTTTTAAGGTTTAAGGAAGGCTTGAAGAAATTCTTTAAAAAATTCACGTTTTAAGGCTTAAGGAAGGCTTGAAGAAATTCTTTAAAAAGTCCACCTTTTAAGGATTAAGGAAGGCTTCAAGAAATTCTTAAAAAAATCGCCTTTTAAGGCTGATTCTGATTTCTCCATCCCTGCTGGGCTGACTGGGTTTCTTGCTGTTCTTTTTCTTTCAGTTTTAAGGGATCTCAAACACACAAAACAAAGACGTATGCCACCTGCCGTTACAGGCTCCTTTAAACTCGTGCCATTTGTGCATATGACTGCTTGCAAAGCAAAGTGTGTTGCAGAGGATACAATGAAGGCGTGAAGCCGAAGCTAATATTGTAAACAGCCAAACGACACAGGAGTGTTAAAACTGGCTGATTGTTCTTTACTTTGATGGGCCCTTGGCAACCAACCGCAAATGTAACATCGTCGTCCTCATCGTTGTTAGTTTTGTTTGCTTCACTAAGCTCAGCTTCTTTGCTACCATCATAAATAGTTTTGTGGCCAAAAAGCAAGACATCAACGTCACCATCGATTTTTGTCGTGTGTACGTACAGTCTGGCATATTAAGTTGACGTTTATGATGATGGCTCTAAGCTACAAACAAAAAATATGTATATGGATATTACATTGACGCAAACAGCATTTAACCAAGCGATTGTCAACGAACGTGGTAAAAGGTGGATGGTACCCAAAGGCAGCAGCAATACCTTTAATGAATTTCTAAATAGCAACGTAGGCACGTACTTATTAGCCTGGCATGGTGTACTGATGACCAGCTGCTGCCAGTTCCGCTGTAGTCCTTTTACAGCAACTGCAGTGAACATTTACATCCCCCGCCTACATCTGAACAAGAATCGAATATTAATTACCATAACTCCAGCATAACTGTAATAATCACATTTGCAGATCTTTTGTTATTCTCCAAAAAATAAGTGACTTTTTGATTTCATTTATCCCATGCTAAATACCAATTCGTCCTAGAGATGAGATCATCAAAACAAACAGAACACAATCGAACAGACAACAGTCTCTATAAATGTCCTCAACATCAATCCATCATTGCATGTGACATCGTCAAGAGACAATTCTTTGGCTTCCTTCTCTTCCACTCAATAAACACACTTTGAGTGCGCATTTTAACGGGTGTTCCTGTCAAATTCTCTTTTAATTGTTTAAATCTCTGTAAACATCTTTTTAGCTCTGGACACTAATCCATCACTTAATTGAAGGATGAGTGGGCATGGTGAAGGCCTGTCAATTTGCAACAGAGCGACACATTTGGCATTCCGTGGGAGTTTTTGTTTCTAGGTCTACATAAATTTTGCCAAGGGAATTGGAAGCAAATTAATGGCCCTATGGCCACAAAACGTAGATTTTTTAAAGAATTTCTTGAAGCCTACCTTAAGCCTTAAAACGTGAAATTTTCAAAGAATTTCATATAGCCTTCTTAAAGCTTTAAAACGTGAATTTTTTACAGAATTTCGCGAAGCCTCCATTAAGCCTTAAAACGTGGATTTTTTTTACAGAATTTCATCAAGCCTTCCTTAAGCCTAAAACGTGGATTTTTAAAAAATTTCGTCAAGCCTTCCTTAAGCCTAAAACGTGGATTTTTAAAAATGTCATCAAGCCTTCCTTAAGCTTAAAACGTGGATTTTTAAAAAATTTCTTGAAGCCTTCCTTAAGCATTTAAACGTGGATTTTTTGGAAATTTTTTGAAGCCTTCCTTAAGTCTTAAAACGTGGATTTTTTATAGAATTTCATCAAGCCTTCTTTAAGCCTTAAAACGTGGATTTTTTATAGAATTTCATCAAGCCTTCCTTAAGCCTTAAAACGTGGATTTTTTAAAGAATTTCACCAAGCCTTCATTAAGCCTTAAACCGTGGATTTTTTTATAGAATTTCATCAAGCCTTCCTTAAGCCTAAAACGTGGATTTTTAAAGAATTTCTTGAAGCCTTCCTTAAGCCTAAAACGTGGATTTTTAAAGAATTTCTTGAAGCCTCCCTTAGGCATTTAAACGTGGATTTTTTTGGAAATTTTTTGAAGCCTTCCTTAAGCTTTAAAACGTGGATTTTTTAAAGAATTTCTCGAAGCCTTCCTTATGCCTTAAAACGTGGATTTTTATAGAATTTCATCAAGCCTTCATCAAGCCTAAAACGTGGATTTTTATAGAATTTCATCAAGCCTTCATCAAGCCTAAAACGTGGATTCCTAAAGAATTTCTTTAGGCCTTCCTTAAGCATTTAAACGTGGATATTTTGGAAATTTTTTGAAGCCTTCCTTAAGCCTTAATACGTGGAATTTTTAAAGAATTTCTTAAAGCCTTCCTTAAGCCTTAAAACGTGGTTTTTTTAAACAATTTCTTGAAGCCTTCCTTAAGCCTTAAAACGTGGATTTTCTCGAAGCCTTCCTTAAGCCTTAAAACGTGGATTTTTTATAGAATTTCATCAAGACTTCCTTAAGCCTTAAAACGTGAATTTTTTATAGAATTTCATCAAGCCTTCCTCAAGCCTAAAACGTGGATTCTTAAAGAATTTCTTGAGGCCTTCCTTAAGCATTTAAGCGTGGATTCCTTGGAAATTTTTTGAAGCCTTCCTTAAGTCTTAAAACGTGGAATTTTTAAAGAATTTCTTAAAGCCTTCCTTAAGCCTTAAAACGTGGATTTTTTAAAGAATTTCTTGAAGCATTCCCTGAGCCTTAAAAGTGGATTTTTTTTTAAAGAATTTCTTGAAGCCTTAAAACGTGGATTTTTTAAAGAATTTCTTGAAGCCTTCCTTAAGCCTTAAAACGTGGATTTTTTATAGAATTTCATCAAGCCTTCCTTAAGCCTTAAAACGTGGATTTTTATAGAATTTCATCAAGCCTTCCTTAAGCCTTAAAACGTGGATTTTTATAGAATTTCATCAAGCCTTCTTAAGCCTTAAAACGTGGATTTTTTAAAGAATTTCTTGAAGCCTTCCTTAAGCCTTAAAGCGTGGATTTTTTTATACAATTTCATCAAGCCTTCCTTAAGCCTTAAAACGTGGATTTTTATAGAATTTCGTCAAGCCTTCCTTAAGCCTTAAATCGTGGATTTTTTATAGAATTTCATCAAGCCTTCCTTAAACCTTAAAATGTGGATTTTTTATAGAATTTCATCAAGCCTTCCTTAAGCCTAAAACGTGGATTTTTAAAGAATTTCTTGAAGCCTTCCTTAAGCCTTAAAATGTGGATTTTTTAAAAGAATTTCTTGAAGCCTTCCTTAAGCCTTAAAACGTGGATTTTTATAGAATTTCTTCAAGCCTTCCTTAAGCCTTAAAACGTGGATTTTTTAAAGAATTTCTTCAAGCCATATTTAAACCTTAAAACGTGGATTTTTTAAAGAATTTCTTCAAGCCATATTTAAACCTTAAAACGTGGATTTTTTAAAGAATTTCTTCAAGCCATATTTAAACCTTAAAACGTGTTTTTTAAGAAATTCGTGAAACCTTCCTTAAACCTTACAACGTGTTTTTAAGAAATGCATGGAACCTTCCTTAAACCTCAAAACGTGCATTTGTTAAAGAGTTCCTTGAAGCCTTCCTCAAGCATTAAAACATGGATTTTTTTAAAGAATTTCATAAAGCATTGCTTAAGCCTTAAAACGTAGATTTTTTTAAAGAAATTCATGGAACCTTCCTTAAACCTCAAAACGTGCATTTGTTAAAGAATTTCTTGAAGCCTTACTCAAGCCTTAAAACGTGGATTTTTTAAAGAATTTCTTAAAGCCTTATAACGTGGATTTTTTAAGAATTTCTCGAAGCCTTTCTTAAGCCTTAAACGTGAATTTTTTAAAGAATTTCTTGAAGCCTACCTTGAGCCTTAAAACGTGAATTTTTTAAAGAATTTCTTGAAGCCTACCTTGTGCCTTAAAACGTGGATTTTTTAAAGAATTTCTTGAAGCCTACCGTGAGCCTTAACATGTGGATTTTTAAAGAATTTAAAACGTGGATTTTTTAAAAAAAAAATTCGACAAAGCCTTCCTTAAGTCTTAAAATTTGAATTTTTAAAGTATTTCTTGAAGTCTTCCTTGAGCCTTAAAACGCGGATTTTTTTTAAAGAAAACCTTCTTTAAGCCTTAAAAAGTGTTTTTTTTTTTAAAAATTTCTTCGAAACCTTCTTTAAGCCTTAAAACGTGGATTTTTAAAAAATTCCTTGAAGCCTTTCGTGGGCCTTAAAACGTCGATTTTTTAAAGAATTTATTGAAGCCTTCTTTGAGCTTTAAAACGTGGATTTTTTAAAAGAATTTCTTGAAGCCTTCCTTGAGCCTTAAAACGTGGATTTGTTTAAACAGTTTCGTGAAGCCTTCCTTGGGCCTTAAAATGTGATTTTTTTAAAGAATTTCTTGAAGCCTTCCTTGAGCATTAAAACTTGGATTTTTATAAGAAAAAAAGCATGGATTTTTTTAAATTTCTTGAAGGCTTCCTTGAGCCTTAAAACTTGGATTTTTTTAAGAAAAAAAGCATGGATTTTTTTTAAATTTCTTGAAGGCTTCCTTGAGCATTTTAACGTGGATTTTTTAAAGAATTTCTTGAATCCTTCTTTGAGGATTAAAACGAGGATTTTTTTAAAGAATTTCTTGAAGCCTTCTTTGAGGATTAAAACGAGGATTTTTTAAAGAATTTCTCGAAGTCTTCCTTGAACCTTGAAAGGTATTTTTTAAGAATTTCTTTGAATTTCGTCTAAAAGTACTCCAATGCATGTAAATATCTCTCTTTTAATGCTATAATACGATTTCATTCTGTTTTATCTTTGGTGAGAATATTCCCACGCTAACTTAAATAACCTCATCTACCTAGCCCCATATCCTTATGGTCATCAAACTAAAGCCTAACCTTAATTCGCATCAAAAGTGTTAAATCCCAATTATCTTTCATTTGTAGGTGATAAGTGTGATTAAGAGCATATCCAAAACTCCAAACGCTCACATTAAGGGTGTGTTTAACATTTTGTTGCCGATCAGGATAATCAACAGACAAAATAAGGACAAAGAACAAAACAAACAACAACTTACAAATTACCAATATTAAGCGCCTCTTAATGGTTCCATAAAACAGAACTTCTTCTTCATCATTTGGCGAGCAGGAATGCCACCTTGGACAGTGTCAATTAATGACCCAAGAAAAGCAAATTGTATCTAGACTACCATTCACTCTCCTCAGAAGCTTGCAACTCACTCGTTTAAGTGGAGTAGAGTTCGGCTTTTAAGGGTAAATTAAGTGTTAACAGTTTTGTTGTTTTGCTCTATGTTCCCAAAACCAATTGGTTATAAGGTTGTAAATTGTTGTGTGGATTGTGGTTGTTGTTGGTTTTGGTGTTGTCTGAGGAATTCCCAAAATAAAAAAAAAAAACTTGCAGGGTTAGTCTTTGTTCATGGTTGGTTATCTTCTTAAGGAGTGCATGGGTATTATCCTTATATCGGCGTACTATGTTGCCTTACCTTGTGACTGGTCTTTTTTTTGTGTGGCATTCAGTGAATAAGTTGTGCTGTTGCTCTCCACCACTTTTGATTCACAGCTATTAGAGGGATATTTAGTTTACCTTTTTTTATGCTTATTTAATAAATTTTTGTAGTTCTTATTGGCATTGAACACGCAAGCCTGTATCAGTGTGGCTCACGTGGGAAATGTAGAGTAATTAATTTATCCTCAAGTTATTCGCTGGTCACATCTTTAGTGTGGAGGAGTGTGGCTTTAACACCTTTATGGCACGGCCATTCCAGTGGCATGGGTGTGTGTGGGAAGTTGAGAGGTTTTGCTGTGCAGTTTAATGCCATACCTTCTTGCCATTCTTGAATTTTAGTTACGCTTTATCCAAAGGTGATTTTGGCTTTAGAATTTATGATGCAATTTCAATTCTTCCTGGGAAAAAAGTTTTAAATGAAGGCAAATTCAAAAGGGGGAGAGAGTAGAATTTGGGATAACCTATAAAGAAATTTTTAAAAATTTTAGTGTTATGGGAAATTCATGATTTCGAGTTGCGAGATACCAGAAGGCTGAGGATGTAATGTTGTTGTTCCTTAAGCCCTAAAACGTGAATTTTTAAAAGATTTTTTTCAAGACTTCCATAAGTCTTAAAGCGTGGGTTTTAAAGAATAGCTTAAGCCATAGAAAGTAGATTTTAAAGAATTTCTTGAAGCCTTCTTTAAGCCTTACAATGTGCATTTTTTAAAGAACTTCTTGAAGACTTTAAATGTGGATTTTTTAGGAATTTCTTGAAGCCTTCCTTAACTGTTAATACGTGCATTTTCCTTGCTTAAACAATAAAACGTGGATTTAAAAAAATCTTGAAGCCTTCCTTAAGCCTTAGACCATGTTTTTTAAAAAAATTCTTGAAGACAACAAAACGTAAATTTTTTAAGCCAAATAACGTGGATTTTTAAAAGAATTTCTTGAAGCCTCCCTTAAGCCAAATAACGTGGATTTTTAAAAGGATTTCTTAGAAAACAAACGTGATTTTTTTGAAACCATCCTTAAGCCAAGCCTTCTTTTGCATATCTCAGGTCCTTATAAATTAGTGACAAACAAATGGACTAAATAATATTACCTAATATTTAGTTCGGTGTGTAGCTTATAAAAAGTAAAAGTTCAAATGGCCAAGAAGGAAAGGCGGAGTGCAAAGAGAGCATCATCAAGGAATGTTTGTTTGACAATAGGCTCATTTATAAAGCGCAGTCAAGATGTCTGGATGCCAGGGTGATATTCATTAATTTCCAAGTTTATAACCATACCATTGACTTTGATTATGCCTCTCCAAACTTTGGCCAAGTATAAAAGCTTGGCCAGAACGTGGCTGGAAATCAGTTGCCTTTTAAAACTCGTGGAATATGTTTAAGCGCGCGTCGTTTGTGATTGTGATTCTGTTGCTTTGGATATTTTTGTGTGTAACAAAAGCTGTAGATCATCGAGAAGAAGATGATGATGGCGATGGTCGTTCTCCAACGGGTGGTGATAAAGAACTTTCAGATTTGGTCATTACCACAGCATTGGGAAAGATACGTGGCACTTTACTGACTTCGCAAAAAGGCAGGAATTTCTATGCATTTCGTGGAATACGCTATGCCAAACCCCCGGTTGGTGAACTGCGTTTTAAGCCTCCAGAACCAGTGGAACAATGGTTTGACATATTCGATGCCACATTTGATGGTCCCATGTGTCCTCAACCAGGCCTCAGTAGCCAAGATGTTTCCGAAGATTGTCTGCGTTTAAACATCTACACACGGGAACTGCCTTCGGAAAGTAATCCCAACATTAAGAAACCTGTTATTGTTTTCATTCACCCTGGTGGCTTTTATTCCCTATCGGGCCAAAGTAAAAACTTCGCAGGGCCACAATATTTCATGGATCGCAGTGTGGTGTTGGTGACATTTAATTATCGTCTAGGATCATTGGGATTCTTGAGTACTGGCACCAAGGAAGCTCCGGGAAATTTGGGCCTTAAAGATCAAGTAGCCCTGTTGAGATGGGTGAAATTACTTATTTCAAGATTTGGTGGTGATCCCAATTCGATTACTTTATTGGGTTATGGTGCTGGGGCGATGAGTATTACCTTGCACATGGTTTCACCCATGTCTAAGAATCTTTTCCACAAAGCCATTGTGATGAGTGGTTCAGCAACGGGCCAATGGGAAATACCAGAGGAACAATTATATGTGGCCCAAAGGCAAGCTTTGCTGTTGAAGTGTCCGATGATGAATATAACGGAAATGATGGATTGTCTAAAGGGGGTAAGAAGTAGAGGTTGGATTTCCGAATGCAAATTTAATTATTTTTGTTTTAGAAACACTATTTGGAATACGCCAACAGCTTGAGGAATATGTTCGAATTTGGTCGCCAAAATCCATTGATCCTTTGGAAACCTGTGGTGGAACGTGATTTTGGTCAAGAGCGTTTTCTTACCGAAGATCCGGTTCGTTTATATCAGAATGGTGATTTTATGAAGATACCCATTATAACTGGCATGACCAAGGATGAGTTTGTGGGACCGGCTTTGTGTGAGTATAAAATAATTGAATTCAAGTATACGATAACGACAGGATCAACAGGAATCTTGAAGACTTATAACTAGTGTTGGGCAATCTTGCTCATTGAAGGGTCTTTTTCATTCAGCTCACGAAAAGAAACCAGGTCGTTCATTTCGTTCGTTGGCTTATTTTTATTCAATATTTCATCAGTCTAAAAGATAAAAAATGTTTCGTATATCAACTTTTCAAAATTTATCTGAAAAAATTAAATTCTTTTTAATTAAAATAATTTATTATTATTTTTTGTTTGATATTAACAAGAGAAAATAACGAAATGAACAAAATGTTTTTATTGTTCATTATTCTACACTATGACATCTCTCAGTTTTGAATTTAAGAAGGAGATAGAGCGAAAACTGAAGTAAAATAATCTGAAGAAAAATATTCAATCTTATAAAGTAGAAGAGCTATATAAACGAGAGGAGCTAAATGAACGACAAAAACAAATGACCTGGATATGGTTTCGTTCGTTCATTTCACGGAATCGTTCCATTGAACTAGTTCATTCATGAACGACATAACTCTGCTTATAACAATTTAATTTCTTTCAGCCCTCTTGGAAAATTATCGCTGGTTAAACTATTTTGTGGGAAATTTCGAATTAGTTGCGCCCATATGTTTTATGTACAATCAAAGTAATCCCAGAGCTTCGAACATTTCACGTGAGCTATGGTCCTACTATTTCGGTGACAACATAACACTGACTTTAAGTGACTCATTGGAAAATCTAACACAGCTATATTCAGATGCATTGACTGGATTTCCGGTACATCGTTTTGTTCACCTAGCTGCACGTTCCACCAAAGTCTATTACTATCGTTTTAGTTATCAGGGTCAAAAGAGTCATATCTATTATCCGGAAAATGGACCATATGGTAATGTGTTTGATATATTGCAAAGTTTGAATTACTTATTGAATCATCTTGAATTTAGGTGTTGTCCATCACGATGATCTAATGTATTTATTTGTGGAACCCTCGGTAAGTCGTATGTTCAACGAGGATGACGATGACTCAAGTATGGTGAACATATTTACTCGCATGTTTAGTGCCTTTGCTTATAAAGGGTAAGGATTTTAAAATTGAATAAGAAGGATAAATCTTTTATCCTTTTTCAGAGACCCCAACAAACCAAGCGACAAATATTTGGGCAACATACGCTGGCGCCCCTTCAGTTATAAGAAACAATACTATTTGGATATTGGTGATGAATTGGTTATGCGTGGCGGCTTGAATACTCAACGTTATGAGTTATGGAAACGCCTGTTTCCTTTGAATTGGAGACGTCAAAGCAAACATGAAGTAAATGATGTGGATTATGAATGAATGGATACAAAATATGCATCGAAATCTATTGATTTTTATAAATAACATGACAGAACACTTAGTAATTGGATGTCACACATAAAGTTACATGTCATATGAATAAAATGTATATTCTAAAACCGCATTTTATGTGTTTCACTTTCGTAATATAACATTCTAAAGACGTTTGGGAAAATTGTGTACCTTTGTTTATTAATACTCAACTATCAATTCCTTAATATAGAAGATATACAATTAATTTTGTTGCTGTACCTTGTGTTGTTTCGACATCAGTCCGTTTCGTATCGAATTGTTACATTATCCACGTTTTAGCTTATTTAGCCTGGAAGGCGTTAATCAACAGCTTGAGTTTTCTGCTTTTTCATTGGTTTGTGATCTATGGCATTTATATATATTTGGTTTCTTGGAGTTATATTGCGGTTCCTCACTTGTATCACTTTGTATCACCTCTGATTCACCTGTATCACCTCTGATTCATGAAGGAACCTCCTTTGCGGGTTGTTAAAAATTGAAAGCTTATTTTGTTGTCGTGAGAGCTTTACATGCACGATGTCGCAAGGGCTTGATGGCAGGAGGGGCATCTGTTTAGGGTGTCTGGAATAATAAGTTCTCTCTAGGAGTTGAATTGTCTGTAATCGTATGTTACTGTAATCGTTTGGATTGAATTTGTAGTGCGTTCTTAATATTAACATTATTAAGAACTTTATTATATTAGCACGAATTATAAAATGTCTCCGTTTAATTCAACCGCATCTGAGTTCATATCCTCCACTTTTCCATTTAATCAACCCCAACCGATGTTGCTTCATCATTCAAAAGTTTTTTATATTCCCATTACTAGATCAGATTTCGACATGGACTCCAACTCCACTCAATTCAGAAGATGCGTCTCGTAAATTATTGCAAAGATACTAGCATCTTGAGTTCTTATTTTTGTTAATCGGACAGCATTATTTTACGATGTTTTCAAGATTCTCAATTGTGTGTCACTCTGGAAGAAAGTCCAGAAGCTGCCAGTTAATGTTTTTAAGATTTTTTCCTGGATTTCACTTTCTGGTTGATGTGGGTGGCGTGCAAAGAAGAGTAAAGAATATTGTCGAAAATTAGAATCTTTGGATTATGAAGAAGTAAAAACGGACACTGTGGAATTTATCGGGGATAACTTTTGATTACGTTCCGGGATTACGGAAGAAATTTGTAATGTTGGGTAAATGGCTGGAAATTAAGCACTTACGTTGCCGATGTTGACACCGGATGAAATTATAGTGCATCCACCACCAAATTATCTGCTTTTGGATGTAGGAAATTTGCCAGACTGATGTTAACCACAATTACTTGGACTTTTAGCCTCGGAATTCAACGAAGATATGTCTACCAAGTTAGCAATCCACAACGTTTTACATCAATAGGAAGAAAGAAATTCTTGATGTCGGAAATCAGCATGTCATTGTGATTATATCTTGTAAAGCATGTACATGTGAAGAAAGGTGAAATGCTGCTTCAGTGATGGAAGCAGTGGAGATTCTAAAATCTTACGTACGGTACGATCCCCCATTGTTAGCGGATTTGTCTGGTTTTTGAATATGAAATATTTGAGCCACCTTTTAAATGTCCAAACCAAATCTGCTTAGAGGTCGAGATGTTGGAGCCATTTGAAAGGCATACATTCGAGAATAAGATTGCCTAAAGCGAACTGCACAATTATTTAGTCAGCTGGGTCGTTTGCACATACGTGTTTGGTAGCGCTGTTGTTCCCTCATAAGAGGAATTATGCCCGCTGGAATATAGCGCCTTGTCGCCTTCAGGAAGATCTCTTTGAATATCTTCTCACTCACACTATCTGGCTCATGAGGGCGGAGGCAAGTGACGTATTCGTGAATAAGTTGGCTCTATTACAATTCACGAATGTGGCTGGTCGGACTCAACCGTCACCATGATCCGAATGTGGTCAGAATTTAGTGTCACCTTCGTTTACCAGGATTTGTATGGAAGGAGTGGGGGGCTGACCATGAAATATCCGGAGAGCTCGAAATTTTACATTCATTCATTAATTTTTGCAGTGTTTTATTTAACTTGCGTTGCACAGTGTCCGATTTTCCGAAAAACCTGGCCAAAACTCTAAAAATGAATGGATTTCGACCTAACCTTTGGTTCTTATGTTTTTCGGGCCGCTGATTACATTTTTTATATTATTTAACCCTCAGGCGGTCGGTTTAGGGGTCTTTTTGGTCCCTTCTCCTATAAAATGTGATCTTATCGGATCAAAATATTCTACAAATTTCTTCGCCATCAATTTTTACTATAGGTCCTAGAATACATCAAAACTCTATATCTTACCTTAACTCCAGAAATATGCAAATTAGAAAAACATTTTAGGGTTAATGTCATACTTCATCAAAGTTATGGCAAAATTGTCATACAAAGAATCATTTTAGAAGAATGGCGTCAAAGACAAAAATGTTTCCGCTAAATTTCACTATAAGTCACCAAAGAAAAGAAATCTATATTTGCATTACATACCAAGGAAATATCGGTATCAATTTTGCCAAAAAACCAAGAAACTAAAATAGGGGTGCAAGCTTCCACAATTTCTACAGTTTTGGAAATATTTGGGTTAAGATCACATGGAATCCTTGCACTTTAGGTGTATAATGTCTTTGGCAACTTTACTGACAAGAATGCAAGGAATATTTGTCTTAAAAAAATTAACCCTCGTGCGAGTCATAAAAGGGGTAATTTTGGTCCCTTTTCCACAAATCTTTAAAATCTTCTATAAAATGTGGTCGGATCAGACCAAAATATTCTAGACATTTGTTCGCCATAAAATTTTACTAAAGGTCTTAAAATATATCAAAACTCTAAATTATGCCCAAACGCCGGAATGTGACCCTATACTATATTCTGACATTCTGAATGAAAGAAAATCTGTATAAACCTGCAAGACATAATACCACATAAAAACGAAAAGTGCAAATATGTGCAGGATGTTTCGATGGAAATTGGTAAAAAACCCTTCCTTTTTTTATGAAATGATAAATTACATGGCCCAACTCGATCTTACTCACAACTATTTTCATAATTTATTGTGAAAATTGATCTTGAAAAAATAACAAGTACGGACATCAATTATTAAAGAACGCACAATTCATTGGCGACACTGAACATCTTAAATACGTTTCACATACCTTTCACTGCAATTACAAAAAGAAAATATTTAATAACCGTTGTTTATTTTGCATATTATCATAGATTTATAAACAACTTAAATATTAAAAAAAAAATCCAAATAGGGCCACTTCGACCTGCTTTTATACCCACATATTAAACTAGAAATGTATATATTTTTCATAACTACACGCACTGGGATCCTATAAACAATATCTGACCCTTTTTAGTGTAAATTGATACATTTTTTTCGATTTTTGGCCAGGTTTTTTGGAAAATCGGACACTGTGCGTTGGTCCGTTTAGTTCAAATCTGTAACTCATTTTTAACACAGTTGCAGTTGACCAATCGAACTGAAACTTTGCACACTTTTTTGTCAGAATTCAATTTATTTATAAGTTTTAATTCATGGATGTTTATGGAAGCGAAGTCTGACTCGTCTATCTTGTTTGCAATAACATTAAGGGGGGATCATTTGGCAACTGAGAGTGCCATATTTCGTGATGAACATTGAAATCGCCAAGGACAATTCTATTATCCCCTTGGAGCATATGACGTCAGAATGATGAATTAATGATCTCGACATCGAACTGACATGCTCATGACTTCAAGGATGGGTCGAATTGGGAGGGAAGGTGCCATCAGACTATATCTGATGTCCCATTGGATAATGAATGCGAAACCATATCCATGATCCCATTCCGTATGAAGTCGAAAGAGAACAATAGTTTTCGGAAGCAGGTGAATCTCCTTCATGCTCCGTGAACAAGGACGTCTGTCATAGTCGTCATTAGACTCAAACACCAGTCGATTCTGTTCCAATCCCTAAAAAATCATAAATTTTGCAACATAATTTCAACGGACTCCGAGGCAAGATCGAGGAAATTGTGGACTTGATGAGAAGGAAGAATATCACGCGGCGGTGCTAAAAACTAAACTCAACAACAACTGCAGCTCACATCGTTGTGATGGTTACAACGTACTGATGATGAATCGCACCAAAAGTGGAGGTAGAGGACACCTTCCTGTTGCAACAATCTTTTCAATACAGACGTATTTTGTTTGATCCTATCTCTAATGCCCAGTACATGTTATGTATTAATGTACCAATCAGTTGTCGAACCGCCGAGGTATAGTTGCTTAACATATATTTACATCCCGCCGAAAAAGAACTGTACTCCATGTTATAGGCCCAACATTAGCCCGATTTTGGAAGGTCATAACGGACTGGTATATTGGAAATTTAATGCACATCTTGAGTTGCTACATTCTGTCCTTGGTAATAACTAGATAGGTATATCACTGTCAATTGTACAAGAATTAGCGGAGAGTGCTACATTGCCAAACATAGACTAATTAAAACATAGACGAAGAGTTACCGACAAAAATTTGGTAAAATTAAAACGCAAAATTATGAATGAAAATTCAAATAAAAGTTGACAACACTCTTGCTATCGGTTGAACTTTACGATTGCTTTTTATTCGTCCCTAACTTACCGAGAAACATCGGTAACTATATTATTATAACTATTACTATAACTATTGTAAGCATTTTAATTTTACCGACAATTGCCAGTAACTCAAAAAATTAGTTAGAAAATCGCACTACAAATCTCTTCCTATCGAGGAAGATCCACCACAAGTTACAATGTATGGTGTTGCAAATGCCATTAAACGTTTGACTCTTCTTCTTAAATATAAATGGGAAATCTCTTGGATTAATCAAGATGGACTAGCTAAAGACTTTTTTTTAGCATTTTTTGATTTCGGCAAGCGTTACTTGCTAACTTGCGTAACTCTAGCACAGCATATATTAGTTTTATAAAAATATCAAAATAAAACTAATTCCCACGAAATACAAGGGGAGGATTCTCTCCTATCAATGGATGCAGCTTGATTCTTCTGGTCCATTCGGCGACGAGTCTTTGCCTACCACTATAATTTTAGAGATTCATTCTTGTCTATTACCGGTCTTACTTTTCGACCCCACCTGATCGCTGTCATTACTAGTAAAAGGTTTTTTTATAAAGTGTGTCACTTCCAATGACATTCAAATCTCTAAATTTCTTCATTAAAGCTCGTTAGACACCATAGGTTTTGAAATACACTTTTATTTATCGATCTGCCCAACAACCACATGGAAATTATCGTGGATACCTAATGACTGACAAACGCAAATGGTCATACCATGAAATTAGCAACATTTGGGCAGAACTGACATTCAAGAATTCATAGAATCATCATATTAATATAAAAATGATACTAGTAACTCCAAATCCAAAAGACCTATTACCGTTTAAAATCTCATTCTCCAATATTAGAAGTGTTTTTAATTTCTATACAAATATTTTTAAAATTGGCTACTTGGCTTTATTTACATATTCTTCATGACCTAGCAACCAACAACCATTTGTTTGCTTTTTTGACCATCTCGCCTCCCCCACTCCTCACAAGTGTCCTTTTCCATTAAAATGTCATCAATTATGAAATAAATTATTTGTTAATCGTATGTTTTGTGGCATTGTTTATTGCTATTGTTGCGACGCTGGTGGTGGTGGTGGAAAATTGTTATTTCACTATCAGTTTCGGTTATGCTCTGAATTTTATTGCTTTCGTTTTGTTAGTTGTTTATGAGCGGTTTGATGGCCAAACAAACAATGAATAAATTAACAAAAATTTTGAATGAAAACAAGAAAATGCAATTGGAAAATAGCTGCCGAGTCACCAAAATGAAAAACTCGTGTCATCCCGATCAGACCAATTGGCGTATGCACTCAACCAGCTAAAGCTAGTCGTCAGTCAGGCAGTCATTTTTTGCTGACTTGCTAGCACGCATAGGCGGACTATCAAACAGTTAAAAGTAAAGTTGGGTTTTCTGGTACATTTCTATGGATGAAGTGAGATACATAGAACACATGGTAGAAGTGGGATAAAGTACACTGTGAGAAATTATTATGCAGGGAACATGATGTGTAATTTTGATGAGTATGTTTACAAGGAGCTTTGAAGACTGGAAATGGTTCATAATATTTTAGAAATCCGGGACTGTAGGTCTGTTTTTTTGTTCAAAAAGTATCCAAGTTGTTTGTAGTTTCTTAAAATTATTTTCTGTAGTGGTTCTGGTATGCACACCCTCCTTGCACGCTAAATGCCCGGTTCGATTCCCAGGCCAGTCGACATCAAATTTTCACGACCTTGCACACGGTGGCAAAATACCCCTCAGTAATATTGGCGACATTTGCTGAGTATTTCAGCCATGAAAAACTTCTCTACAAGTGGTGTCTTAAGACACGCCGTTCGGACTCGGCGATAAACAGTAGGTCCCATATCAGTGAGCTAATGTCAATCGGGTTGCACTCATTGATATGAGAGAAGTCTCCCTTGTCTTATCTGGGAAGTTTGTGGAACAATCGTATATAAAACATCTCTACTAGCAGATCCCATATCATTGAGCTGACATAAATCGGGTGCACACATCCACTTTCGGGGATGTTTCTGGAACAGCTATTATATTATCATAACTATCCACAAAATAACACACACTTTCATTCATTAAAAAAAATATTGGATATGTGCTTGAGAAACATGGAAAATTGGACTTGGAGATCCAAGGGCCCAGAAACATATTCCTGGAAATATTTTTCTAGAACATCCAGCTTTGATTTTAACGAATATTTTACAAAGACTTCAAGCCTGGATCTCCAAGTAGTTGAAAAATGTTCTTGAAAATTCGAACTTAAGGTCCTCGAAAAATATTCTTATCAATTTGAGCTTAGGTCCTAGAGAGAAATTTGAAAGTCCCTTGAAAATTTAATCTTATGGTACTTGAAAAATATTCTTGAAAATTTGAGCTCATAGCCCTTGAAAAATATTCTTAGAAATGTACAATGAAAGTCTTAGAAAAATATTTTTGAAAATTTACGCTTGAGGTCGTAGAAAAATGTTTTTGAAAATCCACGACTGAGGTCCTAGAAAAATATTCTCGAAAATCCACGCTTGGTTTCCTAGAAAAATATTCATGAAAATCCATGATTGGGGTCTTAGTAGAATAATCTTAAAAATCTAAAATCCACAACTGAGGTCCTTGAAAAATATTTTTGAAAATCCACGATTGAGGTCCTAGAAAAATATTCTTGAAAACCCACGCTTGAGGTTCTAGCATTTTTTTGAAAATCCACACTTGAGGTCCTAGAAAAATATTTTTGAGAATCCACACTTGAGGTCCTAGAAAAATATTCTTGAAAACCCACGCCTGAGGTTCTAGATTTTTTTTGAAAATCCACACTTGAGGTCCTAGAAAACTATTTTTGAAAATCCACACTTGAGTTCCTACAAAAATATTCTTGAAAATCCAATCTTACGACCCTTGAAAAATATTCTTGAAAATCCATGCTTGAGGTCCTCGGAAAATATTCTCGAAAATCTGCGATTGAGGTCTTAGAGACATATTCATGTGAATCCTAGCTTGAGGTCCTAGATAATTTGAAAACATTCTTTAACACTCCTCGTGGTGTAGATGCTACAAAAAATAATCCAAAAATGAAGAAAGAACCCTGCTGTCTCTTTCAAAAGTATTCTTATATATCCACGATTATGGGTCTGATATCCTTCATTCATATAAACATTGCCGAACCCTCCTCACAATTTCTTTCAGTGCAAAACACAACTCATCCTTTTACGATCACAGATGGTCTATACAAATTATGAACTTCAAAGTGGAATCTATTAAGGCTACTGTTTCAGACAGAGTGCTATTTGTAGGATGGATGGGTGGCATGATAGCCAGCCAAAGGGGTTGGTTGTGTAATGTAGATTGGAATACATTCCGTCGTCACCCATTCGTACATATTTTGTTCAATTAACTACACCAATTGTTTTCTTATCGGACTTAAGTCACGCATCAGAGAATACCATCATCGCTGATGATAGTTTGTTTGGTTGACTGGCTGGTTGGTGGAGGTGGTAACCGAATGGTAGGAGTAATAGTAGCAAGGAGGAGGAATAAAATTCCTGTATACCACTTATTACCAACACTTTTTTGTGTGCCCTACACTGATGCTATTTTCAATTCCAATTAGCATGTGTTGTTGGCCTGCCATCAAACGCAATATTGGAATAAATTAATTTTTCAAAATTAAGGATGGATGTGACTCATCCAACCGAACTCAATTTCAAAGGATATGTTTCGGGCGAGGGTGGTTGGTTGGAATATTGGTGGGTGGTTGGGGGTTATATTTTACATTTTGTTCTTGTTTTTTTTTTTTAATTTATGCAAATAAATGTAAACACTTCTTTTGCATGTGGTTTAGTTTTGTTCATTTTTATCGTTTCCACTTAATTTTAATTGTTTTGTGTCACATGCCATAGCAGACAGACAAACTAATTTGTTTAGCTCGTGCGATAAGCTGTGTGGCATAATTGCATACTTTTTTTCCATTTCTCTGTGCCTGTGGAAATGCATTCCAACTAATGATCGGAGGATGGTTGTTTGACCATATGGTGGCAATGTCAATGCAAATAAAAATGGACCATGATCATCATCATCAGCAGCAGAGTCAGCAACAGCATAAGTGTCATCCACTACAGAAATATTTTGTTTAGCAATTCAAAGTATTTGTCCAAAAGATGTGTTATGACGATTGCGCTACAACCTCTCAACGAGCGACAACAACTGGAAAACATTTGGCAATTGAATAACTTTGCCAGAATGCCATAAAATGAGAACATTACTTTTGCGGTTTCAAATGTTTTTCGGGATTGTCTGGCTGGTCATTGGTTTGCTTGTTGTTGTTTTTTTTAGTTTGATGGCTCAATTTTCCAATGAATTTCCCATTTCATTGATTTCCCAAGAAAACTTCTATCAAAAAGTGCCAATAGTTTGTGAAAGAAACAAAACAATGTTTGTCTTATATCTCAGTGATATTCTTCTATTGAAATGGTTATATTAGGGTGGCATTGCAATTCACATTTTAATAAAGCAAGAGTTGGTTTAAAGGAGTGTGGATTTGAACAATTATTGGGCTATATTGACATTCCTCAAAATTCCGTTAAATAATGAAAGAATATATGATTCAATAGCCTTGATTAAATAACCCATTATGACTACCTAATCTTATACGATATTCACGCCTCAAGCATTTTGTTCACCCCATTTACGCTTATTTTTCGTGTAATTTATGGGTGTACTCTCCTTTTTAAATAACCTAAAGAATCTTAGCCCCTATAAATTCGCAATAATAGGAGTAAATGGGATGAACAAAATTCTTGAGGCGTGAAGTGAGAGGTGAAGTGTGTATCAGAACATACCCGAATATATTAATATACCCTCTGCCTTTAGGCACCAAGTATGTTTGGACAAAATCCGTTTCAGAGTTGATTTAGCGCTGCGTGTATGCCTAGCTGGAGCGCATGATAACTCCCAAACATATCAACTGATTTGATCCAAACTTTGGATCTTGTAATACTCTGTCTAAACTTAGTAGTGGAAATCCAAAACCATATCGGTCAGAACGTTCGATTTCCTCCGAAAAAAAAATCCATAATTGTCGCTAAAATGGTGAGCAAGACAACACACGAAGGGAGTAAACGATTTAATCCCAACTTTGCAACAATCCTTCCATGCATAGATCTCGATGATATATGGACTATATCGGTTCACTCCTTCATGTACAAAATTTGACAATTTGCCCTAAACGTGCAATTTAAGAACATGCCTCAGATTGTTTTGATTTTTTGGCGGTATGTTGGTTCCGCCCCTATTGCGGCAACCTACTGGCCATGACGCCAATTACTGGTCACAAATTTCTGCATCCATGGCCAACTTCTGTAAACTTTATTTCCACCACAGCCTGTTACTGTAGAATAAATGGTCCCAATGGACAACTATTGAAGAGTTAATTGACTACATGGCCAACAGTTGATGACAAATTTAGCCAATTACAAAAGCAGCAAAATATGCCGGAACCTTTGTTCATCATCTTCCTAATTCGAGCCAGCATTGAACAAAATCCCTGCATTTTTTAATTGGGCAGTAGACCTATTGCAGCAAATTCTATCACGTTAAGGGGCAACGCTTGCAATAACTGGAGTCACCTGGGGAGGTACACAGGACTCACCTCACACCACTTCACAATAATTCACAGAAACTACCCCAAAATTCGCGCATGCCGCCGCTATCTGCGACAAGCTGATATGATCCTACATATCAGCCTGTCGCAGTCCTCAAGTCTCTAGCCGGCAGCAGATAAAGAAACCTTGTTTACCACATATAACGCGACCGACCGACCTCTGTGACAAGCTATGCGGCGCAGGTATGGTCCGGGAATATAAGTGCAACGCGATGAAAAATATTCAAACCTGCCAGACTATCGCCCTGAGAACTGCAACAGGGTGCCTCCTCATGTGGACCATCTACATCAGGAGACAAAGATTCTTCCAGTACAGCAGTATCTTTGGGAGCGTACATTTATTCACGTATACAACATGTGGAGAGAACAAAACATTCTAGTCACAGCTGAGCAGACAAAGAAGAAGGTTGTGCGTCGCTTCTTTTGTTTTTTGCGTAGCGTCCCCTTAGCGAAATGACTATCGAGCATGTTAAGTCTCCAAAACTAATGCAAACAACGCAATGTGCGTTAGTATGGGTTGCCTGATGCTGCAGTACATCAACATAATGACATGCTGTCGTTGCAGTACTTGCTCGGGTGTTACAGTGAGAGACATCCTAATCACCATATGGTGGATAGGACTTCCCCACCCAGGCATGTCAGGAGGGATCTTCATGATCAAGAGAGGTCCGAAGTTACAAGAGAGAACCCGTAGATTCACACGGATGCAGTCTCAGATGCCATAATTAAATATCATGTGAATGCTATCCTCGGAGAACATCTCCCATCTATCGCGGCTGTGCACTGTGGACAAAACCGCCAGTGGACAAAAATCGAAGAAGGTTATGTCGACAAATTTGATTGCAATTGAATAAATATTCTCTATACACATTAAATTTTTATTATGCAGTATTATTTTTGCCAATTTACAGCGGTAATATGCCAAGTTAAGTCGAAGAAGTTGAGATTTGTATGTGGTATCTTAAAAACGAAAAAAAAAGATCCGCAAAGCAATCGTAGCTTATGAGTAAAATTATAAAAAAATTAAAAGGTAAATGTACAATTTCCAAAATAAAACTATAGTTGATGGCACTGACAATATTCTTACGAAAAAACAAATTCAAAATTCATTTTCTAAGTTCCTTAAAAATAAATTCTTTGTAAATGACTTTTTGTGCTATTTTTAATATCTTTGCTATAAATTTATGTTGAGTTTTAATAATGTTGGCCGTGTAAGGGAAAGTCCATATTTTTTTAAATATAGGGGAAAGTCTCTAGTTTACGATAAAAAAAATCCAGCCTGAAAGTTATTCCCCTTATATTCCACGGCTGTAAAATAAATAAATAAAATAAAATCGAAAATCGGGAGGAACGTTTATAGGGGAGCTGTACCGAAACGTGGACCGATATTGAAAATTTTTTGCAAGGAGGTATGGTGTTCCCTCAGATCTCAAAATGCAAAATTACAGCCAAATCGACTGGAAAATTTGGCTAAAATCATCAAAATATAAAAAATCGGGGTGTAACTTTATATATGGGCTACATCCAAATGTGGACCTACATCCATTAAATTTGTTTTTCTCCCTTTTGGGCCCGTTATAAAACTATGTTTAATTTCGAGCGTTAACTCGATTAGAACTATTTTTGGCACTCCTTTCCATACAAGTGGGACCACTGTGCTGTGGTGCCTCAGTTGCCACAACGAATCAGAGTAATTTTGGCTCAACTAGGATCTGGATGGTGCAGCCGTCTTAATCCCTCTACGGCAAGAATCGATGACACACTGCAAAACATCTGCCCAGCATGTGACACGGGCCCGCACAATACACTGCACATGTTCAATTGTCCTGCCAATCCTACTCAACTCGAAGCATTCCTCCAAATTCCTTGAACAGGAGATAGACCCAGAGCAAGATTAAGCAGAAAATGAACGCACAAACTTGAAATAAAAAACACTGTTACAACAACAACATCAAGCACGTGTCTCTTGCAGCTCAAAGTAATTCTATCTGCTCGAGGCGAAATATTCAGCTTGTTCACTGGTTCTGATCAGTTGCACTGGTTCTGATCAGTTGCACTGGTTCTGCAAACTTGAGATGCGGAGAAATTTAACATCCTTTCAGTACAATGGCTGCAAAAATTGGTGTCATATGAATTTAGCAAAGAACTGGAGCAGGTGCGTACGTAGGTTGATTTTAGTTGGCACGAGACCCCCAAATTGTTCATTATACCCTCAGCCTTTTGGCTAGAAAGGGTATATACACTTTCATACGGTCAAAATATGCCTCATCGAAATAATGGTTTTAGACCCCATGTATGATTGGACGAAATGTGTTTCAGGCAATTTTGAGTTGATTTAGCAATGGCCGTCCGTCTGTCTGTCTGGCTGGCTGGTGCGCACGATAACTCTCGAACGGATGAACCGATTCGATTCAAATTTTGGCTTTCGTAACATTTTGTCCAAACTTAGTTGAAGTTCGAAGATGAGCTATATCGGTCCACTTCGGTTCGGAAAATTTGTGGGCATGATAACTCTTGAAGGGAGTAAACGATTTGGTCCATACTTTGCACATCGTGAAATTTGTACCAGACTTAGATGAGGTTCTAATATGGACTCAATCGGCCCACTCCTTCGGGTACCTCCCACACAAAATTTTGGATAAGTTCAGTTTAGGACCTGCTCTCGAATCGCTTTGATTTTTGTTGCAACAGCTTGTATTCACTTCCCCCCATACGACCGTACAAGTTTCATCAGGGGCAAGTCCATACTTCCTGAGCAAAAAGCCCCTATGACACCTTGTTAAGTGGTTGGAGCGCAAAATAAATCTCGAACGGATCTGTCGATGCGGTCCAAAATTTGGCCTTCGTAATATTTTATCAAAACATAGTTTAAACTCGAAGATGGGCTATATCGGTCCACTCCTTCCGGTACCTCCCCCACAAAACTTCAAAATGTTCGGAAAAATTTTGCGCACGATAACTCTTGAAGGGAGTGACCGATGTAATCTATACTTTGCACATCCTAATATATCTACCAGATAAAGATCACGTTCGAATATGGACTATATTTGTCTATTCCTTCTGGTACCTCTCACAAAAATTTCGCATAAGTTCACTTTAAGACCTGCTGTCGAATCACTTTGATTTTTGTTGAAGCGATTTGCATTCGCTACATCCATTACGACACTAAAAGTTTTTTCAGGGCAAGTCCATATTTCTTGGGAAAACAGCCCGAAAGATGTAAAAAACCCTTATGTCACCATATGTGGCGGTCGGAGAGCACGATAACTCTCGAACTGTTCAACCAATTTGGTCCAACATTTGAATGGGGCAACCAATTTGGTCCAAACTTTGGATCTCCAAATATGTTGTCAAAATTTAGTTTAACATCTAAAATGGTCCATATCGGTCCTCCCTAAGGGTACCTCCCCCACAAAGGTTAAACATTTGTGTCTTAGTGCAGTTAATTCCTAATCCACATTTTTGTCGGCAAGTTCAAATGTCCAAAAAAGGTCACAAAATTCTGTAGAGACCTTAAATGCATTCGATCTGTTAGGTTAACGTTTCACTTCACATTGGCTGAGGGTATATATCTGTCGGCAAAGCCGACTGACACTTTTATACTTGTTTTACATAATATTTTTAACATTTTGCTTCAAAGTCATATTTGGTCTAGGGGGCTACCGAAATTAATATTCGTCTCGAGTCCCAGGTTCCTAGAACCCCATTCTCATACAGTTTACGGTGGAGAAACCTAGCGATTTCGTTGAGCCCAACCAGCGCATAATGCTACGTTACTTACCACCATCACGGTGTGCAAGAAAGAATGATTCATAGAAATAAACCCCAAAGTGGTAAAGAACTACATTCCAGCGAGCAGAATTCCTCTTATGAGTTCCGATTATCCATCCAGGACATCACATTTGGCACAGCAGCGTGACTCAATACGTGCCAACCAACCAACTGAAGAAATAATTGTACAATTCAGTTCCAAAGCGTTCCACGCGACTACATCCGACCATCCTTGCAGAACACGTCCAGGCGAGCTGTATTCCGTAGATGCAAGTCACTTAAACTTGATTTGCAGGTCATCTCCTTCATATCCAGTGAAGTTGAGAGAATTATGTATATCCAAGACCAAACCAGCCAAAGCCCCTGTTCCAGACGACGTATCCATGGTAATCTTCAAGAAGTTGAGACCAGAAGATTTGAACTACTTGACAAAGGTCTTTGAAGTTTCAATTTCCCAATTGGTAATTCCATCCTTGCAGAACACGTACAGGCGAGCTGTATTCCGTAGATGCAAGTCACTTAAGCGTGATTAGCAGGTCATCTCCTTCATATTCAGTGAAGTTGAGCGAATTATATCCAAGACCAAACCAGCCGAAACCCTTGTTCCCGAAGACGTATCCATGGTAATCTTAAAGAAGTTGAGAACAGCAGACTTGAGCTACTTGAAAAAGGTCTTTGAAGTATCAATTTCCCAATTGGTAATTCCGGACATTTGGAAGGTCTCATAATTCCCAGCATAAAGCCAGGCAAATCCGCTACCGCCCGATCTCCCTTCCTTAACATGTAGCAAAGGTTTTAGAATCCCAATTGTTCCATCCCTTAAACAGCATTTCCACCTATCTCACATCATCATGATAAGTACAACCAAGGCTTTAGAATAAATAAGTACAGAGATAACGAATGGCTTAAATCTGCCATCAGTTTTCAGCTATCGTGAGAACTTCTAAGACGTCATTCCATCGGACATCAGCCGACTGTCGATAGCGAACTTTGTAAACACTGTGCACAAAAAGGCGGTATCCGAAGCCATGAATGGCTACACGCAGAGAAAAAATATTGTTGGAACAATCATATTCTAAGAGCAAAATAGTGTATTTTAAAATTCTTAAAATATGTATTTTTGGCGCAACAATATATTTTGTGTCATCATGTTTGCTAATAAAAAATATATGGTTGAAACAACAATATATATTTTCAGATTTTTAAAATACACTATTTTGCTCTTAGAATATGATTGTTCCAACAATATGTCTTCTCTGTGTGTAGAGATTCAACAAAGTCTTAAATCAACATCTTCCAAATATTTTGGATTAGAGTGTCTTCTTCCAAGGCAAAATCCTTCCATATTTGCTTAACCAAGGTCCAGTTACAGTAGCATTATAAACTCATACTGAAAACGCGTTGTCCCCGGTACTCTTAATAAGTGTCATTCCTGCCAATAAAGCCATCACATCTATACAACTTCCCGTACGCTCTCAAGACTCTAACTCCTATCGATTTGTGCTTATAGCCAACATAACTGGCAGAAATCCTTCATTATTTTTATACTGTGATTATTGGACATGATCCACGACGAAATAGAAGTCATACGCTTCATGAATGTCTATATCACTATGGATACTATTTAAAATATCCGTTGACATATTCTATTGCGCGTTTTAAAACACTTAAATATGACCAGGTTAATTGCATGATCAGTACAAACCACATTTATTCATCATTTGAAAATTTTGCCTTTTTAGGCGAAGATCATTTTTAGTATTAATTTTTAATTAATTTCTCGTTGAAATCGAGCTTAATGATCAATAATGCATCTGAAAAAGGAAAGCCGACCATTCGAACCCACACACACATGCATGTTTCGCCTTCGGTAAAGGCTCTTCAGACATATCGGATGAGGAGCGGCTTCGTTGTCCTCGAACTTTTCTTCTTTCAAATGCATTTTAGTTTTGTTTTTTTTTTTCAACAACAATGGGGATTTTCCCATTTAGTTGAGCTTTCATGACAAACGCTTAGCGCTGCCTTGAAAGTAAAGAGTTTGGTTCTGAACGCTAACACGACGTGACAACACTTTTTTCCTGTGTGTTTCAAGGACGTGGGTTCAAACCCCAGCCTGGCTCAGTTGATTTTATTTATTTGAAAATTTTGCCTTTTTAGGCGAAGATCATTTTTAGTATCAATGTTTAATTAATTTCTCGTTGAAATCGAGCTTAATGATCAATAATACATCTGAAAAAGGAAAGCCGACGATTCGAACCCACACACCCACCACTATGTGACATGCATGTTTCGCCTTCGGTAAAGGCTTATTCTTATTCTTATTATTATTCCTAATTTTTTAATTTATTCCCTTGCCAAAAATGTATAGTATATCCACATCACCCTAATATATCCTTGGTTAGTGTGCATTGTATGCGTATAGTTCACATGTGTATATTCCATGTACAATGTGGCAAATTGACATGTGGCACCTATTGGGTCATCATGGGTTTGGACTAAGTCAAACTAACGCAGACCAGCTACGAATTTAAATAGAGTCGTCGTTGCATTTGTCGATTCACACAAAGCTCAGTGAGTTACAGCATGCAGAGCCATGAAGAAAAACAACAACAAAAATATCAACAGCAATAGATCCAAACTTTAAGCTGTGAGTGAGGTGTTTGAGCCAGTGTTTTACTTCGTTTTTGTTTTGGCATGGTATTGAGCAACATGTTTGGCATTTTTCACAAAATTTATTTGAGAGTCGTGCTTAAAACTGAAAATTTCACGCTGTTCCTGGTGTGCGCGATATTTTTGCGATTGAAATCACCCATTTCAGATGAACATTTTACTGTAAAACACTGGTCATCGTAGTCCAAAGACATTGTCTTTGTTGTTCTTCAAAATCAATTGCCTCAAAAATAAATATTTGAAAGCGAAGAAGAAGAAGAAGCTTCAACAAACTAAAATCAAATAAATTCAATTTGTTTCTGTTTAAAAGCTGTGAAAGAGAAAATACAAATAAACCTTGGAAAAACTGACTCCATACGGTCTGGCAAAGTTTGCCTACTTTCAGAGCAATGCAATGCCGCTTGCCGTTGCTTGTTTTTTTCCTGAGTGCTGTGATGTGCTCTGCTGCAGCATAATGAACTTCAATCTTGATACACTTGTGACATGCGGAAGGCAATGATTGAATTTGTGCTGCATAAGTTTAGTTGGGTCACATGGATCCCCAGGGAGAGGAGTAAAGAGAGTCCAAATTGCTCTTTTGTTTTCTTGTTTTTATTGAGAAATAAGATATTCGGTGGACTGTTTCAAGTCAATACATCTGACTATCGGTCATCTTGTTCTTCTGCTTTAGTACTGCGAAGAAGTGTATTGAGACGCTGGTGTTTTGACGACGACTCTTAGTTCACCACATCATCACAATTGAGTCGTGGTTTCCTTTTGATTTTTCTTGTTGTTGTTACTTTTCACAATTGAATTGAGTTGTATTGCAAAGTGTCATTGGAAATGTCAACAAAGATGATCGTTGAGACAAATGTTACAACTCAATTGATTTCTTTAGCTGTAAGGCATCTTAAATGGGAATGGGTTGTTGTGGTGGAAAGAATTTTTAGCATTCAGAATTTTAACAGGTTTTTTGGTAGTCTGTAAAGAGCACCTGGGTGACGTAGGGGATGAAAGATATCAAGTGCCGGTCCTGATCGGCTTTAATATGACAAATCCCAGGAACTAACTTGGTTCCTCTTTCATCTCAAGTGGACACTGACCTCCACGTGGTGTCACCTGGGGAGTTGCCTTTAACACCCGTTAGAGGTAGAGACCTAACATGTGCCGCGCGTTCACCCATAAAAACCATAAAAACTAGGGTCTGAGCGTCGGGTTAGTAACCCTCTCCTAGAAAAAAGCATCCTACTATGAAACAAGTAAGAACGGCGTTAAGTTCGGCCGGGCGGAACTTGTTATACCCTCCACTACGAGTTGTATGAAGTAAAATGGATCAAGTAGTTCCTTTTGTTTATGAAGAAGACCAAACACCAAAATTCAGCATTTTCGGAAAAACTAAGTGGCTAACCTTCAAAATACCCAAATTCCGTTCCATGGGAGCTATATCAAAACGTCGATCTATACCACCAAATTTCTGACTGAAAGTTTGTAGACTTAATAAGACTAAATATCAAATTTCCTATAATTCGGTAAAGTAATATGGCTAAAACCTTCAAAATACCGAAAATCAAAAGATACGCTTCTATGGCGGATATAAGAAGACTGATAATTCTTATCTGGAATATTTTATAACCCCATGGAAGACTAAATAACACATTTCAGCCATTTAGGTGGAATATTGACTTCACAACCTTCAGAATTACGAAAATCGTGAGGTACCGTTCTATGGGGCTATATAAAGACGTGAACTCATACCGACAAATTTCATACGGAAATTTTTATATCCAAAACGAAGACTAAATACCAAATGTCGGTCATTTGGTGGATAATTGTGGCCACAACCATCAAAATACCGAAAATCGGGAGGTACCGTTCTATGGGGGCTATATGAAGACGTAGACCTATACCGACAAATGTATGGGGGAAAGTTTTATACACCCAACGAAGACTAAGTACCAAATTCCAGCAATTTCGGCGTGTTAATGAGGCTAAAACCTTCAAAATACCGAAAATCGGGTGGTACCGTTCTATGGGGGCTATATCAACACGTGGACCGGTATAGCCCATTTGCAATACCCAATATCCTAGGAGTAATAGAAACTTCTATACAGAATTACAAAGCTCTATCTTAAAAATTGCAAGCTGTATCTTGATTTCAACAGACGGACGGACATGGTTATATCGACTTAGAATTTTACGCTGATGAATATTTCGATGTGTTACAAACGGAATGCCAAATTTAATTATAACCTCCATATTATGGTGGGGAATGATTGGAATGATCGCACTCTTTATGGATAAGGTGCAGTTTAAGCATTGGCAGATGTACTTCAAAAGTACAAGGCCGACATTACTGCTATACAGGATATACGATGGATTTGGAAAGCTGCCATGACATAAAGCATGAGTTTGATTGCGGATTTGTAGTTGGACGGAGGTTAAAACATCTGATCTCCAGCTTCACCCCAGTATATGAAAAACTTGCTACAATTCGAATAAAAGAAAAAAATTTCAACATCAGCTTTAGTTGCGCTCATGTTCCCACTGAAGACAAGAACGAACAGACCAAAGATATATTTTACGAGCGCTTAAAAGAAACTTAAGACCTTTGCCCTACCCATGACTTTAAAATTATTCTAGGCGATTTTAATGCCAAAATTGAAAAGGAGAATATCTTTGGCCAACAGTCGGGAAATTCAGTCTCCACAGTGAAACATCTGACAACGGTATGAGGCCGAAAAATATGGTAGTTAGCAGAATCAGATTTAAGCATCGCGCCATTAATAAGGCTGTCTCCGGATCAAAAAATAAGAAATCAAATTGATCACGTTGTGATAGATGGAAAACATTTATCGAGCGTAGACTCGTACCACTACCTTGTTGCAGCAAAGGTACGTACCCGGTTAAACGTAGCAAATAATATACGAACAGACACAACACGAAAGTTAGACATCGGTAAGCTGCAATCACAACAGATAGCCATAGCATATTCACTCAACTGGCCCAATTGTTTAATCCAAGCACTCCTCGTCCCGATAACATATCAGCACAATGGCAAAATATGGCCCGATCTATGCAAACAGCCGCAAAATCACTAGTTCGAGACCATAGACGAAGGAATCCATGGTATGACCAGGAAAAAGAGAGAAATGGAAAAGCGCGAGTGTGAAAAATCGAGATGTACAGGAGCCAGAATGAAGCCCGAAAGTTCTACCAAAGTGTGAAATATCGAACTGACGGCTTTGGTACAGGCACAACCTCCTGTAGATTCGAACAAGGTAATTTGGTAACTGATACAGGTAGTGTTCTCAGGATATGGAAAGATATTACCAAACTGTTGGTATCAAAAAAGATGAAGAAGACGAAGATACCACAGATCCAATCCCAGAAGATGGCATTGAATGTATACCGCCTAACCAAGATGAAGTAAATACAGGAATAAACCGACTGAAGAATAATAAGGCAGTAGGAGCCGATGGTCTACCAGCCGAGCTGTTCAAAAACCGGAGGCGACACGCTGTTAAAGTGTATTAATCAGCTAGCTGGCACCATCTGGCAGGAAGAATGAATACCCGATGATTGGAACCTGCACAGGATGCGCTGTCCACAAGAAAGGAGATAAGCTGTATGCTCTATCTATAGGGGCATAAGTCTTCTCCCCATTGCCTACAAGATAGTGTCAGGAATATTGTGTGAACGACTAAAGCCCATGGTCAACGAAATAATTGGGCGATATCAATTCGGTTTTGGACCTGGCAAATCCACCATTGACCAGATATTTACCCTGCGGCAAATCCTGGAGAAGACCCTAGAGATGTAGATCCACCACCTTTTTGTGGATTAAAAAATCAGCCTTCGTTCAAAGGCATTCCAAGCCATGTCCTTTTTGTCGATTAAAAAAGCAGCATACGTTCAAAGGTATGTCTGAAATTGGTATCCCCGCAGTGTGACGTATTCAACATTCTGCTGAAATATATGGTTATACGAGATGCAGATATTGAAAGAAATGGCACAATTTACACCAATGTTACTTGCTTATGCTGACGATATAGACATCATGGGCCTCATGCTTATCATGGGTCATGCTTATGCTGACGATATAGACATCATGGGCCGATCAGTAAAATATGTAACTGATATCTTTAAGAAGGCCGAAGGAGAATCTGCTAAAGTTGGTCTGGTGGATAACGACGAGAAGACGAAGTTGATGGCGTCGACGTGCAAAGCGTCCATAGAGATTGAACCAACAGTGGAAGCTGGTTCCTATAATTTAGAGTAGTAAAAGACTTCGTCGACCTCGGCACCTCCATAAACACAACAAATAACATCAGTTGTGAAATTAGAAGAAGAATTGTATTGGTCAACAGCTGCTACTTTGACTTAAGTAAGCAATTTAAAAAAAGCCACATCTCATTAAATAAAAATAACGCTTTACAAAACACTGATATTACCCGTGCTGATGTATGGTTCCGAAGCCAGGAAACTTGCGCAAGCAGACAAAGCAGTGCTTGGTGTGTTTGAGAGAAAAACATCTTCGAAAGATCTACGGACCAATCTGCGTTCACGTTGAATATCGACGTGGTATGGACTACGAACTGTATCTGCTATACAACGACATCAGTATAGATAAACGTATTGAGATGCAACGATTGCGTTGGCTAGGCCATATGATAAGAATGAGCGAAGTTGGACCTACTAAAAAGGCGTATACATACGGGCCACATGGCGGTACAAGCCGAACAGGCAGGTCGATGCTTCGATGGATCAAACAGGTGGAAGAAGAGATGGAAAGAGTTGTATTTCAAAAAACAAAGCAACGAACAGACAGTAATGGAAATCTTTTATAAGTTTGGCTTATAGGACGAATGTTCTGTAATAGGGCAACTAAGTAAGTAAGTAAAGAAGATCTTCAGCTCGTCTTTCATTATACCCTCAGCATTAATGCTAACAAGGATATATACACTTTCATGTGCCTCATCGAAATAGCGGTTTTAGACCCCAAGTATGTTTGGACGAAATCCGTTTCAGACAATTTTTAGTTGATTTAGCCATGTCCGTCCGTCTGTCTGTCTGAATCAACCGATTCGGTCCAAAATTTGGCTTTCGTAATATTTTGTCCAAACTTAGTTCAAGTTCGAAGATGGATTATACAGATCCATTTCTTCCGGTACTTCCCCCACAAAAGTTCGAAAATGTTCGGAAAATTGGTGCGCACGATAACTCTTGAAGGGAGTAACCGATTTGGTCCATACTTTGCACATCGTGAAATTTCTACCAGACTTAGATGAGGTTCCCATATGGACTCAATCGGTCCACTCATTCGGGTACCTCCCACACAAAATTTCGGAAAAGTTCAGTTTAGGACCTGGTCTCGAATGGCTTTGATTTTTGTTGTAGCAACTTGTATTCACTGCCCCCATACAACGGTATAAGTTTCATCAGGGGCAAGTCCATACTTCCTGAGAAAGTAGTAGTTGAAAAAACCCCTATGACACCATGTGTAGTGGGTGGAGCCCAAGATAATTCTCGAACGGATATGCCGATTCCGTCAAAAATTTGGCCTTCGTAATATTGTGTCCAAACTTAGTTTAAGTTCAAAGATAAGCCATATCGACCCACTCTTTCAGGTATCTCCCCCACAAAAGTTCAAAAATGTTCGGAAAAATTGTTCGCACGGTAACTCTTGAAGGGAGTGGCCGAATTGGTCCATACTTTACACATCCTAATATATCTACCAGATATAGATCAGGTTCGAATATGGACTATATTTGTCCACTCCATCCGGTACCTCCCACACACACTTTGGGATAAGTTCACTTTAAGACCCGCTATCTAATCACTTTGATTCTATGCCTCAATTACGATGGTAAAAGTTTTTTCAGGGGCAAGTCCATGCTTCTTGAGAAACAGTCCGAAAGGAGTTAAAACCACCCCCAATGGCACCCCCAGGTCTATGTCAGTCCATTCCTTTAAGTACCTCTTCCGCAGAACTTTTGAACTCTAATCCTAATCAAGATTTTTGCCGCTTCATACGCCAAAATTTTGAAACCCCCTAAATGCATAAGTTTTTTGGGAAAAGAGTGTTTCAATTTACACAGGCTGAGGACATATCTCTGTCGGCAAAGCCGACTGATACTTTTTTATGGTAACATGGGGCGCCTTCGCCACGTTTTTGTTCAAAATGTTCTCATATCGACACCGTTAAAGTTTTTCCAAATATTATTTTTGGTAAAAATATAAGCATATCTTAACTATCAGTATTGATATATAAATGGTTATAATTTTGTTTTTTAAATATTATTTTTGAGAATTTACAAAATGTCTAAAAAGTGGCGAAGCCTCCCCACCCATGGGGCAGCTTTGCCATCGATATTGAACATTTTCCAACGAACTCTAAAACTGTAATTTACCATACTTCTTCCTTAAATACCAACATTATGAAAAAAGGAACATGTTTTCTATTGAATAATCAAAAATGATTCTAAAATTTACAAAAAGAACCAGATTCTAGTGCTTAATTGAACTAGTTACCTTGAATTTAGGTACAAAAATCATAATACTACTAAACAAGATACGTTTAGGATAATATTTGATTTTAACTTCACATTATAGGGTGGTATATCTATGGCATAAAGAATTTAAGTTAAACATTACAAATTTCTAACATTAATCCACCACAGCCCTATCATGGCGTAGGCGCCCCACCCCTTACATACTTCATAATAATAATATATTGACATTTGTAATTGCTTTTTTCATACGAATTATTGGGATTTATATTCTTCAGTAGTTGTCTTCTAACGGTACAAAATATGTTTTTGATATCACAAAAGGTAAAGAAGATACCGCAAAACATACCTACCATAATTATTTTTCCCAGTTCCCTGAAAACACAAAACAGCGTGCGTCCGCTATCATACCTATGACTCAACTGCCAACTTTTGGGAGATGATAGATCTTCATTAAACTCACAATTTTGCCTTTAACAGATTTTTTACCGCACTAGTAGTTTGTGAGAAAATCGGCACTGGCGTAGCCGCCCCAGTGGCGAAGGCGCCCCATGTTACCATACTTGTTTTAGGCTTTAACTCGTCTATAAAAAATGGATTTAGTTCGTCTGTAAAGACAACTTTAGTTATTCTATAAGGACAAGCGTTAGCTCGTCTATAAATACAAGCTTTAGTTCATCTATAACGACGACCTTTAGCTTGTCTATAAAGACTACCTTTGGCTCGTCTATAGAGACGACATTCCGCTCGTCTATAAAAGCGATATTTCGCTCTTCTATAAAGACGACCTTTGGTTTGTCTATAAAGACGACCTTTGTTTCGTCTATAAAGATTACCTTTGACTCGTCTATAAAGACGACCTTTAGCTTGTCTATGATGACGACCTTTGGCTTGTCTATACAGACGACCATTGACTCGTCTATAAAGACAAGCCTTATCCATTGGTTCGTCTATAAAGACGGCCATTGGCTCGTTCATCAGACGACCTTTAGTTCGTCTATAAAGACCACCTTCCGCTCGTCTATAAATACGACCTTCCGCTCTTCTATAAAGACAACATTAAGCTCGCCTATAAAGACGATTTTAGGCTCGTCTATAAAGACAGCCTGAAGCTCGTCTATAACGACGATTTTTGGCTCGTCTATAAAGACGACTGTTAGCTTGTTGTTAGTTCGTCTATAAAGACAACCTGTACCTCTTCTATAAAGACGACTTTTAGGTCGTTTTTATCGATGACCTTGTCTCGTCTATAATGACAATCTATGGCTCGTCTATATATACGGCCTTTGGCTTATCCTCTTTTTTCTTGCTACTATTTTTCGTAGCCAATAAGACATCATTTGTCTTAAAACCAAACGTAAGAACTTTTAGTTGGAAAAGCCAAACCTTTTATAATCTTAAGCCCATTCAAAACAAATACAAATATTTACCTGCGGTTCTTAAGCGGATTATGTGGGATCATTTTAACCCTTTTAGTTGCATCAAATAAAACCTGGAATTTCTTCCTAAATATCAATCTCTTCCCAAGGATTACAAAAGTCAAGCCACATTAACAGAAGTCAATCCTCCTGAGGATTAAATATCTACATACATACGTTTCCTATAAGAATGGCCAAGTCACTATCGTTCATTCCCACACATCAAGTAATCTTATCTAAGTTACAACCCACCACAAATTGAAATAGAAATTCTTATCGCAAAATGTGTTTGTTGGTTTTTCTTTTAACAATAACAAAGAAAGGATAAATTAAACCCTTTCACCTTTCATTACAACAAAAACTAGCACATATGAGGGAGTCTGGAATCTGTAAGCGATAATAATTTTTTGGGCTTTGTTTATAAGTTTTTGGCAAAGTCATGTCAACAGGCAATGCGCGTAACAACCGCAAAGCAATGGTCGTATCATCAAAATGTCGTAATGTCATCATCAGAAATTCCTGGGACAAAGAAAATCAAATTAACTTGTTTAACAAAGGACAATAGAATCCCACTCATGGATGCAGTATTCACATTTGGGACAGCAGCCTAACATCCTTTATATGCGGATATTACCACATGAAAGTAGGAAGCAAGAAAAAGGTGTGTCCTGTTGAAAGGAAAAAACTGCGGAAAAAGAAACTCTATTACGACGCATGTGTGTAGAGGGAGCTGAGGTTAAGCGTTGATAGAGTTGTATGATATTACAGGCAGATTTCTTTGTTGAGTGGCTTAGTGACATGTTAGGCCAAGCATAAGAAGGGGTTAAACAGCAACAAACCCACAAATGTTTATCATCATTCCAAACCAGGGATTTCTATGCGGTTTAGTGGTGGCTTAACGAAACAAATCCTTTTTTCTTGCGAAAATGTGGGAATTTTCTTAAATTTGATACTTTAATTTTTTGTGTGTGCAGATTTTTGACACATGGCCCTATAAGATTGATAGGCTTAAGCCTTCTGCTACCGCCTTGCGTTGCACCTTTTTGCCTTTCTTTCTGCTTTGGGTGCATTCAATTGATTGGATTATATTGTTTGGCATGTAAAGTATTTTATTCGATACTCAGGGGTCCCTTGGTTGGCATATGAAGTGGTTACCCAATTATTTTGCTATTATTCTCTGAGAGAGAGGGGTCTATAAGTCTATTAACACTTCATTCATTTGCTTAAATGGATAAATGATGTGTTTCCATGTATCGTATGTTTGATTGGTAAGAGGAATACAAAACCCCTTTTGCATCCTCTAAACAAGGTGAAGAGTAGACTCGGAGGAAGTAACCAAAACCAAGTAAAATATTTCAGACAACACACACAACAACTGAAAAGAACATCAGGAATCCAAGCACGAGCCTTTTGACTTTGAATCATCCTCGTTGTCTGTCTGTCTGTATGTCTATCTGTTTTTATACTCCATGCATATATGGTAGTCTGTCTTATCTCTGTGTTTTGCAAGGTGTTGTTGTACGAGACCAGAATATGGCATGAGCAGCAAACAACATTTCTAGGATTGTTTGTGGTGAATGAGTTCAACATTGCTTTGACAGTTACAGCTGCTTCTTGACATAGAACACAATTGCCGGGCTTATTGTTTAGCCTGTTTTCGTATTGTGTACATTTCATGGCTAACCGTTCCACCATCATATCAGCAGCGGCAGCATCAACATCATCATCGATATCAATATATTTCTCATTATACAACCTTGCCCTAATCATGCCCAACAACCAAGCAGAGCAGCACTTTGATTCCTTTCGTTGATGAATTCGATTTGCTTTGGTTTTGATTACTCTTTGGCTGTGATGGGTTCCCTTGCCTTTCTTAGGAAAAAAGAAACAACCCGGCTTATGACGAATCGATGATGACGATGATATTACACAACACTCCAGATGAAATGTTCAAGAGTACGAGAAGAGAAAAGGAGTAAAAATCCAAGAATCCCATTTGTTGTCTCCTTGTTTCTGGGGTTTTTTTATTTGATTATTAAAGGATACACAACTACAAAAACAAACACTCACACATTCTTTGCCTTTACAAATAGGCTAAACAACAACATGAAGATCGATTTTCATAGCAGAATTGTCTTACGTTTGCTTGGTCTTTTCCAGCTTGTTGTTGGATGGCTGGCTAGCGGCTGGTAGGGCCTTAATGGAATGGATGTTTCATCAATATTTCGTAAACATATCAAATTTCAATGGCACACCACACTCGAAATGTACGATGTGTTTCAATGGATTTCCAGGCATTTGGTCGAAACGTACGCTCGTACGCTCGTTTGTTCTCTCTTGCTAATGACAATACAAATTGATGCATTTTGTTGTCCTTTTGTTTGTTAACCATGGCACACACTGTGTTCCAGTTTTGATTTCAATTTTTCTGGGAAACGCATACAAAAATGTGAGAAGTGTAGAGCAGCAGCGCATCTCCCTTAATTTCAATATTTGTTTAATAACTAAAAAGATTTAACTTAAATTTCGAACACAAAATACACAAACAAATCTAAACAAATACTGAGAACATGAGGGATAAACCTATTAAAACTTTGTCGTATTCCATATGAAATTCATTAGAGATTGAATATTGATCGAATAGTGCCACCTTGAAGAAGCCTCCTTTTTCGGTTTGAAAGAACAAAATGCCAAAAAAGTGCAAATGAAATCAGAAATTATGAAGATCTGAAATTCTTTGTATCAATGGCGATGGCGAACGGCGTGTCAGTTCCTCTATAAAGATTCCCTATAGCTCGTCTATAAAGACGACCATAACCCCGTCATAAAGACACCCTTTCCTTCAGAAAGGGTCTACAGTAGCATCATTTCCTTCAGAAAGGGTCTATCGAAGCACCCTTTCTTCAGGAAGGGTCTATCGAAGCACCCTTTCCTTCAGAAAGGGTCTATAGTAGCACCCTTTCCTTCAGAAAGGGTCTATAGTAACACCCTTTCCTTCAGAAAGGGTCTACAGTAGCATCCTTTCCTTCAGAAAGGGTCTATAGTAGCACCCTTTCCTTCAGAAAGGGTCTATAGTAACACCCTTTCCTTCAGAAAGGGTCTACAGTAGCATCCTTTCCTTCAGAAAGGGTCTATAGTAGCACCCTTTCCTTCAGAAAGGGTCTATAGTAGCACCCTTTCCTTCAGAAAGGGTCTATAGTAACACCCTTTCCTTCAGAAAGGGTCTACAGTAGCATCCTTTCCTTCAGAAAGGGTCTATAGTAGCACCCTTTCCTTTAGAAAGGGTCTATAGTAACACCCTTTCCTTCAGAAAGGGTCTACAGTAGCATCCTTTCCTTCAGAAAGGGTCTATAGTAGCACCCTTTCCTTCAGAAAGGGTCTATAGTTGCACCTTTTCTTCAGAAAGGGTCTATAGTAGCACACTTTCCTTCAGAAAGGGTCTACAGTAGCATCCTTTCCTTCAGAAAGGGTCTATAGTAGCACCCTTTCCTTCAGAAAGGGTCTATAGTTGCACCTTTTCTTCAGAAAGGGTCTATAGTAGCACACTTTCCTTCAGAAAGGGTCTATAGTAACACCCTTTCCTTCAGAAAGGGTCTATAGTAGCACACTTTCTCTCAGAAAGGGTCTATAGTAGCACCCTTTCCTTCAGAAAGGGTCTATAGTAGCACCCTTTCCTTCAGAAAGGGTCTATAGTAACACCCTTTCCTTCAGAAAGGGTCTACAGTAGCATCCTTTCCTTCAGAAAGGGTCTACAGTAGCATCCTTTCCTTCAGAAAGGGTCTATAGTAGCACCCTTTCCTTCAGAAAGGGTCTATAGTAGCACCCTTTCCTTCAGAGAGGGTCTATATTAGCACACTTTCCTTCAAAGAGGGTCCATATTAGCACCCTTTCCTTCAGAAAGTATAGTAGCACCCTTTACTATAGTAGCACCCTTTACTTCAGGAAGGGTCTATAATAGCCCCCTTTCCTTCAGAAAGGGTCTATAGTAGCACCCTTTCCTTCAAAAAGGGTCTATAGTAGCACCCTTTCTTCAGAAAGGGTCTATACTAGCACCCTTTCTTCAGAAAGGGTCTATAGCAGCACCCTTTCTTCAGAAAGGGTCTATAGTAGCACCCTTTCCTTCAGAAAGGTTATATAGTAGGGTCTATAGTAGCATCCTTTCTTTCAGAAAGGATCTGTAGACTCACCGTTTTTCATAAGACAACTTTTACTTCAAAAAGGGTCTATAGAAGTCACATTTCATTCGGAAAGGGTCTAAAGGGGCACGTTACTTTTAGAAAAAGTATATAGAAGCACCCTTTCATTCAGAAAGGGTATATAGAAGTATCCTTTCTTTCAGGAAGTTTCTAAAGAAGTAACCTTTCTTTCAGAACGGGCCTAAAGAAGCAACCTTTCCTCCAGAAAGGGTCTATAGAAGCACGCTTTCTTTTAGAAAGGGTCTATCGAAGCACAGTTTCCTTCAGAAAGGGTCTGTAGTCGCACCGTTTCTTTCATAATGGGTCTATAGAAGCACCGTTTCTTTCAGAAAGGGTCTATAGTAGCATCATTTCTTTCAGAAAGAAGTCACATTTCTTTCGGAAAGGGTCTGTAGAAGCACCCTACATTTCAGAAAAGGGCTATAGAAATAACCTTTCTTTCACAAAAGGTCTGTAGAAGCACCCTTTATTTCAGAAAAGGGCTATAGAAGTAACCTTTCTTTCAGAAAGGGTCTATAGAAGCACCCTATCTTTCAGAAAGAATCTATAGAAGCGCGTTACCTCTTCTATAAATAGACGACCTTTTGCTAGTCTATAAATAGTCGACCTTTAGCTCGTCTATAACTAGACGACCTTTGGCTCGTCTATAAATAGACGACCTTTAGCTCGTCTATAAATAGACGACCTTTAGCTCGTCTATAAATAGACGACCTTTAGCTCGTCTATAAATAGACGACCTTTAGCTCGTCTATAAATAGACGACCTTTAGCTCGTCTATAAATAGACGACCTTTAGCTCGTCTATAAATAGACGACCTTTAGCTCGTCTATAAATAGACGACCTTTAGCTCGTCTATAAATAGACGACCTTTAGCTCGTCTATAAATAGACGACCTTTAGCTCGTCTATAAATAGACGACCTTTAGCTCGTCGATAAATAGACGACCTTTAGCTCGTCGATAAATAGACGACTTTTAGCTCGTCGATAAATAGACGACCTTTAGCTCGTCGATAAAGACGACCTTTAGCTCGTCGATAAATAGACGACCTTTAGCTCGTCTATAAAGACGACCTTTAGCTCGTCTATAAAGACGACCTTTAGCTCGTCTATAAAGACGACCTTTAGCTCGTCTATAAAGACGACCTTTAGCTCGTCTATAAAGACGACCTTTAGCTCGTCTATAAAGACGACCTTTAGCTCGTCTATAAAGACGACCTTTAACTCGTCTATAAAGACGACCGTTAGCTCGTCTATAAAGACGACCTTTAGCTCGTCTATAAAGACGACCTTTAGCTCGTCTATAAAGACGACCTTTAGCTCGTCTGTAAAGACGACCTTTAGCTCGTCTATAAAGACGACCTTTAGCTCGTCTATAAAGACGATCTTTAGCTCGTCTATAAAGACGACCTTTAGCTTTATATTTTGGCTTTTGGCCCTTAGCTCGTCTATAAAGACTCACGTCGTCTATGAATATTCCTGGTTGCATATTCCTTGGTCTGTAGATTATTTCTGGGATCAACTTTTGATTTTCCTGAGTCTTACTCGTATTCCAATTAGTTTGTTCCCTTCGCTACTGAATATTCGCAACGTTTTTGATGCTGAATTTTTTTAATATAGTCCGGGGGATGATAGCACATTTCCATCTTCTATTAACTGACTTCCTATATTTACCTTTTCATCCACATCTAAAACAACAACAAACCGATCTAATCCATAATCATCAACACCATCTGAACATGGTCAGTCAGTCATCTTTATCAACAGAAAAGATGACATGTAATATGATCCGTTATGTTGTGTCAATAAAATTTCATCTATCTATCTACACGTCCGTCCATATAGGGTACCACCTCTCTTAACATTGAAAATGGATACAAATTTGACTTTGTGTATAAACAGATGAAACTTTAAGCGCATCAACACCAGAGAGGAGGAAACAAAAGACACAAAAACGTGAAAATGATTAGAGGATGACGTTGGTGATAGTGATGTTCTCGTGTTGACTGTGTGCAATGTGACGCTGGGCCGGCGATGATGAATGGAATTGAAACAAATACACGAATGTCGCGTGCCATACATGGAGAGGATCCCCCTGAACAGAATGATGATACCTTTGTTACTCATATTACCATAAATACATTTTTTATATTTTGTCGCGGGGGTTAGTTATGATGACTGGCAACAGCAGTGAGGCACCCAAAAATCCAATTTGAAAATTTGTACCACACGCAATGTCTGAAGGGATCCTATTAGGAAAAATATTAATGGTTTTCAAAAGAAATGGAAAACAATTTCATTTGAATGAAATTTGAATTTGAAAATAGAGTGACCGAAGTGAGATACTGACCGGGTGTTGGGGTGTCAACTTGTGGTAATTATCATTATCGTCGACTTTATCATTCTTCGCGTATGGTATGTTGGCCTTAAGTGGCCTCCACTTATTGCCATATGTGTGTGCGTGTATGTGCCGGAAGATTGGTGTTAATTGTTTTATCGCACGTTGTATATCATCCTAAAATGATGGAATATTCAAATTAAATTGGAATGGAAAAGGAGAGTTCCATATTCACTCCAGTTGGATTATAATTTTAACAAAATAAAAACCATTTGCTAATGGAAAATTCAAATTCTGTTGAGTGAGCTATAATTTAATATTGTCATTAAAATTCAAAATCAAACAGATTGGCACCATTAATTTCCTTGTAGTTAATAATTGTTTGATTGTATGTCGAAGACTAGTGGTGGACCACCCCAGGAGCAAATGGTGTACAAATTGTATATAAGGTACTTAGGACTGAAGGAATTCTTTGCTAATTTTTCTGGCGTGGAGAATTCTTTGGGAATTAAACTGAACACTATACACATATAGTGACTGGCTGTTTTACACGTCTACATAAACATGGTATATAAAAATTTCTTTACTAAAAAACGAGTACGACTTGCGACTAAAAAGTTGGATGAATCATGAAAATATCCCATTTTTGTAGCCCAACTTACCCAAAAGGTTGCTTTTCTCTCTTTTATGCATCTATGAGATACTCCATGGATATCTATCTTAAATACATTTTTATGTAAACCCACGTTTTATTTATATTTTAATTGCATTAATATTTTAAACTATTTCTTTATATAACATGACTTTTATTTAACTTTACGTATCTTCATTCTTATCATTTCAGTGCGAATTTCCCAACACCCTCGCCATTTAGTTCAAAAATCCACATCAAAGGTCATCCAGATGCAACATCTCAAAATTCCGCTACGACTTGATGAATCCACCAGAGACTGATTCCCGCACAAAACACTTACAGAGGCATTTTCATAAATATATTTTTCAAAATTATTTTAAATCATTTTGTATTTTAAAATAATTATTGATATGTAGCATTATTGTTATATAGAGGATTTTTCGAGTTTCCTTTTCAATAAAATAAAAATAAAGTTTAAAAATTGTTCCTCCATTCCAAAGGTAACCAAATAAATTTTTTCATAACCAAATTCAAATGTTTTTAATTTTAAAACTAATTATCTTAACGGGACCCAAGATGAATCATATGAAAGGTCAGAAGTCCCTTCTTATGCTGAAAAATTCAAATCCCCCTGGGCTGAAAAGTCCTGGTCTCAATACACGAAACAATAATATTTTCTTTGTTAAGTCCGGAACTTTTCAGCCCATTTAGTATTAAAATATTTTTATATAATATAGACTCTCAAAGCTTTCATATGCGACTATTTTCATCTAAATACCATCATTAGTTGCGATGTTATATAATTTTTAATTTAGTCCTGAAAAAAGTTAGTGGCTCCGCAGCATCATGTCTGACAATAGATGGCGTTGCTGTCGTGTTTTCATTAGGCCAATAAATTGTTCATGACCAAATTGAAATGCTTGTAATTTTGGAACCAGATTTGCTATTTCAACGAAAAAGGTGGCATATAAAAGCTGTAATAGTCTATTTTAATTGAAAATAAACATTTTATATATAGGACGAAAAATACTGGACTCAACAGAGGAAAGACTATTAAATGCATTCGACAAGCCCGTTACTTTTCAGCCCAAGTTTAACTGTGGTTAATCATAACAAAGAGGAATGTCACAGAGTTCCAATGATACCCATTTTGTGCTGATAGCACCATTATTTACAAAATTATAAGCATTTAAATGTAACCATGGCAAAATTAGTGGCCTCACAAAAATAGGACCGCAACGCCATCTATTGACCGACATAACCCCCGTGGAGCCAAACATTTTTTCATAACTTATTTTAAACGATTTTAATTTTGTAACTAAAGGTCGTATCGGGACCAAACATGTGTCATATGAATGGTCAGAAGTCCCATTTTGTTTCAAAAAATGCAAATCCCCCTGGGCTGAAAAGTTATGGCCTCTAAACACGAAACAATTATATTTTCTTTGTTAAGTCCGGAACTTTTCAGCCCATTTTGTATTCAAATATTTTCATATAAAATAGACTCTCGTAGCTTTCATATGTGCCCATTTTCATCTAAATACCACCATTAGTTGCGATGTTATATAATTTTCAATTAATCTTGAAAAAAATGAGTGGCTCCACAGCATCATGTCTGCCAACAGTGGCGTTGCGGTTGTGTTTTCATGAGGCCAATAAATTCTTCATGACCAACTTTAAATGCTTATAATTTTAGAATCAGATTTGCTATTTAAACGAAAAAGGTGTCCTATGAATGCTGTGATAGTCTATTTTAATTGAAAATAATTATGTTATATATGGGCTGAAAAATCCTGGACTAAACAGAAGAAACAATATTACATTCCTTGACCACGACCGGAACTTTTCAGCCCAGGTCTTATTTTATCTATTCGTAAGAAAGAGGAATGTCTTACCTTTCTAATGACACCACTCAAGTGGTGATAGCATAATTACTTACTAACTTACAAGCATTTAAAATCAGCCATGGCAAAATTATTGGCTTCACAAAAATACGACAGCAACGCCATCTATTGACCGGCATAACCCCAGTGGAGCCAAAATTTTTGGCATAACTTACTTTAAACTCTTATAATTTTGTAACTAATTGTCGTATCGGTACCAAACATGGGTCATATGAAAGGTCAGAAGTCCCTCTTTGTGTCGAAAAATTCAAACCCCTCTGGACTGACAAGTCTTGGTCTCAATACACGAAGCAATTATATTTTCTTTGTTAATTCCGGAACTTTTCAGACCATTTTGTATTCTAATATTTTCATAAAAATAGGCTCTAGTAGCTTTCATATGTGCCCATTTTCATCTAAATACCACCATCAGTTGCGATGTTATATAATTTTAAATATAATCTTGAAAAAAAATGAGTGGCTCCACAGCATCATGTCTGTCATTAGATGGCGCTGCGGTCGTGATTTAATGAGGCCAATAAATCCTTCATGACCAAACTGAAATGCTTATAAATTAGGAACCAGATTTGCTATTTAAACGAAAAAGGTGGCATATGAAAGCTGTGATAGTCTATTTCAATTAAACATAATTATGTTATATATGGGCTGAAAAATCCTGGACTAAACAGAAGAAACAATATTAATTTCCTTTGTCAAGACCGGAACTTTTCAGCCCAGGTCTTATTTAGTCTATTCATAAGAAAGAGGATTGTCTCAGCCGTCCAATGATACCCATTTTGTGCTGATAGCACCATTATATATAAAATTATAAGCTTTTCAAATCAACCATGGCACAATTATTGGCCTCACAAAAATACGACCGCAACGCCATCTATTGACCGACATAACCCCCGTGGAGCCAAAATTTTTCTCATAACTTACTTTAAACGCTTATAATTTTGAAACTAATAGTCGTATCGGGGCCAAACATGTGGCATATGAAAGGTCAGAAGTCCCTATTGGTGTCGAAAAAATCAAATCCCTCTGGGCTGAAAAGTCCTGGTCCCAATACACGAAACAATTATATTTTCTTTGTTAAGTCCGGAACTTTTCAGCCCATTTTGTATTCAAAAATATTCATATAAAATAGACTCTCGTAGCTTTCATATATGCCCATTTTCATCTAAATGGCACCATTAGTTGCGATGTTATATAATTTTAAATATAATCTTGAAAAAAATGAGTGGCTCCACAGCATCATGTCTGTCAACAGATGGCGTTGCGGTCGTGATTTCATGAGGCCAATAAATTCTCCATGACCAAACTGAAATGCTTATAATTTTAGAATCAGATATTCTATTTAAACGAAAAAGGTGGCATAAGAAAGCTGTGATAGTCTATTTTAATTGAAAATAAACCTGTAATATATAGGACGAAAAATACTGGACTCAACAGAGGAAAGAATATTAAATGCATTCGACAAGCCTGGTACATTTCAGCCCAAGTCCTACTGTGGTTAATCATAAGATAGAGGAATGTCTCAGCGTTCCAATGATACCCATTTTGTGCTGATAGCACAATTATTTACAAAATTATAAGCATTTCAAATCAGCTATGAACAAAAAAATTGGGCTCACGAAATTACGACCGCAACGCCATGACTGACATGACCCCGGTGGAACCAAAATTTTTGTCATAACTTACTTTAAACTCTTACAATTTTGTAACTAATTGTCGTATCGGTACCAATTATGGGTCATATGAAAGGTCAGAAGTTTCTTTTGGTGTCGAAAAAGTCAAATCCCTCTGGGCTTAAAAGTCCTGGTCCCAATACACGAAACAATTATATTTTCTTTGTTAAGTCCGGAAATTTTCAGCCCATTTTGTATTCAAATATTTTCATATAAAATAGACTCTCATAGCTTTCATATGTGCCCATTTTCATCTAAATACCACCATTAATTGCGATGTTATATAATTTTCAATTTAATGTTGAAAAAAATGTGTGGCTCCACGGCATCATGTCTGTCAATAGATGGCGGTGCGGTCGTAATTTCATGAGGCCAATAAATTCTTCATAACCAAACTGAAATGTTTATAATTTTGGAACCAGATTTGCAATTTCATCAAAGAAGGTGTCATATGAAAGCTGTGATATTCTATTTTATTTGAAAATAATTATGTTATATATGGGACGAAAATCATGGACTAAACAGAAGAAACAATATTACTTTCCTTTGCCAAGACCGGAACTTTCAGCCCAAGTCTTATTTTGTCTATTCATAAGAGGAATGTCTCACATTTCTAATGACACCACTTAAGTGCTGATAGCATAATTAATTACTAACTTACAAGCATTTAAAATCAACCATGGCAAAATTATTGGCCTTACAAAAATACGACCGCAACGCCATCTATTGACCGACATAACCCCCGTGGAGCCAAATTTTTTTTCATAACTTACTTCAAACTTTTATAATTTTGTAACTAATTGTCGTATCGGTACCGAACATGGGTCATATGAAAGGTCAGAAGTCTCTCTTGGTGTCGCAAAATTCAAACCCCTCTGGGCTGAAAAGTCCTGGTCTCAATACACGAAACAATTATATTTTCTTTGTTAAGTCCGGAACTTTTCAGCCCATTTTGTATTCAAATATTTTCATATAAAATAGACTCTCGTAGCTTTCATATGTGCCCATTTTCATCTAAATACCACCATTAGTTGCGATGTTATATAATTTTCAATTTAATCTTGAAAAAAATGAGTGGCTCCACAGCATCATGTCTGCCAACAGATGGCGTTGCGGTCGCGTTTGCATGAGGCCAATAAATTCTTCATGACCAAACTAAAATGCTTATAATTTTGGAACCATATTTGCTATTTAAACGAAAAAGGTGGCATAAGAAAGCTGTGATAGACAATTTTAATTGAAAATAATTATGTTATATATGGGCTGAAAAATACTGGACTAAACAGAAGAAACAATATTACTTTCCTTTGTCAAGACCGGAACTTTCAGCCCAGGTCTTAATTTGTCTATTCATAAGAAAGAGGAATGTCTCACCTTTCTAATGACACCACTTAAGTGCTGATAGCATAATTAATTACTAACTTACAAGCATTTAAAATCAACCATGGCAAAATTGTTGGCCTCACAAAAATGCGACAGCAACGCCATCTATTGACCGACATAACCCCCGTGGAGTCAAAATTTTTTTCTTAACTTAATTTAAACGCTTATAGTTTTGAAACTAATAGTCGTATCGGGACCAAACATGTGTCATATGAAAGGTCAGAAATCCCTTTTTGTTTCAAAAAACTCAAATTGCACTTGGGCTGAAAAGTCTTGGTCTCACCACACGAAACAATTATATTTTCATTGCTATGTCCGAACACTTTCAGCCCAATAGTACTCAAATATTTTTATATAAAATAGATTCTCATAGCTTTCACATGAGCTCATTCTTATCTAAAAAACTCCATTAGTTACGCAGTTATGAAAATTTTAATTTAATCTTGAGAAAAATAAGTGGCCTCACAGAAACCAGATTTGTTATTTCAACGAAAAAGGTGGCCAATGAAAGCTGTGATAATCTAATTCGAGCAAAAATATTCAATATCAGCCCTGGGCTGAAAAGTCCTGGGTCAAACAAACCTACATTTTGTACCCAAATAAAACTCATTACGTAGAGTTTAAATATATTTTTATTATTTTTTGACAACTTACAAAGCATTTTTGTTTCTTAATTAATAATTTTGTATGTATATTTTTTTCGTACGGAGTTATTTTTTCTCTCCCATCGGACGCCTCCCCAGGTGGTGGATAGGGGAAAGCTCATCAGATATGGCGGGTACCGCACAAATAAAATATGCGGGGCGAACCAAAAGAAAAAAAAGGAAAACAGCAGCGTCTGACCAAAGGATTGGCGGCAGCAAACACCGTCTGAACTCCAGGAGGAGCGGCTGAATACGGATACGGAAAACTCTAAACCCTTCAGAAGGCCTCGGCAAACCACTGAAGTATAATCCCTAGAAAAATCATACAATTACAATGAATACAGAAAATAACATACGGCCCTCAGTCTCCGGCAATCAGAGGGCGCTAAGAATCCCCGAAGGTAAAACCAAAACCAGACATAGAATAGGAACTTGGAATGTGAGAAGTCTTTGTGAGCTTGGAAAACTAGACAACACCATAAGCGAAATGGGAAGACTACAAATTGATATCCTGGGTATCAGTGAAACGTGGTGGGTGGAGGATGCGGAATTTATTTCCCAGAACGTAAACATTTATCATTCCGGAAATAGAGAGGGAATTCATAGAAAGGGCGTCGCATAGTAAAAAGTCACATAGCGACCTGTGCCACTGGATATGTTCCAATATCTGATAGGGCGATGATGATAAAAATATCTGCAAAACCAATAAACATGAACATAATATAAGTACCCACAAGCACCTACAAGTGATAGCGATAATGATGAATTGGAAAAGTTTTATTACGACGTTGAAAATTTATTAAAGATGACAAAACTACACGATATTACAATAATCCAGGGAGATTTTAATGCTAAAGTTGGGCAAGAAGAAACAACAACAACGGACAACGGAATGAAAGAGGGGAACGACTAATACAATTCTGTCAAGAACACAGTTTTAAGGTTGCTTATACTATGTTTCGCCTCCATCCAAGACGACTTTACACCTGGAAGTCGCCACAAGACAATAACGGAAACATTGTTAGAAACCAAATTGACTACATTTTAATAAATAGGCGATATTCCCCCTGCATAAATAAGTGTTCTACGTATCCAGGAGGTGATGTTCCCTCGGACCATAATCTTCTGTTTACAGATAAAGCTAACTACCCTCCGAAAGAAAACACCAAAGCGAAGAGTTAACATTCAAAAATTAAACGATCCTTTTACTAAACAATCCATGAAAGATCACCTTAATGCAAAACTACAAAATATTGATGGAGAAAATGTCGAGACTTTATGGAACAATGTAAAAAATTCCATGAATACTATAACCAGCAATATCCTTGGAACCACAACATCTAAAAGAGAGGACATATGGATGACCGACGAGATACGCGCACTTCGCATAGAAAGGAGCAAACATAAGAATTCAAACTATGAAAGATATTGGGAAATTAATCAAGAAATAAAAGTCGCATATAAAAGCTATAAGGACACATGGATGACCGACGAGATACGCGCACTTCGCAAAGAAAGGAGCAAACATAAGAATTCAAACTATAAAAGATATTGGGAAATTAATCAAGAAATAAAAGTCGCAACTCGGACCGCAAAAAATGCGCAACTAAACAAACAGTATCAGGAAATTGAAAGAAAGAGGCATCTGAAATATATTCAAAAAGATCAAGATTGGCTAAAATCTACGTTTACTATGATTCCCAAGAAAAATAATGCGAAGACATGCGGAGATTATAGATTAATAAGCCTTATGAGTCATGCCCTAAAAATATTTTTAAAGATAATACATAGGCGCATATACCCAATATGCGAAGCACATCTGGGGAAAACGCAAATTTGTTTCAAGAAAGGCATGGGAACTCGAGAGGCCCTACTTAGATGTACAAAAATATGTCTACGTATGTTTTGTCGACTACGAAAAGGCATTCGACACGGTCAACCACCACAAATTGATGGAAATTTTGATTTCAATTGGGATAGAGGATAGCGATATAAAATGCATCAGAAACCTATACTGTCAACAAACCGCAAACATTCAAGTAGATGGTGAAATTACTGGAAATGTTTCAATTTTAAAAGGTGTAAGGTAGGGGTGCCTACTATCGCCTCTTCTGTTTAATCTGTACTCCCAAAAATATTTGGCAACAGATATTAAAAAACTAGAAGCTTTTGAAATGTGGACATACAGAAGAATATTGAGAAGGTTAGCGCACTTAATGAGGGGCTTTTAAAGCCGCTATAATTACGTAACATGTTTACAATTTTTTTGCCCTCTAGAATGTTCATATGTTCTACAAAGTTGTTTACTGAGATCTTAGGTACATTTTTAAAAACCTCACATATTGACACATTTGTAATTTGTCTGAAATTTTGGACCGACCCTACGTAAAATTTTCCTAGCAACATTTTTGTAGAATATTTTCATGCTAACTTTTTCGCCAACAACTTCTAGTATGCATTTTTTGAAAGTACATATTTAGACTACAAAAACCCTAGTAGGGTTAGCGATCTGACATTGACAAAGTTTTTTGAACACCATATTTCAAAAACATACAAATGTGAAAACACACATTCATACTGTAATCCAAAAAACATAATTTTTAGAACAACGTTTAAAGAGCAGTACACATTGTCAGTTTTGAATGTCGATATTTCGAAATCAGCCGAAAATATATATGGGAGCTATATCCAAATCTGAAACGGGTCTGCAGAAATACGGTTGTTTTCGTATCAGATTATCTTCCTCCGAATCTGGAGCATATTTCCAAACCTTTTGGTGGAGAACTTTCGTGACCACTGAGAACCTCAAATGTCAAATTACAGCTAGTTTGGTTAAAAAACCAATTCGCGAAATATACGGTTTTTAACACAAATTTCAGGCATGGTATAAGTAAAGAGGTAGATTTAAATGAAAAAAAATATATTTATATTTTGTTTTGTATGGTCGCAGATTCTTTGCCCTTTAGATGTTTTTAACTAAAATTGCGGTACCTCCTAATGATCTACCACCTTCCCTTCTCCTCAAAATTCGCGGCGGCAGAACACTTTTTCCATATAATTTACTAACAGTAATATTTGACATTTAGTTTCGATATTTGGCTGCGATTTTTATTTTTATTAAGGGGTTTTTAAAAATTTTGGGAATTTGAACCGACAAAAATGTTTATTAGGATTAGAGATCAAAAGTTTAGCGGAGGAGATACTAAAAGGAATGGATCTACATTGACCACTAAGGAAGTGGATCTCCAGCCACTATATATGGTGCCATAGGGGGTTTTTACACCCTTCGGGATGTTTGCTCAAGAAGTATGGACTTGCCCCTGAAAAAACGTTTACCATCGTAATTGAGGCAGCGAATGCAAGCTGCTTCAACAAAAATCAAAGTGATTCGATAGCAGGTCTTAAAGTGAACATATCCGAAATTTTGTGTTGGAGGTACCGGGTGGAGTGGACAAATATAGTTCATATTTGAACCTGATCTATATCTAGTAGATATATTAGGATGTGTAAAGTATGAACCAATTCGGCCACTCCCTTCAAGAGTTACCGTATGAACAAATTTTCCGAACATTTTTGAACTTTTGTGGGGGAGGTACCTGAAGGAGTGGACTGATACGGCTTATCTTCAAACTTAAACTATGTTTGGACAAAATATTACTAAGGCCAAATTTTGGATCGAATCGGCAGATCCGTTCTAGAGTTATCTTGCGCTCCAACTACCCCACACGGAGTCATAGGGTTTTTTTCAACTTTCAGGCTATTTTCTAAGGAAGTATGGACTTGCCTCTAATGAAACTTGTACCGTCGTATGGAGGGCAGTGAATACAAGTTGCTAAACCAAAAATCAGAGCGATTCGAGAGGTGGCCCTAAACTGAACTTTTCCGAAATTTAGTGTGGGAGGTACCCGAAGGAGTGGTCCGATTGAGTCTATATTGAAGCATTATCGAAGTCTGGTACAAATTTTACGATGCGCAAAGTATGAACCCAATCGGTCACTCCCTTCAAGAGTTATCGTGCGCACAAACTTTCCGAACATTTTCTAACTTTTGTAGGGGAGGTACCGGAAGGAGTGGACCGATGTAGCTCATCTTCGAACTTAAACTAAGTTTGGGCAAAATATTACGAAAGCCAAAATTTGAACCGAATCAGTTCATCCGTTCGAGAGTTATCGTGCGCTCCAGCCAGCAGGACAGACAGACGGACGGACATGGCTAGATCGACTCCAAATTGTCTGAAACACATTTCGTCCAAACATACTTGGGGTCTAAAACCATTATTTCGATGAGGCACATTTTCATCGTATCAAAGTGTATATACCCTCCTTAGCCTAAAGGCTGAGGGTATAAATATCGGAATTAGAATAAACAACACAAATATAAACAATATTCGTTATGCCGACGACACCACCCTACTTGCAAGCAGCCTCGCAGGACTACAAAAACTAATGGATGCTCTTGAACATGCCAGTACGTCATATGCCATAAAAATTAATATAAAAAATACAAAGTTCATGATTATAAGTAGAAGAGGCGTCGAATCCAACACTCTTTTAAGCATCAATGGTACTCCAATAGAAAGAGTCTCAACATTAAAATATCTAGGAGTTCAAATTAATGAAAACTGGGATCCATCAATGGAAATAAAATGTCGAATTGAAATGACAAGAAACAATTTTTTAATTATAGAAAAATATTAACGAGCCATGACATAACCCTGGAAACAGAAACACGATTTGTTAAATGCTACATATGGTCAGTATTATTATACTCGGCAGAAACATGGACACTAAAAGCAGCAGACGAGAGAAGACTGCTCTCGTTTGAGATTTGGATATACCGACGGATCTTAAAGATATCCTGGATAGATCACATCTCATATAATGAAGTACTGAGGCGAATGAATACCGAAAGCCAAATGATCAGAATGATAAAAACGAGAAAAACTGCTTATTTGGGACATCTTATGAGAAATAAAAAATATAATCTCCTCCAAGCTATCATAAGATCCAAAATAGAAAGATAAATACCATGGATCAAAAACATTCAGGAATAGACAGGACACCAAGATGAAATAAGCCTTTTAAGCGCCGCCAGAAACAGAGATCTAGCTATAATTGAATGAAATATTTGAATTTTATTATACATATACAATAAAACAACTCTGTAATAAATAACATTGTATGATCGCTAACATCCGAATATGGATTTGCAAATAAAGAAGAAGTATATTTTTTTAACAGGTTAGTATTAATTTGAATCCAGTTTCATCATCCTTTAGTCATATCCGGATTGGTGTATGAGTCTGCCATCATTATGTAACTATTTTATACATGTAAAATAAATTCATAACATTTTTAAGGCAACAAAAAACAACAAAATTAAATAACAGAAAATGAAAAGAAATTTTAGAACTTTAGGACTTGTTGTCTTATTAGGACGAAGATTATTATTTATGAAATTTGTTGATTAATTAAATTATTCGAGCTAAAGACCTACGTACATAAGCTTCCTCGCCTGGTTGCCTTGCTTGCTTCTGATAAAAGAATAAAAAAGAAAAGGGCAACCCAGTTTGAAATTTGCTCGGCCTCCTTTATTCTTTTATTTTTATTATGTCAAAAATGAAGCAGGAAAGCAAGGCAAAGCAGATTATGTACCCAGGCCTTCACATGTCCTAAGGAGTTTGTATTGAAAAAGTGAATTCTAGCGAAGTCTCACACATCCTGCCAATATGCTACGATCGTTTCGCTGGTGGTTTAATTCAGCTCATCAGGCATACCGGATGTAAATGGCTAGAAGACAAAGACGAAGTTTCATAACTTCTATTTATAAGGACATTATTGCAAATTTACAGATATGAAGTATTTGTATTTGTTATCAAGTTTACCTAGTGTCGATTCGAATTATTGAACTAAAGTTGAAAGATTTAAACTAAGCAAATGTTCCTAAAAATCGACTAGGATGGACAACTCATATCCCTGTTGTGTACAAAGGAAATTAACCTTTGTATATTGATGATCATCACCCCCACCAACTACCTTTCTCGAATATATACCACCTAACTTAATAACAGTTTTTGTTTTTTGGTGATAACGGAAAATTGTCTTACACCAAAAAGTTGGAACGTGCCTTACTGTTCAAATGGGCAAAGGGGTGATGGATGGGTGTATGTTTACGTGTATCCACATTTTCAGTTCATCTACTCTGTTATCTGTTATGCAAATTTTGTAACTCCTCTACTTTAACATTGTTGGCTTTATGGCCTATAAAAGCTACTACCGATGATGATAATATTCTAATTATAGGTTTTGACGACAACATTCAACGCAGCAATAGACGCCATAGACTTGTGGTTAGTTGTAGTTTATTTTGTTTAAATGCATTGCAATGGATACGGGCTAGCAGGCAGACATTCGAATGCTTTGCTTATATAGCACGCGCTAAAACTGATAAATTACTTCATATGTGTGTTTTTGTTTTTTCTGTGTTCTAATATTTGTTTTTTCAAAACTGCTCTCCAATAATAGCTTAGCTTAAAAATAAACAATCAACCACACACCACAATGTGACGATGATGATCACTGGCGGCGGGCTCACAATGTGTGATATGTTGTTTTTTTTAAGTTGGGTTAATTTGTTTGGTATCGAGGTTTATCCCACTTATGGTAGATATTTCACACTTTCCACTCCATGCTGCATACAAACACACACACACACACTCATACCAAGGTGGCTGCTTATTACCTGGTGAAATTTTGCGGTAAAATACTTCGCACCACACGCTTAGTTATGTTCGTTTTTGTAATACCACAAATGTTAAATGAAAGAAAGCCACAGAAAATTTCCCTACCAAAGAGGATTAGGCTACCGTATTGAACAGACAGAACAGAAAACGAAACGGAAATAGGTTTATCGTTTTATTACCATAACAAAGGAACACAATAAGGATGTGGCCTAATAAGCGTTAGTTTTTCGGTCTATGAAATCCAATAGGTATTGATTGGGAAAGTTCGGAGGAATTTTATTCTTATAGCTGTTGAAGGGTTAGGTAAAATGTGGGAAAATTTACTTTAACTTGACTTTTGTTAATAGAGATCGTGTTTAGCATATAAGATACAACGGCCTAAGGATATGTAGTACATCTGCAGAACTGAGATTCCCAAATGCCTCCAAATTTCCTCGATGGTGCCAGAAGATCCCCACTGAATGGAAGGAAAGAAAGGCCACAATTACAATGGAAAGTTGTCATGAATGGAAATCTCGAAACTCGGTGTTAGTTACAGTAGTTTAAAGACCGAGTCATTAAGAAGTTTATTTTGACTTTGGCTGCAATAACAAACGTTCTGTTATTACTAGACAGCGGAATTTTATGCAACCCCTATATTTGGTCCGATTCATGTCAAATTTTGGGACTGGGCATATTATTGGCTTCTGATTAAATTGCAATCGAAACATATGACATATGCAATGATTTTTGCATATGCATAAATTTTTGCATATGCAAAATTATGCAAAATGCATAAATTTTTGCATGTGCAAAATTAATGCATTTTACATATTTTCTTATGCAACAAATATTTCAATAATAGGTACAAAAATGTTTGTATGTAAAATTAAAATTTTGGCGGGTAATTGAGGTCACAACCTTCAAAATACCGGAAATCGGGAGGTACCGTACTTTGGGGCCTACATGAAGACGTGGACCTATACCGACAAATTTCAGGTGGAAAGTTTTATTCCTCCAAGGATGACTTAATACCAAATTTCAGCCATTTCGGAGGGATATGCAGGCCACAACCTTCAAAATACCAGAAATCTGGAGGTACCGTTCTATTGGGGCTTAATGAAGACGTAGACCTATCCTGGCATATTTCAGGTGGAAAGTTTTATACTCCAAACGAAGACTTTATACAAAATGTCAGCCATTTAAGTGTGTTGTTGAGACCACAGCTTTCAAAATATCGGAAATGGGGAGGTATCGTTCTATGGTGGCTATATGGAGACGTGGACCTATGCGGACAAATTTCAGGTGTAAAGTTCCATACTCCTTACGAAGACTTAATACCACATTTCAGCCATTTGGTGGGATTTGTAGACCACAAATCCTTGTATATATTTTTGCATATTGTTTTGTATATGCTTATTTTATGCAAATATGTAAAAATATGTCAAAATATGCACGATATGCAAAATATTCAAAACATGCAAAAGTTTCTGTTTAATCAGATTTTCTCTACGACCATCCTAAACATATATGCATTTGCATAGGATTCCACTGTCTAGTTATTACCACCTATACGTACATACATCCTAAGAATAGTTATCTGCTCAAATCTGCTGTTTTGTTTTTCGTTTCCGTTACCTATCAATAAATACCAACCTTGGCTTTCACGCACTGCTATCAGAGGTTCGTTGTCGTAGGCATTCCTAATGGGAACATTCTTATTCACGAGTTAAACTGAACCTATGAATAAATGCTAATCGTGGTCTTCCGGCACTGCCATCAGAAGCCTTTCTAATGTAACATCCAAATTAGGCAAAATAATCTCTGTAACTCGCTTAATATTTTGTCCAAACTTAAATCAAGTTTGAAGATGGGCCTTATCTGTCCAATCCTTAGGGTACCTACAACAAAAAATTTCAACATTTTTCGGACAAGTGCAGTTTAATATCTCGGACCGTTTTGAATTTGCATCATGTTGTCCTTGCAACGACAAGTCCATACTTCCTGAGATAATTGTCCCAAAAACTCAATATAACCTTGCCGGCAACACCTAAAAAGCTTGATTACTTACGAATTGAGTATTCTGTTTGGCCAAAACTTTAATTTTCGTAAACCTTCAGGTACCTCCCTCCCTAAAATTCGAAATGTTCGCTTAAACGCTGTTTAAATGTTGTTCAAGGTTTTCGTTTTGAAATTTTTACCGAAGCTACTCTTTGTGGTCCTGTTTACAGCGACATAATGTGTTTCGTGGGTAAGTTCATGATGACCCAAAGGGTCTAAAAAAAAAATCTTACGGTGGGTGACCAACTTAAATAGCTGGTGGTTATGCTAATCGAAAGGAGTGACTGAGATTGGTCCTATATCATATCGTAATATTTCTTTCAAACATAAATCAAGATAGAATATAGTCTATATCGGACAACACCTACGGACACCTTCAACACATTTAAACATTGTTGATTATTTTCATCGAAGGTAGTTCTTGAGATTTTGATTACAACGGTATGATCTTTTTCGTAGGCAAGTTCATGCTTCTTCACACAATGACCCAAGAGATTTAAAAAATTCTACGGTGACCAACTAAAACGGCTAGTTGGCACCATAACTATAAAAAGGAATGACAACCAAAATTAGATCCACTCCTATAATGCACTATGCTGGTCTTTTCCTCTCTGTCGCTCTGCCCTTAGCCGCCTCCAGGACTACTGTTGCTGTTCACTGTTCAAGAACCCAGCAAAATTTAAAGGAAGGGGTTCCATGCGATGACGTGATTTCATGGCATATTTTGCATTGGTTCAAACGAAGTCGTGAAAGATCCGATATTTTCATTAGCATGAATTTTGTGTTTTATTTATACATATTTTTCTAGATATATACGATTAATTATTTACAATAGGCTTGATGTTGTCGGAGACTCGAAATCACAACGAACGTTGTTAAAACTTTCGTCGTAATGATAATGTCATTGCAAAGGTTTGGTGAAAATGACATGTCAAAGCATTGGTAAAAATGGCGTGTCAAAGCATTGGTGTAAATGACATGCTTTTGATCCAAAAAGGAATAGAATCTTTTGGGGTCCACGCTCATATAAAATTCATCGATGAAGATGCTAAAAAGATGACATGCCAGATCACTTGCACCCATGATTGAATGGCATCTTTGGCATCGAACATTTTGGTGTCTCGAACTTCGGAAGGATCGTACAATAAGCGGATGATGAGGACTTGCCGTCCTTATACACCAGTTTGTCCAGTGCAGACCTATCTCGCTTGCGATGGACTCTAGGGACCCATACATGGAATTTATCCGACGGGGTAGCAGTAAAATATAGGTCTGCCGAGGTAGAGTTACTCAATGATTGTACAGATGTGCCCTGCGTTATACATATGGCTCATATTAATTCGCTTTTGGGAAACAATAACAACCTGGTGCTAGAGGTGGAAATGACCAGAGACCTACAGCACTAGCCTAGCAAATTCATAGCATCACTTGGCTCCTAAACGTCTGACATTGCGGTCTGATAAATAACGTGCCCTGGCACCCTTTCCTTGGGTTCAGGTCACCTTCCTATCATCGTATCTGTTAACAGCTAACCATTCCCGTTGACTTTCGGGTAGCTGATAGAGTTTTCGGGATCATTATCACAGCTGCAGCCGCTCCCAATATCTTCTTGTCGAATACAGGGAAATTAGACTAAATTTCCCTGGCGAGGTGACTATACTACTATACTAGCAAATGTGGGTTATGAGCTTCTTGGTATGAACAGGTTAGTTGGCGAGCATAAGCGCAAAAAGTGGCTAAAACACCTGAAAAAATTTAACATTGCTACAGGATTAGGTAAATTGTGGGCAACAGTTAAGTCACTCCCGAATCCGGGAAAGAAGAACAATAGAACGGCAGTTACTTTCAACGAAGATCCGAAGATGCGTGTGTGTTATTTTAACCCGCAATTTATAGAGCACGCCGAGAGTGATAAGGCGCAGATAAGTGTTCTAAGCCGTAAAAGATCCCTCTTAGCCGAGGAAGTATCAACACAATTTACGATAAGCGATGTTGCAGATATCATCCGTAACGCGAAATCATCTAAAGCGTTGGGCCACAAGGAATCTCAATGGTAATACTTAAGAAACTGGATGAGTATTTGTCAGAAGCATGGAAAGTTGGAAGTGTGTTTCCGTTACTGAAACCAGACAAGGGTGCCAGCAAAGGTGAATCGTACAGACCGATTTCCTTTCTATTGCCTGTAGCGTAGCATCTAGAGGCACTATTTCCCATCATGATGAGAAACAGTTTCCTAGTTGCCCAAAATTAGCAGGGATTCCGAACAGGCCGTGCAACCGAACAGTCATGGTGGCTTTTGGCCTATAGAAGGCATTAAGGATACAGAGAAGACTTCCCTCCATCCGCTTTTATTCAGAAATAAGAAGTCTAAGACCAGTAGAGTGGAACAGATAGTTCCCCAAGGCAGTGTGACATATCCGGAACAGTTTATACTAGACCATTTTTAAACTCCACACCCTCATATCGTCGATGACATGTGTGATAGGTTAAATATCTACATAGCTGATATAGTGCAGTTCTTCCATCTGAGGAATATGAAAATATACGCAGCAAAATCCACTGCCACACTATTCATCACTACGATGGTAGAAATGAGCGCTACGCTGGGGAAGAATATTCAAACTCCTTATGACACCAGTGGACCACCTTCATGATTACAAATTTCCACAACTACCTCAGTCCTTCACTCCATCAGTAATCTTAATTCCAAATTTCAGTTTTCCAGGTCTATCCAAATCCAATTTTTAACAAATTTAGTACCATTAAGTACTTTTCGTTCACATAAGTATGAATTTCCAAAACTACCCCCGTATTTCACATCGACTGTAATCTAAAGTACAAATTTCGAAAACTACCCCCATATCGCAATCCCATACACCGTCAGTAACCTTAATTCCAAATTTCAGGTTTCTAGCTGTATCCGTTCATCCAAATCCAAGTTGTACTAAATTTAGTACTTTTCGTACACTTAGAGGTCGAATTTCCAAAAACCCATCTTATTAGCTCTCCATCAGTTACACTCATTCCAAATTTCAGAATTCTAGCTCTTCCCGTTTGCCTAATACAAAGGGTACCATATTTAGTACCTTTTAGTACTTTTCGTACCCTTCCAGTTCGAATTTCCAAAAACCCAGCCTTATCTCACCCCTACACACCGACAGCAACCCACAGTCAAAATTTCAGCTTTCTATCTTCAGCGGTTTCGTCTGGGCGATGATATACATGTCACTCACTCACTCACTCACTCACTCAGTCATCACTAAGCTCTTTTATATATATAGATTCGAGTCGAGATATTTTTTTCATTCAAATTCCGACTCCGACTTCAGCAAAATTGCTCGACTCCGACTCGTAGATACCGAATCCGAAACCCTGATTCAAACTGATGCAGTGTGAATGGCGTACTAGGAGACAACCCCCAACCATTGCAGCGGAAGAAAGCCAGCTACCAAGGCAAACACGATTGGATTTAGGCCAATCTAATTGACGACAGAGGCGGCTCAGTCCATATTGGGCACGAATTGATATCACTATATCCAATAAAAGTCCTGTATGTGAATTGCGACTGCACGATGAGATGCATTTGTTTAAATGTAAAGCTTAACCCACACACATAAAAAGTATGGGTCAGATACACTTTATGATGCAACTAGTCCAGGCCGCAAAATTTTTGAATCTCAAATTAGAGGAACCTGCATCAGATGACTGATAAATATATGAATGAACATATTTACGTTGATACAACAACACAGGGCATGTATGAAACGCTATATATGTCCCATTTCAATGAAATTTGGAATGTGTGACGGAATTTAGCCTATAACTAAATGTGCCAAAATATATCGAAATCGGTTCAGGTTTGGATATAGCTCATATATATATTTTCGTCTGATTTCAAATATTTGATGCCCCAAAAACGCTATATATGTCCGATTTCAATAAAATTTGGAGTGTATGACAAAATGTTGCCTATAACTAAATGTGCCAAAATATGTCGAAATCGGTTCAGATTTGAGTATAGCTCCCATATATATTTTCGTCCGAATTCAAGTATTTGATGCATTAAACTTCCGATTTCAAGTTTTTTGATGCACCGATTTCAATGAAATTTGGAATGTGTAGCGGAATTGGGCCTACAAGTAAATGTGCTGCAGGTTAACGAATCGCACCGGGTTCAGCTAGTCTATATATCGCTCATTTACTCAAAGAGTGGCATAACTCAAAAAAGGCGTTTTCTGAGTTAGCAATTTCTATTTTTTCTACGATATCTACTTTATCTTGTGTCAAATTTTCATGCTGATATCTCTAAAACTCGACGAGTAACATCTCATTTACTACGAGTTTCTCATAATTCAACACAAAAGTTTTTTGAGTTTATGAAGCGCTAAAACACTTTAAATCATGCTTGATCTTGCACATAAATTTAGCACTGATATCTGGCAAGCTGTTTACAAAATATGGTCTAAGTAGTTGTTTTAGTTTTTGTGTAATAATCTTTTCAAGTTGGGAAGTCAAAATTCAATCGTCTACTTAAAACTCGTTTTTCTCGAAACTTGATTTTTTGAAATGTGTCACTCTTTGAGTAAATGAGCGATATGTATATAAAGTAGAAAAATGTTTGTACGTTTGTTTGTTTGTTTGAAGTCTATGGACTCAAAAACCGCCGAAACGATCTTCCTGAAAATTTCAGAGTATATTACTACATGGCCTGAAAGGCTATAACAATTTCTGAAAATTTTGCGTTGCGGAGATATAGCATCAGAATCGGAGGTACCTCCAAAAAATTTAGATTTTTATAGAATGTCTCCTGTTAATGTCTCCATATTTTGGATGTGTGAAGGAATTTGGTCTTGAAATAAATTTTATAAACTATATTGAAATCGGTTCCCAATTTTCTTTTTCAACGACTAAAATTGAACTTAGATTCCGAATAACCAAATTTTGGCGGCAGTTATATGGTGTGTTATATCAAAATGTAGACCTATGTATGTTCACAATTTTTGGTGGAGAAGATGTACCTCCAATGCCAAATATCAGCTTATTTGGTCTGAAAACGTGGATAAAATCCTCAAAATACCGAATATTGGGAGGTATCGTTATATGGGCGCAATACCAAAACGTGGACCTATGTTCACAATTTTTGGTGGAGGATGCTTGTGACTACTGGGAACACCAAATACCAAATTACACCTAATTTGGTCGTAAAATTTAGCTTAAAAAATAGTGAACATTTGGTGGTACCGATTATGGGGCTATACCCAAACGTGGACCAATGTCCACAATTTTTGGTGGAATAGTTAGTGTCCACTAGAACCCTAATAGTTGGTAGCAGCTATGTTGGTAGCAGTTATGAGTTTGGCTCTTAACGCTAACACGCCGTGATAACACTTTTCATATGTTTTTCACTTTTAATCTATTCATAGATGAAGGCGGCATTGCATAGATTGGATTCAGGAATAGAAGCCACTCAGACATTGACTCAAAGACTCTACTCAGATATATTTAATGTTCTGCGGCTATTTTTGATCACAGATGGATGCATGCGATACCAAACTATGGACCTACCCAGTATATCTGTACCTTGGTTTTATACAATTCTGAACGGAAATTGTTCGATTTTAAATCGCAAGCAGCAAATTTTATAATCGATCGATTTGAGATCATTTCTAGCAAATGCTCTTCTTTTCCATTGAAAATAGGTATTTCAGTGGTATTTCACTTACAGAATATTTAATTTTGGCAGATGCACAAAAACCGCTTATGAATGTTTCATCACGTGTTAGGCATTACAACTTTTTTTTTCAAGCGAATAAAAACAAACAAGCCACAAGGAAACTTACACACAAAAAAAGGAGTTAAAATAAACACCTTGAACCGTGAGCCTGAGAATTCCACTCGTACTACGTGCTTAGATCTTTTAATTAACCACTTTACAAATTTAGTTCCTAACATTGTTGGTGGAAATGGTGGTGTTTCCTTTTTTCGTTAAACGAAATGAAATCGACCACATGTTTTTAAGAAAGCGTAACAAAATGTGAGATCACCTTCCGGCTGAAGCGGGAAATTTAGTTCATCTTTCAAGCAAAAACACAAATAAATGGGTAAAATAGCAACAGCAAAATAGTTGTAGACATAGTAATAAATAAATAATCAAATAAAAAGTAAACTAAAAACGTTTACTTGCCACAAACTATGAGCACAAATTTTGTAAACTGGAATAAGGGAGACGACATAGAATAGACAACAACTTATTTTTACTTCACATCAACCTAAAATGGATGGATGGATGGTGGGCTCATTGGCGGGATGGCTGGCTGACTGTTTTGAGTACATTGCGTCGTGGGAATTTCTCTAGAGTGGCATGCGGGTGTGGAGTTGGTTGGTTTGGTTTCAATCATTTTTCTCCTCTAACTTAACTTTTTTGCTGCTCTGCAACAATTAATGAAAATGAGGTTGAGGTTAGTAGTTTCTGTAAGAGTCTGTGTGTGTATTTGCGTATGTGTGTCACTGTTTACTTACAATTTTGAATAATTGTTATTTAGGGAAAACAAATAATACAGAACAAGAAGTTCCTACAACCTGGGAAGATTTTTGTTCCGCATTGGGTATCTCTTTTTAATTGATTCTCGATCAACTTGACTCCGAGTGAGTGAGTGATTGATTAATTGTTACCCGACCAAACAGTAGTCAAAATTAACATTAGTTACAGTTTAGCCCCCAAAACCAAAGCACCTCAAGCCCTACACTTGGGTCTGCACTTGTTTTGTGGCATGCTTGTGGGTACCACAGACAAATTAATTGATTTTTAAATTCAATTTTGTTTTGAAACTATATTGTGTTGAAGTCAAAATTAGACGCCAAATTGATGGAAGTGGCGCCTTAGTAAAAAACATTTTGAATGAATGAAAAGTTAAATACTCCATTTGTCAAAGACATTCCCTTATCCCAAGGCTACTTTGGACTACTGTTTTAGTTTTCATCAATGAAATTCTTAATGAGACTGCAGGGGAGTTAAACCCTATTAAAAACTATCCTTAAGGTAAAACTAAAATCTTGTAATTTCAAATCATTTGTAACATTGATTTGTTAAAAAAATAATTCTGAGAAAATGTCAGCGGAATTCTGACTTGTTCAGAAAAAGTCAAAAACAAATTATATGTCACCCCACAAAACTAACCCATTCTCAATTTCGCATATTCAACTAACTCTCTCCTGTCCCTTATTTCAAGTTTCCTTTTTTATCTGTGATTATTTGTTTTTGAAATTAACAAAAGCCGTAAAACCCACTTCAAAATTCCAAGGGACCTTCAAACATTTGAGACCTTTGTTTTGTAAACTTTTTTTTTGGCAGCATTGTCTGTTTGTCATTCTATCTTCTTTTTTGTAACGTTTTAAACAAACATCAATAATTTCATTTCTCTTTTGTTGTTGCATCCCCTTCCGTACACACAGTAGTTCAACTGTAGCTCCCTGGTAATAGATACTGTAATGATTGCTACCAGTGATGACTTTGACTCACACCCTGCAACCAGCCTTTTATTCATTTTATTGTCCTCTGTGACATGAAGCATACGTTTTGCAATATTTGTTGTTGTTGTTGCCATTATTGTTGGTTGAATGTTTGTTTCCTGCACTCCAGTGTGACGTTATTAAAAGTCCATTATTAATCTAATGTGACAACTGCGGAAGCGGAGATTGTTGCGATTTTTATTTCCACCACCACCACTACCACCCAGTAAACAAACACCAACTCCAACCACCATCTAATGATGGTAAGTGAGTGTGTGTATCGTGAAAAACGCTTTCGATTTATCGATTCCTGTTTCACCGGTTGATTGCCATTAATAGTGGAAAAACATTTACGTGCCGTGGCTTCACAAAACGTTTTTTAAAAATCTCATAAAAAGTCATCCAGAATTTGAAGTGGCAGGACATGTTGCAAAAACATTGGCGTTGGCCTCAGTGTGTAATCGAATGTTTTAGTGGTTTATTACAAAAAAAGCAACACAAAAGGACCCCATGCGACGCTGCCTAGTTTTTAGAGCATAGGTCATTGTTAAGGCGGATTTAATAACCAGGTGCAGGAGAAAGGGATCTTTCATAACCTTAATCCTGAATTATTAAGAAGATATTTGTTGATGCATTTTTTTCGTATAGAAAAAGTTCATCCAGGATGATTTTTTTTCCGTATAGAAAAAATTTCATACCGGATGAATTTTTTTCGTATAGAAAAAAAGTTCATCCAGGACGAATTTTTTTCGTATAGAAAAAAAGTTCATCCAGTTCATCCAGGATGAATTTTTTTCGTATAGAAAAAAAGTTCATCCAGGATGAATTTTTTTCGTATAGAAAAAAAGTTCATCCAGGATGAATTTTTTTCGTATAGAAAAAAAGTTCATCCAGGATGAATTTTTTTCGTATAGAAAAAAAGTTCATCCAGGATGAATTTTTTTCGTATAGAAAAAAAGTTCATCCAGGATGAATTTTTTTCGTATAGAAAAAATGTCATCCAGGATGAATTTTTTTCGTATAGAAAAAATGTCATCCAGGATGAATTTTTTTCGTATAGAAAAAATGTCATCCAGGATGAATTTTTTTCGTATAGAAAAAATGTCATCCAGGATGAATTTTTTTCGTATAGAAAAAATGTCATCCAGGATAGATTTTTTCCGTATAGAAAATAGTTCATCCAGGATAGATTTTTTCCGTATAGAAAATAGTTCATCCAGGATAGATTTTTTCCGTATAGAAAAAAGTTCATCCAGGATGAATTTTTTTCCGTATAGAAAAAAGTTCATCCAGGATGAATTTGTTTCCGTATAGAAAAAAGTTCATCCAGGATGAATTTTTTTCCGTATAGAAAAAAGTTCATCCAGGATGAATTTTTTTCCGTATAGAAAAAAGTTCATCCAGGATGAATTTTTTTCGGTATAGAAAAAAGATCATCCAGGATGAAATTTTTTCGGTATAGAACTTTTTTCTATACGGAAAAAAATTCATCCTGGATGCATTTTTTTCCGTATAGAAAAAAGTTCATCCAGGATGAATTTTTTTCGTATAGAAAAAAATTTCATCCAGGATGAATTTTTTTCCGTATAGAAAAAAATTTCATCCAGGATGAATTTTTTTCCGTATAGAATAATGTTCATCCAGGATGAATTTTTTTCCGTATAGAATAATGTTCATCCAGGATGAATTTTTTTCCGTATAGAAAAATGTTCATCCAGGATGAATTTTTTTCCGTATAGAAAAATGTTCATCCAGGATGAATTTTTTTCCGTATAGAAAAATGTTCATCCAGGATGAATTTTTTTCCGTATAGAAAAATGTTCATCCAGGATGAATTTTTTTCCGTATAGAAAAATGTTCATCCAGGATGAATTTTTGTCCGTATAGAAAAAAGTTCATCCAGGATGAATTTTTTTCCGTATAGAAAAAAGTTCATCCAGAATGAATTTTTTTCCGTATTGAAAAAAGTTCATCCAGGATGAATTTTTTTCCGTATAGAAAAAAGTTCATCCTGGGTGAATTTTTTTCCGTATTGAAAAAAGTTCATCCAGGATGAATTTTTTTCCGTATTGAAAAAAGTTCATCCAGGATGAATTTTTTTCCGTATAGAAAAAAGTTCATCCAGGATGAATTTTTTTTCCGTATAGAAAAAAGTTCATCCAGGATGAATTTTTTTCCGTATAGAAAAAAGTTCATCCAGGATGAATTTTTTTCCGTATAGAAAAAAGTTCATCCAGGATGAATTTTTTTCCGTATAAAAAAAGTTCATCCAGGATGAATTTTTTTCCGTATAGAAAAAAGTTCATCCAGGATGAATTTTTTTCCGTATAGAAAAAAGTTCATCCAGGATGAATTTTTTTCCGTATAGAAAAAAAGTTCATCCAGGATGAATTTTTTTCCGTATAGAAAAAAGTTCATCCAGGATGAATTTTTTTCCGTATAGAAAAAAGTTCATCCTGGATGAATTCTTTCCGTATAGAAAAAAGTTCATCCAGGATGAATTTTTTTCGTATAGAAATAAGTTCATCCTGGATGATTTTTTTTCGTATAGAAAAAAGTTCATCCTTGATGAATTTTTTTCGTATAGAAAAAAGTTCATCCCGGATGAATTTTTTTCGTATAGAAAAAAGTTCATCCTGGATGAATTTTTTTCGTATAGAAAAAAGTTCATCCTGGATGAATTTTTTTCGTATAGAAAAAAGTTCATCCTGGATGAATTTTTTTCGTATAGAAAAAAGTTCATCCTGGATGAATTTTTTTCGTATAGAAAAAAGTTCATCCTGGATGAATTTTTTTCGTATAGAAAAAAGTTCATCCTGGATGAATTTTTTTCGTATAGAAAAAAGTTTATCCTGGATGAATTTTTTTCGTATAGAAAAAAGTTCATCCTGGATGAATTTTTTTCGTATAGAAAAAAGTTCATCCTGGATGAATTTTTTTCGTATAGAAAAAAATTCATCCTGGATGAAATTTTTTCTATACGAAAAAAACTCATCCTGGATGAAATTTTTTCTATACGAAAAAAATTCATCCTGGATGAAATTTCATGCAGGATGAATTTTTTTCCGTATAGAAAAAAGTTCATCCAGGATGAATTTTTTTCCGTATAGAAAAAAATTCATCCAGGATGAATTTTTTTCCGTATAGAAAAAAGTTCATCCAGGATGAATTTTTTTCCGTATAGAAAAAAGTTCATCCAGGATGAATTTTTTTCCGTATAGAAAAAAGTTCATCCAGGATGAATTTTTTTCCGTATAGAAAAAAGTTCATCCAGGATGAATTTTTTTCCATATAGAAAAAAGTTCATCCAGGATGAATTTTTTTCCGTATAGAAAAAAGTTCATCCAGGATGAATTTTTTCCGTATAGAAAAAAGTTCATCCAGGATGAATTTTTTTCCGTATAGAAAAAAGTTCATTCAGGATGAATTTTTTTCCGTATAGAAAAAAGTTTCCGTATAGAAAAAAGTTCATCCAGGATGAATTTTTTTCCGTATAGAAAAAAGTTCATCCAGGATGAATTTTTTTCCGTATTGAAAAAAGTTCATCCAGGATGAATTTTTTTCCGTATAGAAAAAAGTTCATCCAGGATGAATTTTTTTCCGTATAGAAAAAAGTTCATCCAGTATGAATTTTTTTCGGTATAGAAAAAAGCTCATCCAGGATGAATTTTTTCCGTATAGAAAAAAGTTCATCCAGGATGAATTTTTTTCCGTAGAAAAAAGTTCATCCAGGATGAATTTTTTTCCGTAGAAAAAAGTTTATCCAGGAAGATTTTTTTCGTGTCGTGTTTTTTCGTCCTTTAAACTAAACTATAAAAGCATATGGTATTGTCTTGTCGGATACTCGAACTTGCGAACTTCCATATAAAAGGTGAATATGCAAACCCATAGTGGTTTCCGCTTCACAGGTTTATTCATAATTTTATCTATATTTACAACCCAGTGGCTACAGTCGAATGTACATACATATTTGTAGGACTCATTACTCTACAACTCTGGACACCATACGTTTCCAGGAATCTAAGAATATTTTATCTTAAACTGGCTACCAACCAAGCAGTCAGTCACTCCCAAATGATTAATTAGTTACCGATCAAACAAAAGTCGAAGAAAAAAACCTGCAACTGACAAATTTATCTGTAGGCATTTTATCTTTGAATTGTAATCTCCAAATACCAACAACAACTACAAAATTCCAACGAATATTAATGAACATTTGGAATTTATCTCAGGCTTTTTACACAAAAATTAAGACAGACAAAAATCTCTCTCTGGGAACAATAGCAACAAGCCCTTTTGTCAAAAACCAACAACAAACTTCAACTTCAAAGTGTTGCTTGTGATAGGCAGGCACACATAGCAAACATACACACATATGAGTAAATGAGTGACAAGGAGAGCCAAAAAGCAAATGATAAGGAACCTTTTGTTGGCAACATTTGCTGTTGTGAGGATAACACAAACAAAAGCCTCTACAAAATGAAGAGCTAAAACAAAGGATAATCATCGTTGTTTTGTTAAATTAAACATTCAAATACAAATAGGCACAGAGATACAGATAAACAAACAACTCAATTGTAGCAGCCGAGCCGAGGTATGCCATCAAAGAACAAAACAGGAGGGCATAGTGTTCACATATCTAAAATTGAATTAATTGTTTGGTCACAGTTAAGTCAAAGGACAAATGAACAATTCCCATTCATGATTGGATTTAAACAAAAGTTTGCCAGATTTCCTTTTGCATCTCTACAAAGGGTTCAATAAGCTTTTGGGGTTGTAGCTTTATCGCACACAGACTCTAAAGTTGATTGTAAATTACCTATCTCCGGTTATCGTCAGGGGGAGAGAACCATTAGAGGTCACAAGGTGTTGTGGGGGTGAGTTCAATGGATAAATAATCCTTTTATAAAGTGTTTATGCAATGAACATAATACGCTGTAATCTTAAATGTCAATAACACTTCATCATCAGTATCATCCTTCAAATAAACAACCATTGATACCACTCCACACTTCTGTCGTTATCCCCCTCTTCTGCCGCACTTTTGACACTTTATGGCACACACTCAAACTTAAGGAGAAAGACAAAGAAAGGCGCCATACAAAGGCAATTAAGGAAGTAATTACACATAAACAAATAGCTTTGTAAATACAACCATCCAAGAGAGAGAAATAGCATGAATATACAATCTGCACACACAAACATTCGTTCACATAATCTCACAAGGCCACAGTCACATGCTAAACAGGCTCATATCCTTAGAAGTGAAAGAAGAAAAAATTAAACACTCATGCCGCACAGTCCTTCCTTCCAATTCAAGGCACTGAGATTTTTAGCTAAGCCCTTAAGACTAATTACAACACAAGACAAACACACATTCACAAAAGAAGTGAAATCACACAAGTAAAGGCAGGCAGAGGTAATGACGAATTTTCGATACCCTTCAAGACACTTCTCGTAAAGTGGGTGATATCCGGCTTTAGCTGTGAACCGTCCCTCTAGTAATGTTGGGTGAAGTAGGGGAATGTAAGACACAGGCCAACGGTTCTGAAGATTCCAGGACTCATCGCTGTTCCTTTTTTATATCCTTGTTATCACCTGTGGAACCACTTTTTCTCCGTTAAAGGTAACAAGTTTGCATAAGACGCGTAACCATTAACAGCTAAATTCTTGAACGTCAGTCTTATCTCCGCCCATGTCCCTTCTAATGACGGGACCCCCTGACCAAATATATATTTTGTGAGCATCTGGAAGGAGCATATGATGGATGCCTTGTCAAAACTAAAGTTTGACATTTGTTCTGAGCTATTTTCTGTCAAACTTTAAGCAAATCGCCGTCTCTACTGAGGTCTGTGAACGGAAATGTCGTTGGATCGGCCCCACGCATCGAAGTCCTGCTGAAACGTTGCTTGAGAAAGACATCGTTGGAATCCTTAGGGAGGAGGACTAGTTAAAACGTGTAGAAGGTACTTCGATGCAGAACTGCCAACAAGTAGCAAACTATTCATTGTGGACATCGACCGGGCATCGCGCATAAGATTTAATTTTAAAAGGATGAGCCTTTATGATCCGCAGGTAATGAAGGATAAGAGAAGAATAATAAAAATGACGATCTTAGACTATTGTATTCAATCTGCCTAAGCAGAATAATGTCAAAACAACAGTAACCAGAATAAGTATAAGAACAATGGGTTACCAGCCGAACTGGATGTGGGTGAAGATGCGGATGTGACAAACCGAGCACAAATATATTGGTCCTGGGTTTTCCTCCGTCCCGGCAGGGACCAAAAGGATTCGGAACAGGCATTCCGGGATATGCTGCTCCCACTGAGGTGGCAGCCGATGGCCGAACAATGATGTTGTGTAGTTCCGGGTCAATCCGGTACAAAGAACCCGTTGCCGTGAGATTGGCATCCAGCCTTCGCCGAGATGCAATAGATGTCAGGAGTGGGTGGACTTCTCCACTACGACAGGGACTATATTGCTGCATGCTGTGTGAATACAGTCCCCAGTGAGTCGTCATCGGATTACGAAACTCCCTCGTCGTCTGATTATGAGACTCCCCCGCAGTCCCCTCGACAACAACCGCACATGCAGCCTTTAACACCAGCCGTTGTTGTCCCAATCCCGGAAAATGCATCCTTTTTACAATTTAATTGCAATGGACTCCGAGCTAAGATCGAGGAAGTAGTAGATTTTATGAGCCCGAGGAATATCAAGGTCGCTGCGGTGCAAGAAACTAAGCTCAACAACAACTGCAGCTTACAACGTTGCGATGGTTACAACGTGCTAAGGAACGATCGCACCAGAAGTGAAGGTGGGGGATTAGCTTTCCTATTGCACCAGTCTGTCCAATACAGACCTATCTTGCTTGAGCCTGTCTCTAATGACCCATACATGGAATGTATGGGGGGTAGCAGGTGTGGAACTGCCGAGATAGAGTTGCTGAACGTATACATCCCGCCGAGAAATAGCTGTATCTCAGATTACGTGCCTAACATTAGCGCGCTTTTGGAAGGTCAAAATCGTCTGGTCCTGGGGGACTTTAATGCGCATCATGATATGTGGCATTCGGCCCTCGGAAACGATCAGAGAGGTACAGCGGTGGCTGAGCAGATTGGCAGCTCTACGTTGTTCACGGTCAATGAGGACGTCCGTACCAGAATTAGAGGAGAGTGTCACAGTTCGCCAGACATAACCATCGTGTCACCTGGCAACCCGTCATTTCCCTTGCATCAGGTCATCTCCCCATAATTGTCTCCATCGGCAGACCACCCGATTTCATTATATCTGAACGCCGTACTTTCGCCAATCGGCCGGGTTTCAGAGAGTTCACCAATCACCGCTTCAGAGAACTGCCCAATCCTTCTGATGTTCGGGTAGCGGAAAGGACGTTCCGAGACATCATCACTGCTGCAATCGACAGTTTGTCGAGCACCCCGAGAGTGACAGGGCGAAGAGAAGAGTATTACGTCGCATCAGATCTCTTCCTGCCGAGGAGGAACCACAACAGTTTACAATGGAAATTGTTGCCAATGCCATCAGGAACGCTAAATCATCCAAAGCGTTGGGCCCTGATGGAATCTCCATGGTAATGCTGAAGCAGCGGGATGAGCCGGGAGTGGATTATCTCAATAAAGTTCTCAACTTGTCGCTATCCACCCACATTGTTCCCGAAGTCTGGAAAATGGGCAGGATGGTCCCACTACGGAAGCACGGCAAGGATGCCAGCAACAGTGAATCGTACAGGCCGATTTCGCTTTTGTCGCCCCTATCCTGATGACATCTGTGAGAGATTGAACAACTATTTAACCGATCTAACCACCTTTCTCCATTCGAGGAATATGCAGATTTCCGCCACAAAATCAACAGCCACTCTGTTCACCACATGGATAGCGCAGTTTGGAAGAGAATTGAATGTCGTGGTCGACGGTAGCAGAATTCCGACCAAAAACTGCCCCAAAATTTTAGTGGTCACATTCGACACAACTTTCGCGGCGCGCGCGCGCACCTCACTGCTATCTGCGACAAACTGAAAAGTAGGAACAAGGTCCTCAAGTACCTAGCCGGCAGCACTTGGGGTGCAGATAAAGAAACCTTGTTGACCACATATAACGCGTTAGGTCGGTCTGTGGTAAGCTATGCGGCGCCAGTCTGGTCCCCGAGATTATGTGATACGAATTGGAAAAAGATTCAAACTTGCCACAATGCCGCCCTGAGAACAGCAACAGGGTGCCTGCTCAAATCTTCAGTGGACCACCTGGCAAATGAGGAGGCAAAGATTTTTCCAGTACAGCAACACAATGTGATGCTTTCTTGCAGTACTTGTTCGAGTGTTACCTTGTGAGCCATCCCAATCACCACCTTGTGGGTAGGCCCGACACATTCAGGCAGATCAGGAAGGATATCCATGCTCTAGAGGGAAAGGTCCAACGATACAGGAGATAACCCCTAGATCAACAAGCATATCAAGCAGGTTTAAATAGTATTCACACGGATGCAGTTGCCAAGGCCATAAGCAATTATAGTGTGAATAAAGTCCTCGATATACATCCCCCATCTATTGCAGCCACGACAAACTAGAGTAGTTTTGGCTCAACTAGCTCGGGATATTGCAGTCGCCTAAATTCTTATTGGGCGGAAATCGACAGCGCCGTGCAAGACATCTGCCCAGTATGTGGCATGGGCCCGCACGACACAAGACACCTTTTCAACTGCCCAGCCCAACCTACTCATCTAAATCCAGTGGATCTGTGGTTACATCCCATCGAAGCAGCCACTTTCCTGGAACTAGAGATAGACCCAGAGCCAGATTGAACAGAAGAACGAACATACAAACATAATAACAAACACTGTTACAACAACAACAACCAGCCGAACTGATGAGTCAGGGTGTCTTACGACACGACTTGTAGAGGTGTTTTTCCTGGCTGAAATATTCAGGAAATTTCGCCTACATTCCAAAAATTCCGTACATATATTTTGAATATATACGGGGTTAAAATATATTCTTGTGTCAGCATCAATACTCTCACTATACGTCCACACGGTGCGTCTGAACTAACATTAAATGAAAAGTGCTTACACCTGGGAAGTTTTTGTAAATTCTGAAAATACAATGTTCATAGATGAGAAAAACCAAAAAATCGCCGGAGGTTTTTATTTATTTTTAAATAAATCGGGCTCAAAGTTCGCATTTGCAGGGTTTTTAGGTTTTCACGATTTCGCAATTCTTATCGAAATGGGATTAGAGAAAATGTTGTAGCTGTGAACATTCTCTACAAGACTGACCTTTATGAATTTTTCTTATGTTTTACAATTTTTGAGATATAGAAGTTCAAATTGGAACATTGCCGCCTGCATATAGAACAATGTCATGACTGCAAGGTCCCAATTTAAACTTATAGATCTCAGAAATGGTACAACCTAGGAAAAAAAAACCAATCTTGTAGAGAATCTTCACTGCGATAAGATTTCCTTAGTCCCATTTTGATAAGACTTCCCGCTTTCAAGCTAAATCGTGGAAACCTAAAAAAAACAAAAATATGACCGTCGACCGCGATTTATTAAAAAATCTATCCGGTGATTTTTTTCCTTTTAGATTTTTCTCAAAAACTACCCAAGTGTAAGCACCTTTCGTTTAAAGTTAGTTCAGGCGCACCGTGTTCATTGAGTATTATGCTCCCCACGACAAGGAATGTGTCTAACCTTAAAGCCATAATATCTCCTCCCCTGAATTATCTCCATTGGATGGAGCGAAGTTGCCACCGTTTATCGCACCAGCCCTATTTTTGTATAAATAAGGCTTCTGGGCTAAGTCTATCTCAACTTCCGACTTCTTATGGGCTAGAAGAAGTTCAGTAGCAGCCGTTATAAGTGGTTAGTTGTTGCTTACTATCTTGTATTGCTTTTGTGCTAGGCGGAACCATATCCATCCTAGACCAAAATTCATTGCCCTCGTGAGTCCTTAACTACTCTTGTCCCTGATTGTCCATTGGCTAACCAGTTTCCATGAGAAGGTCTGGATATTGCGATTTTGAATACAGAGTATTGTCAGTTGGCGGGCAGGGTCCATAGGGAGCGGTGGCACCTATGCTGAAAAAAACCCTTTTGCAGGGGATAATATTCACACTGATAACCACTAGTTGGCATGACATATAAACTTGACTGCCCCGTAGGTGGCAGCGGTATCGTATGTTTGGAAGGTTCCCCATCGAGGACACAATTTCACGAAGATGATCTTCGCTAAGCATCAATCGATTGTCACTGATCTTTCCATCAAGGTCAGTTCTATCGATGACTGCCACTCGTAGTTCATCTGGTAGCTCGGGTTACTTTGCCTTGGGTTGTGATTCCTCCGTTGACCTAACACTCTTCACCTTGTTATTTAATGAAGAATTGGAAGGAACTACACGTTTATGTACACAGGCCGGTTCCGACTCAGACTTCGTAATATTCTGCATTCCAAATCTGGGGCTGATTTATCCCTGTCGACTTAATATTCTTTGACTTTGAGGGGTGTCCTGCCGGTATGGTGGCAGATGTTGTGGTCGCCTCGGGTGTGACCTTTAGGGGTCGATGTTGACATTGAATTCGACTTCTCCTCTTCGGTCATTGGGATGGGAGGAAGCATACTAAGGTAAGTATCTCTCTTGTAAAAGTGAAGATATGGTCTTTCGAACTTGAGATTGATCATGATTAGGTGTTTTCTGGGAAAATCATCGTCTAAAGTTTTGGTCGGGGTTCCATCCTCAGTTCTGTCGGCTTAGTACGATGAACGATCCTCCTGTGTGTTCGGCGCTACTGGTTTCAAAGGATTACTATTTGCATTTAGACCGAAGCAAGCGTGATATGATTCCTCGTCATCGGATAATCTGTTATCGGCTCCAACATACTAACAGGACTGAGACTCTGAGACACCGTCTGTTCTAGAAAATACCAAAAGCTGTCTGCTTTGTTCAGCTAGACTATCTTTACAAATTCCGGAACCGCTGTCCCTTCAACCCTAGGCCACTATCGACCAAACGTTTTGGTCTGGGTTTCATCCTCAGCCTGGCTAGTGTATGTGGTTTTAAAGGATTAGTTTTCACCATACCGGTGCCAGTGTATCGACGACTACAGTCGCTGGAACGACTATGCTATCGAGTTAATCATCTGATAAACTGATTCGGATCTAGCAGAAGAACTACCGTGGCTGAGACTTAGGGCCACCGTCTTCTCTAGAATGGTTAGACGCAAACTGCCTTGATAACCCAGACTATGTTCGATAACACTGTGAACAGAAATTTTGGGGCAGAGATAAATCCTTTTGGGGATAAAAGCTCTTGGTGAGAATATTAAGAATCCCGAAGGACACATCCGCCGTGAGTCAAACGTTCAAGTTATGGCGTGATGAAATTTCTGCAGAAGACCTTGCAAGGCATCTGAAATTAGCGTTATATCTTTTTTAACTGTTGTTTTAGCTTATTTATGAGATGACATGTCTTCAGTCAAATCAAATGAGGATAACTTTCGTAGAGCATTTCGATCTTCTAACTTGCTTCATTCAATGTCCTTTTCGTCCCTTATTTAGAGAACCGCGATAAAAGTACCACCGGATGACGTTTTTCAGCTTCGAAATGTTCTGCGAAAATGTCGCTAAGAAAATTTTAGGTACGGCTCTCATTGACAACTAATCGATTTGGTCTCGTTTTCATGGCCCTTTTGCACATGTCATCTCATAAATAAGCTAAAACAACAGTTAACAAAGATATAACGCTAATTTCAGATGCCTTGCAAGGTCTTCAGCACAAACTTCATGACGGCATAACTCGGAAGTTCTACTCACGGCGAATCTGTCCTTCCGGATTCTTATATACTCACCAAGGGCTTTCATCCCCAAAAGGAATTATCTCGGCCCCAGATTTTCACCTCCATTTTGTGTCGCAGTGTAAGTTATTAATTTTGTACCTTTGTCCTCCCCTTCTCGGAACTGCATGGTGTTTCCAAAATAGTTATCCAATTCAGAAATGTTGTCGCCATTGTGCGTTATTGCATAAAAAATCTAACGTTTTTTAGAATTTCCTCAGATTTCTCTTACAACTTCCAAAAAACTGCATAAGGAAACTCCAATTACACCTTCCGATAGCCAAAATTACACATGAACCGGACTATATACATCTGAAACTGTAGGCAAAATGGAATAAGGTGGCATTTAAGAATTTTCGATTGTTGGCCTTTTAAAGGACATTAAAATTTCAAAAGGACAATATTTTAAATACTTGTACTCATCGCACGATGCTGGTGTCGGTGTCATATTAAAGAGGAGAATATTGCATTTGTATAACAATTTTTATTTATTGCATTCAAGGATAACAAGGACATCAAAAATGCCCTTGAACATTTAAATACTAAAAATAGTTTGAAAACATCATTTCAAAAAAAAAAAAAAAAATGTTAAAATCCTTTATGTAGTGTAATACCTCCCGAAATTTCAATATCCTAGCTTAGTATGTTATTTTTTAATAAATATTTACATGAAATTCTTTAACACCATTTGATAATTTTTTGAAAAATTTTGTTGTTGGATGTTTTCAAAGGATTGTTTAGTATTTAATTTTTCAAGGACATTTTTGATGCCCTTGTTATCCTTGAATGCAATAATTTATAATTACATATTATATAAAGTCAATACTCTCATCTTTAATATGATACCGCTCAATGCTGATGTGGTGAGTATAAGTATTTAAAATATTTTTTTTTAATGTTGTCCTTTGAAATTTGAATGTCTTTAACAGGTTAACAGGATGAGTAAACGAAAAATGTTGACTGCAATTTTACTCCATTTTGCCTATAGTTTCAGATGTATATAGTCTGGTTCATGTGTAACTATTTTTTTTTTTTTGAAATTTGTCGGACGGTTTTATCATTCCAAATTTTCACCGACAAAACATTTCGTGGTCGCGGAACAGGTTCACAAAATCTTTCCCCGTTATTGCATAAAAATGGCATCAGAATCGGTTACTTATGCAGAGATTCTTTCCGATTTCGTAAAGAACTCGTTTAAAATTGTTTACTTCACAATCTCACAATCGAATTTCCTTCAGAGGTTTTATTTACCTTGCATGAGAATCGAACTCCAACATTCATTTAGAAAGGCTGGCAATCTAAACGTTGCATCACTACGTCACCGTCTTGACACCCCACAAACGTTACAAATGGAATGCTAAACTTTATATATCCTACCATCCTTTGGTGTAGCGCACTTAAACACAAATACAGAGATAACAATTTGAGTATTACAATATAAATGTGTTACATATATGCTTACTTAGCAAGAGAACAAAATCAAGGCGACAAAAACGCTGTTGATTAATTGAAGTGAAAAGCACAGGAGAGAGAACATTTTATTTAATCTTAATGGCCGTTAATGTTTTCTTACCAATGGTGGGGGAAAAACACCATCTTCTTATTGTTTATCTTTAAAAACATTAACTTAATTTCCAAATGATTAACAATAATGAGGTAATTGTCCACAATGTGGCTACAACACGTCCACTGCTGGCACTTCGTTCCAGGGGAAATAATTCATCCCATAATTGATAGCGTTCCCGATAGGGCCAAGGTCCCATTGTGGGTGTTTCGTCATTGTAGAGTATTGGTAAATCAGTCTGACCAACTGGCAGCCATTCTTTGACGTCATCTGCGGTGGGTTTTCTAGAGTTGGGAAAAGTTGACAACTAAATACAATTTCTATGTTGGGGATTTTTGTTAGAAAACTTACCCAGTTGTGGCAAAAGAGGTCCAAAGCTGGGTCAAACGTTTTACCATAAAAATATCAGGATGATCTTCCGAAAGTTGTGTACCATACCATAAGCCAGGCATTACATATTGTAAATCATCGGCATGACCAACACCTGGAAAGGAATGAAATATCAATGAATATAAAAATGTATTCAGGCCATGACTATTGGACAAGGTTATTAAATGGGCAATTCATAATTTTCAAGAAAGATTTAAAAAAAATCAACATTGTCAATTTTCAGGGACTAGCCTTCAACAAATTTTATAGAATATCTTTCAGAGTCATTGTAGGCGATTTATTAGAACATTTCAACCCGTTATTTTTTAAGAATAGTTTTAAACTATTTTTGAATTAATCTGAGCCATTTGATGTGGACTGGTTGCTCATCCGACCCATTAAACCGGGGTTTACTGACAAATTTTTTAATTTGCAAGCTGAGTCTTTAGGCATTAATTATTTTAAATATTTTTCTAAAATTTTTTATGACTTCTTCCCCCTCATGGAAGATAGTTGATCTTGACCCATATTTTGCTTACCCTGTGATTCTCCCATATTATCCGGATACAAACTTCTGCGACCCACATAATCTGTTCTATAATAATAGACTGGTGTGGCATTATTGGCCAACGTTACCAGGCGATGGATACCATGACCCAAAATGGCATCGGAAAATATTTCTCCAAAATGTTTAAGATTTGTAGCATTAAGTGGTGTTTTCTCTGGACCAATATAGAAATTCCAGAGGCGACGACTTTTCAGTTGTTCCTCTGGTACATCATCAGACTCGGGTTTGTAAAGGAAAATTTCCGGAGCATATAAATCAAAACTGACAGATAAATCATTAAGTAAACGGCTATTGTTTTCTTGGTCTATAAAATAAAAAAACAAGGAAATTGTTATGATTTTAGAGCCACATAGTGCCTGTTGTACTCACGCTGCACTGAAAAATCCAATTCATTGCGTGCAAAACCCACAATCATGGGTACCTTGTTAAATTTACCCTCAGCATAAAGCTGACTTGGATGTTGGGGTAAAAAGTGGCCATCCACTTCATAATTCCATTTCATATTGACAAAGGAATACGGTTCCCATTCGGCACATTTACTGACAATTGTTTTCCAACTTATTTCCCGTAGGCATTCCACCATATCAACGGGATTGTATTGGGGGCACGACAGTTCTCTTGCCAATTTTCTTGTCCAATAAATATTATCAATGTGATAATGATTAGCTGCCGAACCACTCATTAGTATGGCTTTATGAAATAGACCCTGAGATAACGGCGATGCTATGTGCAAAGACACGGCCATGCTGCCAGCACTCATGCCAAATATCGTTACCGATTCGGGGTCACCACCAAAGTTGCCGATGTGATCTCTTACCCATTGCAGGGCCAAGACTTGATCCAGATAACCATAATTGCCAGGATATTCCGGTGTCTGAGTACTTAAAAAACCCAAGGCACCCAAACGATAATTGAAAGCCACCATAACCACATCATGATCCAACAGATAATTGGCTCCAGCTTCATAGAGGCTATGGCCACTACCCAAAACATTGGCACCACCATGTATGTAAACCATAACAGGCAAACGTGCGGTCACATTCTTCGTAAAGACATCCAATTTCAAGCAATCCTCACTCATCACAATTTGCAATTCACCCGGTTGAGGACATACCAAACTGTCCGAAGTCGCTTTCAAGGTATCACTCCATGGTTCAACTGGCACAGGAGGTTTGAATCTTAACTCATCTACTGGTGCCTTGGCATAACGTATACCACGATAAGCATAAAACTGTTTGCCATACAATGTGGTCAACACCTTGCCTTGAATTTTACCCAACGATGTTTCTACCACAGGAACACCTGGATCGGGATCTTCATCGTCTGTCCGCACTTGCACAATGCATTGTAATAATAAAATATTGACGAATATTGTCAGCCACAATGCTTTCATATCGACTTTCGAATTGAAACTAAAATAAGCGTTTTTTTTTATCAAACAATGTCCGAACATAACATTTTATGGACACTTTCCTGATAAGATTTCTCCAAGTTGAGTGTTTTTTCGATTGTTTGGCATTTAAGATGTTAATCGCTCATAGCGGTAAATACTCTTATTAGCTATTGGAAGAGGTTTTGCTTTAGGAGAAATACTCTTTGAATCAATCGAAAAAAAATTAATTAGTTAAATATTTGAGAGTTTTTTAATATAAAACAGATAGGTAGCAATATAGGCCTAAATCGATCAAGCTAAAAACCAAAAAGCTGAAAAACATCAGCGTAAACACCGTACCAGCCAATCAGAAGACATCAAACATGTTGCAACTTGTTGCTCGCAAGAATTATTGGTGTAAAATGTAGAGTTGCTTCGTTCCTTAACGAACAATTTCAAAGGAACAATACCGCGAAATAAAGAAACGCAAACTTACCCAGCTCATTCGTTTATATCGTTCATTTAGAGTATATCCTTCAAATAGATCTAGTTTATTAAGTTTAACGAGTGAATATACTTTCTTCAGGTTGTTTTACATTAGCTCTCCCTTACACTCAAATGAGAGATGTCATAGTATAGAAGAATAAAAACCAACGAAATAAATGAACGACCTGTAGTGCGATTCTCAAACTCATTTTTTGAGTTAACGACAAATGTCGGTAAAATTAAATTGCTTATAATTTCCGTAATTAACGATATTATTCGGTAAGTTAACGACCAATAAAAAGTAGTCGTAAAGTTCTATCAATAGCAACGTTGTTGTCAACTTTTGTTTGAACCTTTTATTCATAATTTTGCGATTCAATGTTACCGATTTTTGTCGGTAACTCAAAAAATGAGTTAAAGAATCGCACTACTGGTTCATTTTGCCCAACGTTAGCAAAAGGTTTCTTAAGAGCATTTTGAGTCTTTTAATTAGGCGGACGTTTTTTTCGGGAAAATGTGCAAAAGTGTTGAACATTACAGAAACTTTTTAGTTCTCGAACGCAACTGTTATTTTTTATGATTATGATAAAACATTAACTTTATTAAGTTGTAAATGTTTTAGAATTTTAACCTATGCAACTAATAAAACACTGCAGAGAGCCGTAAAGTTTGGGGTGGGGCAGAACTTGACCAAAAATTATGAAATTAAACAAGTAAGAAAAGCCTTAAGTTCGGTCGGGCCGAACTTTTTATACCCTCCACCACAAATTTCAGCAATTTCGGTGGATTAATGTGGCCACAACCTTCAAAATACCGAAATTCGGAAGGTACCGTTCTATGGGGGCTATATGATGGCGTGGACCTATACCTACAAATTTCTGGGGGAAAGTTGTATACTCCTAAAGAAGACTAAATACCAAATTTCAGCCATATCGGTGTGATAATGAGGCTAAAACGTTCAAAATATCGAAAATCGGGAGATATTGTATTATGGGGGCTATATCAACACGTGGACCTATATAAACATTTTATGGTAGAAATGTTTCTTAGCCTCTGGAAACACAAAATACAAAGTTACAACCGATTCTTTGGTCAAATGGGTCTAATACATTCAAAATATATTAAAATGACGCGTACTTTATATGGGGCCTTATATGGGGGCTATACCAAAATGTGGACCTATATAACCCAACTTTGGTAAAAATATTTTTTGGCCTCTGGAGACACAAAGTACCAAATTACAACCAACGACAACGCGTCACGCGTCATTTTGTATGGGGGCTATACGAAAGCGTGGACCTACATAGCCCTCTTTCAATACCAAAAGTCCTACGTAAATATAACATATTTTCCCAAAAATTTCATCAACCTACGTCAATCCGTTCGGACGCTAGAGTGATTTCCACAGACGGACAGACAGACAGACGCACGGACATGGCTATATCGATGTAGAATTGCACGCTGATCAAGAATATATATACTTTGTGGGGTCTACAATGATTATTTCGAGTAGTTACAAACGTAGTGACAAACTTAATATACCCCCATCCTATGGTGGAGAGTATAAAAATGTTGTGTAGCGTTACATAAAGCTATTTTAAAGGGCTTTTAGTAAATTTTATATGAAATATTGATACAAAGTATATAATTTCAATAGAGGGAGTTTACAATATTTTAGATGTAACTTTGAAATTTGGAACAGAGTATAATAAATTACGAGTAGTCTTTATATTTCAAAGATTTTCAGTATTTCTTCCTCTTTAAAGTACATATCCATATATCCCACATTAACTTCAGTCCCATTAAAAAAGATTTGTCTTATTTTGCCTTATTAAGTAATTAATTGAAAACATTTTTACCACGAGGACTGATTCTGATAAGAAGATCTATCTAAAAACCTATTAATGTTATTTGTGTACCATTAATTAATTAAAATAAATAACTCCAAAAAAAAAAAAAAAGAATAAATCGAATCCGCGAGCGCAGATTGGGCTTGTACCGAACTATTGTTAGAAAATAATATTCTTTTATGTCATAAAAACACCAAAACTTTACTATTTTACCAGAAGTGATAGAGTCCATGCAAGCCAACTAAAAAATTCAGACAATTACATTTATGGTCTGGAGTCGAGCGAAATCAACTACGACTCATAGACTCCGAATTCTACTCGCAGTACTGTTTGAGACTACGAAATCAACATTCTGTCTCGGCAAAATTTTAGCTAAGTCCTGACAAAATAGGTTAAGTCGAAAAACTCCATCAGTAGTGCGATTATCTAACACATTTTTTGAGTTACCGACAAAAATCGGTAAAATTTCAACGCAAAATTATGTATGAAAATTTCAATAAAATTGACAACAGTCTTACCATGGTACAATAAAGGAGAGGTAGGCCAGGTATGAAAATCACTGAGAAATGCCACCCTGCAGCCATGGCTTAAAACGTCAAATGGCATGGTACAATAATAATGGTAGATGTACCTGCTATGCCGTATTACAAAAACATATGGAACTTAGAGCTTCACTTTTTATATGTTAAAAGTGTCATATAGTGTAAAAACATTTCTTTAGCTAGGCTCCAGAATATTCTTGTTGGTAAAGTGTTCCAAAAATAGCAAAAGTTCTTCCCAAACTTATGACAGTGAAAAAATGTCATTCACTTATTTTCTACTTGACAAGTTTGGCTAATCTGACATCGTGACTGCTGGCATCCGATTTGCAGATAAATGTCAGCAGAATTTTTACAAAAATTTTAATTTTTACATTCCCGTACTTTTGGAACAAATTTAAATTAATATCAATATTTGATAAAACTTTCTTTCGTAAGTTTTGCTAAAAAAATCAACAATTTTATTTTGCCACGCGAATACACATTTTTTGTCCTTGTTTTCAATTTTAAGATATAGTGTTACAGCAGAAGTTTTTTCTTGGAACAATTCAGCGATACATCTACCTTTATGATTGCATAATGACAAAAACAGTACAAAATGACAACCCTGCTTTTGACAGATTAGGCCATAAAGAGAAAAAAATTGTAATCAGCTGTGAGCTGTGGCCTACCGTTACTTTATTCTACCATGAGTCTTACTATCGGTATAACTTTACGACTGCTTTTTATTCGTCGCTAACTTACCGAAAAATCGGTAATTACCGAAATTATAAGTATTTTAATTTTACCGACAATTGTCGGTAACTCAAAAATTGAGTTAGAGAATCGCTCTACTGGCATACCAATGGTTGTTGTTTCGCCTTATTTCTATCTTAATTGTACGATTAGATGTTTATGAACTCGATGACATTTAAAACTTTCCAAGGACTATGACTTCTGTCGGCACAGCGGAGGCAAACTTATGAAAATTCACAACTTTTGTTTTCTCGAAAACAAGTAAAAAAGTATCAGTCGGGTTTGCCGACAGCTTGTGTGAGTTGAGACTTATATCAATAGACAGATAAAATACGGGCTTCATAACCAAACTTTTTGTCCCATAAATTGTGTAGTCAGGGAGTTTCAGAATTTCGTGGCTTTTTTGGACGTATAAACTTTCCGACAAAATTATCGAAACATTTGGGTATAAAACTTCAAGATTGTGGGCTATGCGATTAAATGCTTATGCTGAGCTCATAAGTTTGACTTCGATAAGGGCGCAAAACTTTTGCACTTTTGTGCAGAAGATACCTAAAAGAATGGTCCATTTTGGAAGTTGACCTAATTTTGGAAGTCATTCCTTTTGATAGTTATATTGTCAAGCCGTTATTTTAGTTGGTCATGGTAAGATTTAGAGCTGTTGAACTGTTATGTCAGGAAGCATGGACTTACCACGAAAAATAGAACATCGCTGTAACCAAGACCGCAAGCAGTAGCATTGGTCAAAATGTCCAATGGATTCTCGAACAGCCCATAAATTGCACTTACATATGTTGAAATTTTGTGAGGGAGGTATCCGAAGATGTTATCGAATATAAACCCTCTTGGTACTTGATATACATATATGTACGTCTGGAAGTAATTTTAGGATGTTCAAAGTTTGGGTGAAATCGGATATTGAAATTTTGTGTGCGAGGTACCTGAAGGAGTGAACCGATATAATCCATATTCGAGCCTAATGTATGTCTCGAAGAAATCGATTTGGACCTTCGAGAGTTATTGTGCGCACAATTTTAGTGAAATACGAGTATTTTGTAGTCTTGTGGGAAAAAGGAATGGACCAATATGACTTAAAGTCCGATTGATCCGTTCTCATGCGCTCGAGCCCGACAGAAGAACGAACTGGGCTAAATCGACGCCAAATTATTTGAAGCGGCTTTTGTCGAAAGAGATGAAAAGTCAAAGGCCATTATTTCGATGAGATACATTTTTATCGTTAGCCTATAGACCGAAATTACAGCAGATTTTATTACCATTTAACCAATATTTGAGCATTAATTTCGTTTACGGTTGTTTTCAGCTACAACTTTAATGGTAGGAAAGAAATTCTGGTGGGTATGCTACTTATAGCAGATATTAGCACTTTATGACGCACAACAATAAATTTTTCTCTATTAAATAAATAATAAAAAAATTAAGGTAGTAAAACAAATTTCTAATTGGTTTTAGAGATATACTCCACGGAAAACACTTGATATATTGTACACTTTGTCCAGTAAACATGTCATTTCATGCACTTCCAATCCGCACAATAATAAACCCGTCATTTTTTGAATACAGAATGAGTTTAAAGCCTCAAGACCTTTACTCGTACAGTTGTAAACCCTCCCTCCCCCTCCCCTTCGTACGTCCCTGTGTTTAGAAATGGTACACTATACATAAAATATCACACATTGATATCGAGTCCAATTTCACAAGCGGACACTTCCACGGTATGGTAAGTCGACTTTCAATTAGTCGACATTTGGAGAAAGGTTTCAAAATCGTTGACGAGTTTTTGTTTATGGAGAAAATTGAAATGTCGACTTTTCATGATCGGGTGACGTAAGCGACGGCCCTGGCCGGCTTTAGTCTAATAAAATGCTCTAAAAATAGTGTGAGGTAGATGCAGGTTGGCTATCGGGTTAGTAAACGACCCCTATAAAAAAGCATCTTGCTATGAAAAACGAACCTCTTTAAAGTTGACGACCCCCATGATCTGCAATTCTGTACCTGAAACGTCCGAAATCTTTACATAGTAGGTGCAGTGGCACTGGCGGATGCACATGAAATGTACAAAGCATTGCTGGGACCGAGATGGAATCGGGCCGACATAATGATCACAAAGCTTACACAATGTATTAAAGTTGCCTTGAGACGAAACATGAGCTAGGTGTTGGATTTATGGTAAATTAGAGAAGAACATGATAGTGAGCAGCACCAGGTTCCATCACCTTTACACAAACGTGGATGTCCGCAGATGGAAAAACAGAAACCTGATTGATCATGTCGTGATAGACGAAAGGCATTCGTTCAGTGTGTTAGATGTCCGACCGATTCGAAGAGCGAACCATTTCCTTGTAGCAGCCAAGGTACACATTCGTGTAGCAGCAAAAGCGCGATCTATCACAAGACGGAAGCTAGTTGTCGAAAAGTTGCAAACACAACACATAGCACAGGCCTTCTCCGTTCAACGTATCCACACGCTGGAAGAAGACTACTTGTCCCGATAATATGGAAGCCTAGTCCCAAAGACGATCCCACTATGTTCGAACTGCCAAAACCACCTTCTAACAATCCAATCTATAAGGAGTGTCGTGAGGCTACTGAAGATAATAGCAAGGCATACAGGGTAAGCCTGTAGTCAATAGAAACACGATGTGCTATAGCAAAATATCAGGAGAAGAGGAAACGGGAGAAGCGTATTTTCAAAAGAAAATGAAAGAGAGGAAAAAATGCGAGCACGATACGTTCAAAAATGAAGTCCGAACATTTTACCAGAGTGTAAAACACTAGACTGAAGGGATTGTTTCGACTTATTCTACGGCAGATATTAAGAAAGTAATCTGGGTACCTATTCTGTAACCTTTTAACAACTTTACTCATTGTTTATTTTACAACAATTTCATTTTTTTGTTCTGTGGGCCTATTCTGTAACATTAACGATATTGTTATTTTTTCGAGAAACTCATTTTAACAACAAATTTAACAAGCTTTGTATTCTGTAAACAAATTTTAACAACTTTTGTTAAAAATGTCGTTAGGAAAACAACACCAAAATAGTAGTTGTTAAAAATCGACAAAAATGTTCAATATTGGATTTGCCTTTGGTTTGTGTGTATGTTTTGTTTACGAATACATTCAAAATTGAAAGCTTTTGAAAGTTTATAGACAATTTGTCTACATTTTTACAGAATAGCACAATCGTTACTGCAAACAATTTTTAGTGTCGACAACGTTGTCGATTGTCGCATTGTTAAAAAGTTACAGAATAGGTCTACTGTTTTTGTTACAATAACAAAACGAATTTAAACAATATCGATCTATATCGGCCTACAGTAGGCCTATTCTGTAACTTTTTAACAACTTCACTTTTTGTTTATTTTACAACAATTTCATTTGTTTGTTTTGTAGTTGTAACAAAAACAAAAGACATTTTAACAACTTTTCAATCGATAAAAGTTACAGAATAGGCCTACTGGTAACGGATACACATAGCGTGCTGAGAATGAAGAAGGAGCATTGGCGGCGATGAAGATATCCCACAGTCAATCCTAAACAACAACCTCGGGTATTTACCACAAAGCGAAAGTGAGGTTACGACAGCAATTCGGCTGAAGAACAATAAAGCGGCAGGGTTTGATGGACTTCCTGCCGTACGGTTCAACAATTGATTGGCAAAATTTGGCTGGAGGAATCTGTACCCACTAACTAGAACCTCAGTCTGCTTTGTCCCATGCACAATATGGGTCTGTTACCCATATAAAGTGCTGTCGAGCGTAATGTGTGAACGACAAAACATATGGGGAATGGAATATTGTGGTCATACCAATGCGGTTTTTGTACCTAAAAAACAAATCTGTATATATAAAACTGATAAAAATAGCAATATATACAGTTAAGAAATAATTGTTCTTGTAGCAGCATATGATGCTGGATTGTTTTGATTTTTGTGTCGGATCAATGAGGTACTAATGAAACCGCCGGCGGGGGGTTTTGCATTGCAGAAAAAATGTTATAGGCATACGTAGACGACATCTACACCTTTAGAAAAAATGGAAAAGAGTATGCCAAGGTGAGCCTGGCAGTAAGATTTATGGACTAATATGCGTTAACGGTGAATACCGGGCGTGGCGTGCTCCTAAAGACGAACATTTTTTCGCAATTTTAAAAAATACGTAATTTTTCCAAATTTCGAGAATTCCATTTGTAATTCGAATTATTCCACTTGTAATTCGAATTATTGCAGTTGCAATTCGAATTATTTCATTTGTAATTTCAAATAAAATAATTCGAATTACAAATGGAATAATTCGAATTTCAAATGGAATAATTCGAATTACAAATGGAATAATTCGAATTACAAATGGAATAATTCGAAATACAAATGGAATAATTCGAATTACAAATGGAATATTACGAATTACAAATGGAATGTTACGAATTAAAAATAGAATTCTCGAATTACAAATGTAATGTTACGAATTACAACTAAAATGTTTCGAATTACATCTGAAAAAGGTGTAGAAGTTTTTGGGAACACCTTGGAACAATGTTCTATTTTCACAGAATGATACCCGAGATAGCCACAGCATTCATAATTAATGAGAGCACTCCTTGTCCCGATAACATAACAACACAACAGGAGCCGATGGCTTACCAGCCGAGCTGTTTAAAGCCGGAGGCGACGCGCTCATAAGGTGTATGCATCAGCTAGTTAGCACCATCTGGCAGGAAGAACGCGTACCCGACGATTGGAACCTGAGCATCCTGTGTCCCGTCCACAAGAAAGGAGATAAGACTGTATGCTCCAACTATAGGGGCAAAAGTCTCCTCCCTATTGCCTATAAGATAGTGTCAGGGATATTGTGCGAACGACTAAAGCCAATGGTCAACGAAATAATTGGACCATACCAATGTGGCTCTAGACCTGGCAAGTCCACCATTGACCAGATATTTACCCTGCGGCAAATCCTGGAGAAGACCTTAGAGATGCAGATCGACACATATCACATTTTTTGTCGATTATAAATCAGCCTTCGACAGCCCGCTGGGTTCAAAGCTATTACAAGCCATGTCTGAATTTGGTATCATCCGGCTTTGTAAAATGACTTTAACGGACACTAGATCCTCAGTTAAAATAGGAAAGAACCTCACCGAAGAGTTTTGTACCAAAAGAGGTATCAGACAAGGAGACAGCCTTTCGTGTGATCTCTTCACCATCCTGCTGGAAAAGGTTATACGAGATGCAAACGTCAAAAGAAGTGGCACAATCTACACCAATAGACACATGTTACTTGCTTATGCTGATGATATAGACATCATGGGACGATCAGTAAAAGAAGAAACTGATACCTTTATGAAGGTCGAAAGAGAATCTGCTAAAGTGGGTCTGGCGGTAAACGGCGAGAAAACCAAGCTGATGGTGTCGACGCGCAATTCGTCCATTGAGCTCGGACCAACTGTGGAAGTTGGTTCCTATAATTTTGAGGTAGTAAAACACTTCGACACCGGTTGTGAAATAAAAAGAAGAATTGTATTGGCCAACAGATGCTACTTTGGTTTAAGTAAGCAGTTTAAAAACAAAGCCATATCTCGTCAAATAAAAATAACGCTCTTCAAAACACTGATACTATCCGTGCTGATGTAGTTAAACGTATCCAGATGCAGCGATTGCGTTGGCTAAGCCATATCATAAGAATGGGCGAAGATGAACCCGCTGGAATGGCGTATAAATACGAACCGCTTCGCGGTGCACGCAGAATTGGCAGGCCAAGGAATAGATGGTGCAAACAAGTGGATGAAGAGATGAAAAGGCATTTCAGGTGACGATATACAAGCAATCATACAAAATCGCTATATACAATAAAGAAATGATAATACATAATCAATAAAAGCGAGCCATAGGAAAACATTTGGTAAAATTTAAAAAATGGTCTACCAATGTGGGTTTGACAGTAACGGCGATACGACCAAATTTCTGGTGTCAACTCTCAAGACGTCCAGCAGACTAGGACCAACGTTAAAAAACTAAAAATTTAATGTAGCTAATGACTTTATTTGCATCGGCACTGCCAGAAATAATACAAATATCAGTTTTGAAATACGAGTAGAGAGAAGAATAATATTGACCAACAGATGGTACATTGGTCTATGTCAACAGCTTAAAAGCAAACCACCCTCTCGTCGAACAAAAATCATATTCTACCAGACACTATAACGATAACTAACTATGGATCCATTTATATTTGCGAAGGTAGATGAGGCAGAACTTGGTGTGCCTGAGAGAAATATTATGGACCAATATGCGTTAACGGTGGCGTCGTATTAACCACAAGTTGTACAAGGCGACCAACATCCATATAGTATAGCGCATCGAGCTATAATGATTGCGTTGACTGGGTCATGTCAATATGATGAATAAAAATTTCTTAAAGAATTTTTCAGTATTTTTTTTTTTTTTTTTAATATTAAAAAGATTGGTTATCGGGATCATGAAAAACGAATGAACCGCTCAGCTTATTAAAGGGTTACTCCACTTGTCACTTTTCGAAAATGAATGAATATATCTTCATACATTTTTGTTGGTTTATTAAGTACATCAAAATCTTGTATTCTAAAATGCTAAACAATCTTTCGCTCATGGGTGTATTGTATTCTGGTATTCTAAAATGATAAACATTCGCTCATGGGTGGTAATAGAACTTTAAAAAAGAGTTGGTATTACTAATCCCGAAGCATAAATCTGATACTGTCCTTAGTGAAACATATAAAGATAAAGATACAATTTACTAGTATCTCTCTCTGGCAAATCGTTTCAAACCCTTGCTAACTTTTATTTTGAGCTAAACACAGTTCTACCCACGAACTGCGTACCATCGGTAAAGACTTGTAGAAAAAGGTGAAAGGTATTAAATTTTTCAGAATAGACCTACATTCACATACAATTCGGATAAAACTTAACTGCATTAAGACATTGTTAAAACGTGTCTGATGTTAGACACTATATTTTCTCATTAGTTCCTCCCTTACTTTTTTAAATATTGATTAATGGAAATTATTGAATATCTCTTTTTCTGTATATCAAGTTAATAAATGTAAAAAGTAAAGTTTACGTTTTCGAGTTATATGAATAAAGTGACAACTCATTTTCATTGGAAAATTGATGATTTTCGGACATTTACGAGTAATAAAACTAAATCATTTTAATTGAACAGAAAAATATTGTCAATTAAGATCCACAATACCAAAACCTGGCATTAACAAAGATCACAAACAGAGTTTTCCAAAAGCCAAATGTTTAGAGCTCACACGCAATTTATACCCACTCCGATCTGAGCGAGCACACAAAACCTAGGCAAAGGGAAATGAACCCTAATGTGCCAAGCAAAAACGAAATAAAAATTCTTCCACATCTATGCATATATTCTAAAAACACATTTATCCATTTTCAAACATTAAGATCATGTACTTCAATTTATTTGATGGACTAAGAGATGCGTTTGATGCGACAGAGGCCGTGGCCGTGTGTGCAGCAACGTCAACTTAATTGAAATTAATTGAAAAACAACGCTCATCATCATCGTCACTTTTAACAACACAAAACACCGAAATTATGTTTCATTTTTGTTAGGCCTTTCATCTTTCATTTTGGGATACGTAAATGTCTGTCTATTCCCATTTTACATTATTCGTTCTTTTTTTTTGTTTTTATAAATTGAAGCTCAAAAACTCCATTTTGTTTTAGACAAAACAATGCCATTCACTTGAAAATATGACTGATATTTTTCGAATTGGTTGTTGTTGTCGTTGCTGTTAATAAGCAAACAAATGTTTATTAGAAATTATTGTGTTAAAAAAGAAGCGAGAAGTGAGAAATAGAGAAAAAACGCACCCCGAAAACCATAATCCGTAATCTTTAATTAAATTTAATAAAGTAGAAATAATAAACCTATAAAACAAAGTCATAAACTCAGCCAGTCACACAACCAACCAACAATTCCAATGCATCAAAGTCTGGAGTTAAATTAGAAAAGGCGGAGAGTTCCGGGGAGGTATGTGTGGAGAAGCTGCACATACTCGTGTTTGTTGTATGCAGATCCCAAGTCATTTAATTCTATAAATACGCAGCAAGTATTGTGTCTGCAGATGAATTAAGTCAATGAGTTTTTTGGGAATAATAGTTTACTCTTATTGTCGAGCCTCCCAGTCATTGTGGGGTGATACAAGCAAATCACGCGTATTCCTCCATAACTACCCAGTTCAGTGGTAGTCGGAGTTGGGAGGAATCCATTTATGAGAGGTCAATGCACTAATGGATAGTTGAATTTTACTATTTTTATTGTTTGAACAGGAATATCATTTATTTCAATTAGAATGCACCCAACGAAATGACAATACATTTTGGGAACTTTGTCAAAATGGGAAGTTCAAATGAAATGAAGAGATTTTTATGATATTTCTAATTATTTTTGGGAAATTAACACAAATGAACTATTTTTGTTGGAGAATGCATAATATATTTAAATTAAACTATTGTATGCATGTTGCAGACTATTTAAGATACAGCGTACAGTTAATTACGTTTTTGGAAGTTAGAATTGATTTACAAATTGAACTTGCTTGATTAGTTTTTCAACATTTGAATATATTTTTTAATATGTTGTAGATGTAACTTGTCTTCTAATTTCGCGATCTGAATTTTATTCTCTTACACCTCACGCTCACGAAAACAGGGTCACATGAACCATATTATAACAGCATTGGTGTTGTAACAATCTATGGAAAAATATTTGTCGTTGCTGCAACAACAAATTTTTGTCAGAAACCAAATAATTCAGATTTCAAAATGTGATTCCATTCACCGTGTTATTTTCCTATGTCAGGTCCGTAATATTACATATTCCCCTATGCTTAGTCCTGTATGGGACTTCGTAATATTATAACCACTTTACTACACTTTACTATACTTTTTACTATATTTTACCATATCCTAATCCTACAACTCCAGCCCGTCTTATGTGAGACCTTATATTAATACCTTTCTTCATTATACATAGTTTAACCGATAAAACCAATAAAACGTGGATTTTGAAATAATATTTTTTGAAAGGCCAAAGAAAAGACCTGTAAAGAATACATTTTGAAAGGCCAAAAAGACCAAAAAACGTGGATTTTTAAGAATACTTTTTGAAAAGCCGAAGGACCAAAAACGTGGATTTTTCGATAAAATTTTTTGAAAGGCCAAAGGACCAATAAAACGTTATTTTTAAAGAATATTTTTTGAAAGGCCAAAGGACCAATAGAACTTGGATTTTGAAAGAATATTTTTTGAAAGGCGAAAGAAAGGACATATAAAGAATACTTTTTGAAAGGCTAAAGGACCAAAAAAGTGGATATTTAAGGAATATTTTCTGAAAGGCCAAAGGACCAATAAAACGGGATTTTTAGAGAATATTTTTTGAAAGGACAATCACCAATAAAATTTTTGAAGAATATTTTTTGAAATGCCAAAGGACCAATAAAACGGGATATTTAAAGAATATTTTTTGATAGGACAATCACCAATAAAACGTGGATTTTTAAAGAATATTGTTTGAAAGGCCAAAGGATCAATAAAACGTGGATTTTTAAAGAATATTTTTTGAAAGGCCAAGGGACCAATTGAACGTGGGTTTTTAAAGAATATTGTTTGAAAGGCCAAAGGACCAATAAAACGTGGATTTTTAAAGAATATTTTTTGAAAGGACTAATAAAACGTGTTTTTTTTAAAGAATATTTTTTGAAAGGACTAATAAAACGTGGTTTTTTAAAGAATATTTTTTGAAAGGACTAATAAGAATATTTTTTTGCAAGGCCAAAGGACTTATAAACGTGAATTCCCTAAAGAATATTTTTTGATAGACCAAAGGACCAATTAAACGTGGGTTTTTAAATAAAGGCCAAAGACCAATAAAACGTTGATTTTTAAAGGCACAAGGACCAATAAAACTTGAATTCTGAAAGAATATTTTTTGAAATGACAAAGGACCAATAAAACGTGGATTTTTAAAAAATAGTTTTGAAAGGTCAATGGACCAATAAATTATTTTTTTAAATTTAATAATTAATTTTTGAAAAATCTTGGATTTTTTAAATATTAATATGTGAAAAAACCTGGATTTTTTAATATTTATATTTGAAAAACCGTGGATTTTTTAAATATTTGTATTTGAAAAATCGTGGATTTATTAAATATTTGTATTTGAAAAATCTTGGATTTTTCAAATATTTATATTTAAAAATCGTGGAACCATGGTGCAATGGTATGAACACCCGCCATGCACTCAGAAGGTCTGCGGTTCGATTCCCAGACCAAGCAACATCAAATTCTCAACGGTGCCAAAATACCCCTCAGTAATTTTGGCGACATTTTCTGAGTATTTCAGCCATGTAAAACTGCTCTACAAGTGGTATCTTAAGACACGCCGTTCGGACTCTGCGATAAACAGTAGGTCCCATATCACTGATCAAATATAAATCGGGGTGCACTCATTGATATGAGATAAGTCTCCCTTGTCCCTTCCGGGATGTTTGTGGAACAATTGTATTGTAGCAGCATATATTGACGTTGATCTCTTTTGCGAAAGTTCAACATCATTATTTTATTTGAACTTAGATGGAGGGAGCTGTGGATACAACGCTCATAAATGCTCTAATAATATCGACGAAGCACGAATTGCACTGGCAGAGAGGCGTTCGGCCAAATGCGCTCTTAAAGGAAGAATGTTGCGAAGGCAACACCAAACGTCAGCAAAAGCTTCTTTCTGTATGGACCAGGAATAGATAATTCCTTGTAAGTTTATAAAAAATATAGGTTTTCTTAAAAAACTTGAAACGCGTTTTTCTCGAAACCGAAGTTTTGAAATCAGTGCTGTACAGATGATCGGATCTTCATATGTTTTTGTGGCATCAAATCAAAATCTTATTCTTAAGCAAAAGTCTTTTTTTATTAATATTGTTTGATGGATTTATGGCGAAAAACTATCCCTTACAGGTACAGTGTGCACGGTTTGTCAGAAAACTATGCAACATTTTCAAAAAAAAAAAGAAATCCGAAAAAAGCTCAATGTGCGAACTTTCATATGAAAAAAATTGTCATCAAATTTTGGTAGATTTCTTGATAAAAACTCAGGAAAAATTGCTTTGTTCACTGTTGATCTTGTGTGAATTTATTTTATCCTGCATTATCGTAATAAGTTTGCAGGAATGCGAAATTCAGACAAGGCTTACAACACTTATGATATTATTGGCCTTTGGTCTTATAGTCGACTAACAGATCCCAGAAAAATGCGGATTCGTTAGTCATTATGTAAACCATTACGAAGTAATGTGTACAAAAATTACTTATGTATATTACTCCTTATTCAGTTATGAGTACGGTTTAAACAACCCTTAATGTTCCTACGCGTCACATAGTGTGTTGTGTTTTCGGCTACAAATCAGAAGTTCGCATGATCAAACCCAACAGAGAGAAATAAAATAAACTGTTCTAAAAATATAATTTTTTTAGCTTATTTTTAAACTTTTAGTGGCCACAGAATAACCAGTAATTCAGAGGACATGCCCTTGTTAAAATATGTAATGGGTTAGTAGGGGGTTTTGTAAGTACTTACGACTACCAAAAAAGTACTATAAAACCCATTATTAAGGAAGGATTTTTGTTTGCTGGGATGGTATGTGTCGGTCTGTTCATGCGTTTCCCAGGATTTGGCGAAGAGTACGGATGTTAAAAATCTAAAATCGCTTTGGTATGACCCGATTATTCTATTGACCATAGGTTTAAGCCGTTCACACCATATGTCTCTGTAGACTTATGCCTCTGTGGTTGGCACAAACTATCCTGTCACCTTGCTTGTGTATAGGCAATAGCAGACTGAGGCTCCAATCGTTGGCCAAATTTTGGTAATCATCATGTATACTTCTTATAGGTATATCCCCCTGGTCCGATCGTCAGGCATACTAGAATGTTATTTTAGTGGGTGAAGGAAGGCTAAGCGTGAAACTAGCATTTATACGTAAATCTTTCGAATATTGTATATACGACCTGGCCATATTACCGATATTTGTCGGTAACTCAGAAATGAGGTACAGAATTCCAATACAGCTCCGACTACCTTAAATCATTTCTGGTAAAATATTGAAAGGCAAAGGTCAACCTAGTTCGAATTTGGCTCCCCCGTTCTTTATTCTTTTGCCTAAAATGGTTTAAGCGGGAATGGCATGCTTTTTGTGTATCGAGGCCTTTATTGTTCTTTAATCGATTAATTGCTGTCATGATCTCGGTACCGAGAGCTTGATAAAATGCTATTTCCAAATCCTCAGTACGCTATCTGTTATCAGAATCCCGTCATCATATTTTCAGTAGAATGTGCGTTGGTAACATTTTCGGGCTTCATTCTGACTCCAGAACATCTCCAGTTTCTCACGGTCGCGTGTTTCCTGCTCTTTGTTTTTTCTCTAAAAATAACTCTCTTCTCTTCACCCGATATTTTTCGTTGGCACTTTGTGTTGCGTTTTTCTATTTAGTAACCCTACGACACTCCTGATAGTACCATGGATTTTTAGCTGTTGATTTTTGATACCCAAGTATAGATTTTGTGGGAGTTTGAAGAAGATGGGGTATACTTTGCCGCTGCTTAAAACCCTCAACTCTTTAAGCATCGAGTATTCTCATTTTATTGAGAATGATGCTCACTTTTCGGCTTTCCCAACAAAAAACCAGAACAAAAATATTTTATTTTATTTTAACAAATAGTTTCTACCTATAATATATAATTTTGTAACGTCATTTTCTTAACAAACTATTTTACATAGATATCTAGTTTGTTCTGGGACTTACAGTAAAATTTTGTGTAGAATATTTCTTCTTTTAACGCCTTTCGTCTAAAACTAAATTCCATGTTACTTTCATGCATCAACTCGAATAAAGAACAAAGCAAATTTATTCAAAAAATATTTGGGTGTTTTGTTGGCAAACTTGATGTATATATTTTCTTGATATATATTGTAAATACATATTTCATTTAATCGTCGACTTATATTGAAAATTGATGGAGAATATTTTTGTCTTTGACGTCTTCTATCTAGAATGAAGTTTTGTGGGATAAAGTACAGATAAAGTACAACATTAACCCTAAAACGTGATTTTAATTTTGGTAGATTCCTGGCGTTTATGTACGATTTAGATTTTTGGTGTATTTGGAGACCTATAGTAAAATTTTATGACAAATAATTTTGTAGAATATTTTGATCTGATAAGATTATATTTTAAGGAATTTTTAAACGTTTTATCAAAAATGGGACCAAAATGACCACTTTAGTGAATCGCATGAGGGTTAATTTTTTCATAAAAAGATACCCCGCAACAATGTAAACTTTCAAAACGCCAATACATGTGTTTAATTTTTTTTCGGTCCTCTTTAATAATCTGGCCGAATTATCTTGTAATTATTTTTTGTGTTGTACAGTGTTATATATTGTTCTGTTTGAGCAGGGCTGACGTATGTACCTTTTGATTTGAACCTTCTTATTAACAAGCAGATCACAATCATTCCGAAAATGGAATAAGGTTTCTTTGTGTCGATAGAATTTAAGGATGTATGTAAATGTCAATGGAAACTTAAAAAGAAATATTAATAACGTGTCCATTTAATTTATTTTAAGTCCGGTTGGAATTTATGCTAAAATACAAGGATGTGTTGGGAATCATTTTGATTGTCGGTTGTAAGCCATTGTTATCAGGAGTTGTTAGTTTTCAACGCCTTTATAATGAAAAATATATTACAAAACTAATTTTTTCAACATTTTACCTGAATACTGAGAGACATCATTCTTGACAAAATTATTTTTTCAACAGATTTTTATGTTGATAATTCTTTTGAAAAATAAGCTATAAAATTTTAAAACCAACTAAAAATCACAAAATCAGCTATAACTCAACAATTCGTTATAAGCAATGAATTTTTGAAAAGTTGTCAAAAAAACACCTAAGACAATTTTTTACCTTTCCCTTCGAAATTCGACACACGCAATAAACGACAATTAGCGGGATTTAGAAAAAATGTAAACGGTAAAAGATCATTACACACCTTAATTAAGAACAACAACTATGGGACACTCCCCTCTTATGTTCACAGGCATGTTAAAGGACACACACCCATTTGCCCAATAAAACAACAATATCACCCCTTGCAAAAAATATTAGCTCCCTTAACAAACCTTAGACAATCTAGAAAAAAATGTGCAAACTTTCAAAAAACGATATTCTTGTGAACAAAAGAAAAACAACAATTGTCCTTCTTTTGTTTGTGTTTGCTGTTGTTGTAATAAAATGAAATATTAAAAAATGTAATTGGCATTTTAAAGTGTAAAATGTATTATTGTTTTTTTTTTTCAACGTCTTTGTGACAGGACATGATACGACGGACAAAAACAACAACACTAACAAAAGTGATAACGCTACCAGAAACCATTACTAATGTTCTACGTATGTACGGAAATCCGTATGATTGCGTAGGAAAGTCCCAGTAGTGATCATTACATTAGGGAGTGACGGAGAGAGTAGCGTCGTAATTCCATTGTGTGACAATCACACACACGGACACCAAATTTTAAAGTGAGTGACAAAAGGAGTGACGGGAAAATTTTTATAAAGGAAGAAAAGAAAAAAAACAACAAACATAAATAATCAAAAAGGCTTTTTAACGCTTATCAAGCGAAAGATAGCAAGGGAATGGATGGTGAGGATGAGAACAACAATTGCCCACAAGATAGATTAACTCAGTCAGGCATTGCACTTCAAGTATTTAATAAATGTGTTTTTTTAGCGGGACGGGTGTCTCGCTAACTTAAGGCTGACACGCGTTTTGCGTGATGTTCAACCGATCTCCGCTGTCATGTAAGTGGTGTTGCTCTATGGTTGGTATTTTTTAATTTTTCAATTTTCATTTTGTTTTAAAGAAATCAATAAAACTTTAACCCACCACTTTATGACACTTCTTTACTCGCTTCTAAAGTCCATTTTGCCAATGTAACGTTGTTTTTTTCTAATGTTTCAACATTTTTGTCAACAACAGTTTGTTTGATGATTGTAACAAAACGCTGTACCAGTGAACGAACAAACCAACGAATATTTGAAAACGATTTTTGTTGTACGGAGAGAATTGCTGCCGCTTATCAGTGGGAAATGCGGGCCAATATTTTTCTAATCTTAACATTGCTATTGATTTTTCTGTTTTGGTGTTCTTTGAATGCCATTTCAAATGTTTGGTGTTTTTAGGAGATTTTATGAGTTTCCTCCTAATTTACCACACAACAAAGACATGGATGGGATTTTATGTTTTGCAAGATAATAAAGATTTTTTGTCCGTCCACAATGAAGGTGCTGGGAAAAATTTGATTGCATAGTGTGTTAGAAAAATCAATGATGACTAATGTGGCGAATGTGATGGAATGATCTAGCGTTATATCATATACTTTTCAGGAATATATTAGGTAAGGAAGGTAGGTCTAAAACCATCAATATAGGGCGGATATAAGACGGTAGTAATTTGGAAAGGTCAAGACAGTAACTACACCATTTTCTGGAGTAAATGGAATCATTTTAATTGTAATTCGAGAATTCCATTAGTAATTCAAAGCATTTCTATCGAAAGTTCCATTTGTAATTCAAATTATTCCATTTGTAATTTGTTACATTCCATTTGATATTCGAATGATTTCATTTGTAATTCGAATTTGTCCATTTGTAATTCGAATGTTTCCAATTGTAATTAGGGTTATTCTATTTGAAATTCGTATTATTTCATTTAATTGTGTTAGTCTTATATTTGGTTTTTCGAATTACAAATAAAATGTCTTGAATTGCAAATGAAATAATACGAATTTCAGATGGAAAAATTCGAATTATAAACGAAATAATTCGAATCTTAAATGGGATAATTCGAATTACAAATGAAATTTTCGAATTACAATTGAAATGCTTCGAATTACAAAGTTGAGAGCTCTTGGACGATTAATATCCTGGACAGACGGCAGCGTTAATTTGCAAATTAATTCGTGCATTATCCACATTCTTAATCCACAAAATCGAACGGAATTTAAACTGCATTTACTAATTTTAATATGTCAATACTGTAGCAACATTCTATTGATTTTCACTGAGTAAAAAGGGATGGATGGGTGCCACCGTGGTGCAATGGTATGCACACCCGCCTTGCACGCTGAAGGTCGTGGTTTCGATTCCCCGGCCAAGCAACATCAAACAATTTTCAACGGTGGCAAAATACCCCTCAGTAATGTTGGTAAAACTTCTCTACATGTTGTGTCTTACGACACGCCCTTCGGACTCGGCGATAAAAAAGTAGTAAAAGTAGCACTCATTGATATGAGAGAAGTCCCCCTTGTCTCATCCAGGATGTTTGTGGAACAATCTAATATATAAAAAACAATGTGTGTATGTTAGTATGTTTGTTTGTTTGTATGTTTGTATGTTCCGAATAGACTCAAAAACGGCTGAATAGATTTTCTTGAAAATTTTAGATAATGTACTGGGAACACCGGTGGTGAAAATAGGCTATATATTTTTTTGAATGGTCGTCGCGGAAGTAAAATATCGCGGTCATCCCAAATTATTCAAAAATTTATTATTTCAGATAATATACTTAATTTTAGTAAGCGTCACTACGAAACCGCTATAACACTGGCTTCAATATGTGGGATAACGTGGTCAACGCCATAGTTTGGAATACAGTAAAATCCCGATAACATGAGATGTCACTATATAGAAATTCCGAAAAATCGATTGGGAAATCTTATGAAATTTTGTATGTGGAGTTTTTAGGTCTGAGAATAGGTCGTAATCTATTTTTTTATATATTGTTTACAAATTGTTTGCAATGATATGGTAATTGCAGTCTTGACCCTGAATGGTCGTCGCGGAAGTGAAAATCGCGGTCATCCCAAAATTTTCAAAAATTTATATTTCAATTAATTAGAACTGTCGTAAGCTGTTTTTATACGGCTAGGAGTAGTGACCGGTGGTCCTCCCCCACAATGTTTTTAAGAAAATCTGAAATCTTTGATATTTTTGAACGTATTGTTTACAGATTGTTTTCCCTAAATGATCGCGGTCATCACAAAGTTTTCAAAAATGTATTATTTCAATTAATATACATAATTTTAGTAAGCGTGACACAAAAATGATATAAACACTATCTTGAACAAGTGGGATAGCAAGGCCGTGAGCTATTTTAATACTGCTAAGTGTAGTGACCGGAGGTTCTCCTTCAAAATTTTTTATTTTTTTTTTAAATCTGAAGTCCATGATATTTTTGAACGTTACTACTGTAATTACTGTCTTGACCCTGAATGGTCTTCGCGGAAGTGAAATATCGCGGTCATCACAAAATGTGCAAACATTTATTATTTCAGATAATATACATAATTTTATAAGTGTGCCTAAAAAACGCTATAAACGCTGAACACTAAACAATAAGTGGGACAGCGCGATCAACTCCACATTTTGGAATACAGTAAAATCCGGATAATTTGAGATGTCACAAGATCGAAATTCCAGAAAGATCCATTGGAAATCAGACAAATTTATTGATATACAATACAATATCATCATTGGAATCAGAATACCGCGATCGTGTTCGATTTTTGAAAATATTATAATTACGGATAAAATCTCAAAATGTGGGAAGCGAAACTTCATGAGCATTGATTTCAGTCCTTGGAATAGCTAGGTAAAGATACATTTTTTAAATACAGCAAAATCTCTATAATAACAACTACAATTTATAGAAGTATTTTTTTATGAATTATATAAATGTTGCCATACATATTCCGAAGGAATATACATTTCGCTGAGGGGTATTTTACCACTATTGCATATAGAGCGCGAAGAAAAAAGGCTTTACGCTCGATCAGGCGCCGCCGTTCTATGGGAGCTATATCAAAAAGAGGACGTATACTGATAATTCTCTCTGAACTATCGTGAATCGGGAGGTACTGTTTTATGGGAGCTATATCAAAACGTGAAACTATAACTTTTACATACCGAGCGCAAATAAAAAGACGAGTCTTTCGGTCGATCCGAAAACCAGATCTCAGCCATTTCGGTGTGATAATGATGTTAAATCCTCAAAAATAGCGAAAATCAGCCGGTACCGTTCTATGGGAGCTATATCAAAACGTGGACCTATACTAACAATTCCCTGCAGTAATAATTACGACCCCAACCGACACCAACAATCCAATAGATAGCAATGTTAATTGACGTGCACTGACCATTATATGTGGGTCACAAAGTGCTTTAAATTGTCGATTTATGGTGAAGGGTATAATAAAAGCGATTTTATATCTTAAACATTGATTTTATGGGTGTATCAATACTGGATAGATAACTAAAGTTTACACGGAGAACCCAAACAACGGGCCAGCAACGCGGACCGGGTCAGCTAGTTATTATTATAACAAGGAATGGATATTGCAGTGCTAAATGATGTAGCAGTGCAAACAACAACAAAATACACGTTAACCAACAATCAGCTGATTCATAAAAGCAGAAACTGCCGTCTGTCATGGTAAAATTAAATGCACTTCTTAATGCAAATTAACGTCACCGTCTGTCTAGGGTATAAGTCTGGAAGCATGGACTTGCCCACGAACCACATTATGTTGCTGTAAACAGGATCACAAGATGTACATTCAGAACATTTACCTCATAAATTGCACTTAAGCGCAAGTTCTGGAGGTTATAATTGAGTACTATTCTTTGTGATGTTGTTATGACGCTTCTCCAAACGGCTCAATCGTCTATGCTATATGCCTTTCTGGCGGGGACATCTTTATCCATTCCATTTGCATGACCTACCTAACGCAATCGTTCTAGATCGATACATTTTGCGAAGTGTCTTATAAAGTGCGATTTTTGTTTGACGAGAGATTACTTTGCTGTTAAACTCTTTATTTAGGCAAAGTCACTTAGGCCAATGTATTTCTTTATTTTATTGATGGCAGTGGTTAATAAAACTTAAAAATTTTAATTTCCAAAATCTTGATCCAAGTCAATTGGACGTCTTGTGTGTTGACACTATACACTTTGTCTAACCGTCGTTGACTGTCAGACCTACTTTGGCAGACTCTTTCTCAATTTTTTACAGGTGGCTTCGGTCAACCTATTTTATCGATATCATCTGCGCATGCCAACAATATTATTTTTATATGTAGTGTATCATTGATTGTATGTTAGAGCGACACATTTTTTAACTCTTATCCCCCCTAATGTTTTCCCTTTGATCCAAAAACCACATATATTAAATTTTATGGCGATCAGTTAACGTTAACCCGTGTCAACCTAGCGACCTTTGTTTTCATAGTAATTTATGTGGGGCCAAAGCACAGTACACTCATGGAAAGAAGAGTCAAAAATAGTTCTAATCGAGCTACCGCCTCCAAATTTAAACATAGGTTTATACGAGTTTAGTGGATATACATAGGTCCACATTTGGGTATAGACGACATATAAAGATACCGCTCGATTTTTGGAATTTTTACGAATTTAGCCAAATTTTCCAACCGATTTGATTAAAATTTTGCTGTTCTGAGTGATCAAAATACCACCTTAAAAAAGGTCAATATAGATGCAAGTTCAGATATAGCTCCCATATAAACTTACCTCCCGATTTGGACAGCTGGAATTTTTATCATAGTAAACTAGAGACTTTCCCCTGTATTTAAAAATATCGAGAAATTGGAAATTGTACATTTACCTCTTCAATATACCCTCAGCATTTGTGCTTCACCGAAATAATGGTTTTAGACCTCAAGTATTTTTGGACGAAATGTGTATCAGACAATTTGGAGTTGATTTAGCCATGTCCGTCCGTATGTCTGTCTGGCTGGCTGGTGCGCACGACAACACTCGAAAGGATCAACCGTCCGAACTTAGTTTAAGTTCGAAGATGGGTTATATCAGTTCACTTCTTCCGGTACCTCCCCACAAAAGTAAAAAAGTATCAGTCGGCTTTGCCGACAGAGATATACCCTCAGCCTGTGTGGATTGAAATACTTTTTTTCCCAAAAAAAAAAAAACTTATGTTTTTAGGAGGGTATTCAAAATTTTGGGCGTTTGGACCGACAAAAGTATGAATAGGACTAAAGCTCAAAAATTTGCGGGGATATCGAGCTCTTTTATCACACTAGCCTATGAAAAACATAATATCGCTGAAAACAGGGCCACTAGAAAAACCTTCGGTAAAAATGTCCAAAGGATCCTCAAAAACCACACAAAAATTTCGAACATTTGTGTGGGCGGTACCATAAGGATGGGACAGATAGGACCCAAATTTGAACATAAACTAAGTTTCGACAATATTTAGAGATCCAAAAGTTGGACCAAATCGGTTGCTACCACTATGAGAAATCGCGCGTGCATTTAAGCGAATATTTTCGAACTTTTGTGGGGGAGGTACCGGAAGGAGTGGACCTATAAGCACCTCCTTCGAATTTCATCTAATATTTTAAGTAATTTTACAATATCCAAAGTGTGGACGAACACAGTATTCGGTTCTATCTCTCCAGCCACTACATATGGTGCCATACGTGTTTTTTACAACTTTCGGGCTGTTTTCTCAAGAAGTATGGACTTGCCCCTGAAAAAAACTTTTACTGTCGTAATTAAGGCAGCGAATGCAAGTTGCTTCAACAAAAACTAAAGTGATTCGAGAGCAGGTCTTAAAGTGAATTTATCCAAAATTTTGTGTGGGAGGTAATGAAGCAGTGGACAAATATAGTCCATATTCGAACCTGATCTGATATATGGTAGATAAATTAGGATGTGTAAAGTATGGACCAAATCGGTCACTCCTATCAAGAGTTATCGTGCGCACAATTTTTCCCAACATTTTTGAACTTTTGTGGGGGGGGGGGGGTACCTGAAGGAGTGGCTTATCTAAATTAGGTTTGGACAAAATATTACGAAGGCCAAATTTTGGATCGAATCGGCAGATCCGTTCGAGAGTTATTTTGCGTCCCAATCACTACACATCGTGTCATAGGGGCTTTTTGCATCTTTCAGGAAATTTTCTCAGGAAGTATGGACTTACCCCTGATGAAACTTATACCGTCGTATGAGGGGCAGTGAATACAAGTTGCTACAACAAAAATCAAAGCGATTCGTGAACTGTTCCTAAAATGAACTTTTCCGCAATTTTGTGTGGTAGGTACCCGAAGGAGTGGACCGATTGAGTCCATATTGAAACCTTATTTAAGTCTGGTAGACATTTCGCGTTGTGCAAAGTATGGACCAAATCGGTTAATTCCTTCAAGAGTTATCGTGCGCAAAAATTTTTCGAACATTTCTTCGCCATATTATATCCAAACTTAGTTTCATGGGGCAATACCGGTCCACAACTTCCGGTACTTCTCCCCAATATTTAAAAATGTCGCTAACATGCTAGGACGATATCACTTGAATGGGGAAAACAACTTGGTCCAAACTTTGGATCTCCAAATATTTTGTCAAAATTTAGTTTAACTACTAAAATGACCCATATTGTTCCTCCCTAAGGGTACCTCCCCCAAAAAGTTTCAACATTTTTGTCTGAGTGCAGTTAATTCCTAATCCACATTTTTGTAGGCAAGTTCAAATGTCCAAAGAGGGCCACAAAATTCTGAAGAGACCTCAAATACGTTCGATATGTACGTAGTTGAAAGTTTCACTTCACATTGGCTGAGGGTATATATCTGTCGGCAAAGCCGACTGACAATTTTTTACTTTTTTTTTTTTGTTTTGTTTATAATTTCACTCATAAACTAGGAATACTTTGCAAATTATTTTACGTTTTAAGGTACCACACCAAATTACAACTTCTTTGACTCAACTTGGCATATTACCACAGTAAACTGGCAAAAAAACTGGATACATTCACAATCAAATTTTGTACACGGGCGGAACCATTGTGCAAAGGTGCATTGTGCAAATTTTCTAAAGGCCGCAATTATGGTCCAATCGATAAAAAAAAGTTCATTGTAGTGGCTAAAAAACGATTCCTACAAAAATGTATGAAAATTGCATCGGATTTTTATATAGGGCCCAAATTCGGCCAAATATGCATATTGGAGCTATATCAAAATCCGATTTTCTCAACTTTTTAAGAATTTTGTCAAACTCAGTCATGACTTGGAAAGCCAAAATTATTGGGCTTTCGAAGGCGACCAAACAGATGGTGTGTGCCGATCTATTTGTTAGGTATCTTTTTGGGACTTGAATTACCGCATTGGTACGACCCTTCCTTTTCCTTCGTAGTATGGTCCTTTTTATAGGTGTGGGTTACTAACCCGACTCCCAGCTCAAGTTTTTATCGTTCTTAAGGGTGAACTAAATATCGTGATACACTTAATGATAGGGGCGAATCTCCCCTTGTCTCCTTAATATCGATCGAGATGATATATGTACATGGAAAATAGTTTTTTTTTAGCATGGACCCACGTTGGACGCCAATATCACTCTTATCCCAAACAAATTTTTATTCTTGTTTTTAAGAATATCAGTGAAATATGTATGTTAATGTCAAACAAAAAAAGATTGACAAATCACATAAAATATTGCCCTCCACCTCTACATTCCATTGGCAGCTGTTATTCACTTAAAACTATTTAAGCAAATCTTATTTCATAATTAGGTATAATATTTCCGAATTCATATGCCCATGCAAACTCAAGTGACCACCATGAAATATTGGCAAAAATTATATGCAAACGACGGCTGTGCGTGGTGACAATGATGTCGATATACATACAAATGTATAACCATCTAGGCACTTAAAGAGCTCAGAAACGCCTTAAGATATGAAATCCACTCAATGAAACAATGCTAACAATGAGAGCACATCAAAGGGCAGCCACACATTATACTACAGATTGAGACAATTATAATAAAATAATATTCTCTTCCGAAAGGAAAGGCAATCCATCAAAACGATACGATATGTAAGAAGACAGCAGGGTCACATGTCGTACGACATTCAAATCCAAAAATCTTAACAATTCAATTTACAATTTCTGTAGGCACAAGATACTTGAAACAATGTTTTCGAAAATGTTACTTCGTCTGTCCGAACATTGATCTTGCCTTTGCCGCTTAAGAATTGAGTGTGTGAGAATGAATGAATTGAGAAAAAGGTCTTTTTGATTGTAACAATGGAAAGGCGTTTGCATAGCCCATTTGCATATCGTTTTCACAGTCTTTGAAAGAGAGCTCAACAATCTTTCATTGATTCATCCGAGCATGCATAACACACAATTTCCATTCTTATGGGGTGGTTTGCCAGCTATTGCAATGATAAGAATAAGATTTGCCGAAACAATGAGGCATGGGTTACAAAATATGTTAGAAATTTGCCCAATCCTTGACATTTTCAACAGAAAACTCCTCTTCAATGAATCTGTAATCTATACTCTGGGGAAAATTCATGGATTTTCATAAATTAAATCATCGGATAAAAACAATAGAAAAAATCAATTCTTTTGAAACATGTCTCAAGACCCACTCCTCTTTTCTACATATGCATATTACAGGCCCTTGTAATGTGCGTCTTGTAGCAGGATCCTTCTTATGCTAGGGTCAAACACAAAACCACGTGTCTGTGTGTGCAACCACAAAAGAAGTGTGTCTCGTTGTGAAGTGTTTTTCGTTTCTTCGTGGTTTGTAATATTTGTTTTGTTTGTAGCCTTTAAATACCCAAAACAGAACCTCAATTTCTTTCAGTATTTCCTTTTTTTCTTTTTGTGTGTTGTTCTTTGTTGTAAAACAATAAAAACTTATATTGCCACAACAATAAGAAAACGATCTGTTCTTGTCCTTTTTTTCGGGGAGGCTAAGCACAACAAAAGAAAAGATCTCAAATGTCGCAATACTCAACATATCAATTTAGTAGGACAACATACTCAGAAGACCTCACATGCTCCGCAGAGTGCCGGAGAGATTCTTTGAATGCTAATTCTGCGAATATCGAAAATAAGTTATCAAGGATTCCATACGAAATCCCCGGCGCAAATTTCAAATGCAACATTTAATTACAAATAAATCCGCAATACCACAATTTAATCATTAAAAGCAAAATCCCATAAAAAAGGAACATCTCAAAGTTCAATTGAGGCGTGAGATTTTTTTGCCTACTTCTTGAAGTTCATCAGTAGGAAAAAAGCGATTCAACCCCTAAATGTGGTAGTTTGTAATTAAATATTGTTACAATTGAAGCTTCGCTTCATGCCTTGTCTGCTGTGGCCGACTTGTGCATCTCTTATCCTAACAGTAGGAGACCGTGCTCTGCGATCTTTCCTTTCTTATGCTTATGACATTTCAAGTGCTTTGTGGCTTTCAATATGTTTTTTTTTGTTTGCTCGTTTTGTTTTCAATGAAAAGCATTTTGTATTGGAGTAGTAGTTGGTATTCAAGAATTCAGAGTACGCTATATTAAGCTTAGACGGAATCTTAAAAATTAGGTCAAGTAATTGAATCGAACTAATTAAAATCTATTGAGACTTGTCAATGAAAATCTTCGTTGAAACATTTTCTTTCAATTATACTATTTGCAATTTTTTAGTCATGAAAAATTAACCATATTCTGACACCTCAAAGTGATAGAAGACCCTAAAAAAGAAGAAATGGCCCCCCACAGATTTGAGGCCTTGATGTCAAAAAAATATTTTTTTCAGGATTATATATTAATTTAAGCTTTGTCATATCCATTACATGTCCATATGCGAGCAAATATCTCATGACCCATTACATCTACAGTCTTCCTTCTCAAGTTGTTTGTCTCAAGAAATACAAGGGTAAGCTTTGTCAAATCCATTACATGTCCATATGGGAGCAAATATCTCATGACCCATTACATCTACAGTCTTCCTTCTCACGTTGTTTGTTAAGCTATCCTTGACACACCATCCATGCAATTTAGATGACGACATCGAATTCCGTTTGAAAGATAGACGCAGAAGCATCAAAGTCTCAAGAAATACAAGGGTAAGCTTTGTCAAACCCTTTACATGTCCATATGGGAGCAAATATCTCATGACCCATTACATCTACAGTCTTCCTTCTCAAGTTGTTTGTCTCAAGAAATACAAGGGTAAGCTTTGTCAAATCCATTACATGTCCATATGGGAGCAAATATCTCATGACCCATTACATCTACAGTCTTCCTTCTCACGTTGTTTGTTAAGCTATCCTTGACACACCATCCATGCAATTTAGATGACGATATCGAATTCCGTTTGAAAGATAGACGCAGAAGCATCAAAGTCTCAAGAAATACAAGGGTAAGCTTTGTCATAAATAATATCATAAAACTTTGTGCTAGTTTTTTTAATCATAGAAAATTCTTTCTGTATTTAGATGGCAGTGAATCTCATATGGCAGAAGTAAATTGTGGTGTTCCTCAGGGTTCAATTTTGGCGCCGCACTTCTACAATATTTATATGAGCGATTTTCCTCATCAATTCCGCGAATGTCAGGGCATTCTATATGCAGATGATGCCTTACTTTATACACATGATGAGTCACCTAACAAAGCCTTGACTGCTATTTCTCTATATTTAGAAAAAGTTCACAATTTTTTGTCCAATTGGGGTATCACTATAAATGTTTCGAAATGTCAGGCAATTTGTCTAAGGAATGCATCCGGAAAGTGCAAGTACTATGTAGTTCCTCAAAGTAAGAACCTACATTTATCCTTGAATGGTCAGGATATTCCATTCACAGATAGTTTTAAGTATTTGGGTATTAACTTTTCAAAATTGATGAAGTTTAACCAACACGCTCGACTTGTTCTCGGGAAAGCCTGTGGAGTTAAAGCTGCTTTTGCATGTCTATTTAATAATAAGTTTCTTCCAGCAGAAACGAAACTTTTGTTATACAAAGTAAGCATTCGTCCTTTGTTATTGTATGCTGTTCCGATTTGGTTTGGCATTTATCCTACAGTTATGAACGAGTTTTCAGTGTTTGAGAGGAAAATACTTCGTTTGTGTATCGATCGTAATTTTCAATCTGTTAACAAGCGATATTCCAATCGTTACATTTACGACAAAGCGAACATTGTTCCTCTGGCCTCTTATGCTATGAATAGAGTAGCTGCATTCGTTTCGCGTTTATCTCTATCGCCTAATCCCCTAGTTACAGAGGCTCTATTAAGTCAATCCTCCTTTAATTGGTCAAACACGTACTATATCTCACCACTCGGTTTTAACGAAAATGAATTAGATGCAAATTCCCTTTTATTTATTCCACATTTTTACACTAAGACTCTGGCGGGCACACACAGGGGCTAATTTTTTATTTTTTTAATGTAGATATAAGTTTTAGTTTGTAAGTTTTAGTTTTTAAGATAAAATTTTTTGGAGAATAACTCTCCATGATATGTTAACGCCGGGAGCAAGCGTGTCTTCTTTAACCTAACACATACATACTTTCGTATACATTTTATGTGAAAAACACGAGTTGATAACCATTTATTGTTATTAAAATAATACGTAATAGTTTTAAGTTCTTCATTGTAACGTTTCGAATTCTTTAATTGTTATACAAGTCTCAATAAACTTCAACTTCAACTTATTCTCACAGTCAAATTTATAACCCCTTTCATAGAGAAAACGTAAAACCCGTCGAATCATCTTCAAGGTCAAAATTGTGTATCACAGTGTCATTAATTTCCCCAATATATATATTTTTTTAAATTTCTTATGGTCTTTTTAATCATACTCCCTCTTCTTCCTTATCACAGTAGGCCTTACTTGGGGTTTGAGACAATGCATACATCTAGAAAATAGACCTGTATATCGCCAAAAACTGCTCAAATTTAAACGGGTAAACTAAGGCGGATAAAGACTCCATGTCCAAAATCACAATTTCTTTGAGCTGGAGTGATGCTGTACAATTTGTATAAAATTTTGAGTAGTAATACCTAAATACAAACTTTAGTTGCAGCAATCTCCCATGTTTTAAATCTTTCAACTCTTGTGTATCATACTCAGAATTGTCTGAGCGTAGTTTGTTTGTCTGATATATGTATATGTCATTAGTTTCTACGTTACATTTTAAGTATCATGGCCTGCGAAACTACAGCTGGACTCTCTCCGAAATTGCTGTTTACACACTAAAAGGTGTACTTAAAAGAGCGACAGAACAGTCCTGACTGTTATTAACATCGCAAAGTCCATGATTTATCTTGGTGCGTCTATCATCTCAAGTGGAAAGCTGCCTTTAACACATGGGGATCTGCATTTAACACCGACTAAACGATAAACCCGAATCTGGGAATCATGTGTTCCCATACACATTCCCGAAGGGACACGGGAGACTTCTCTCATACCAATGAGTGCAAAAACAAAAGAAGGAAGAAGAAATAGCTTTTCTAAAAAAAAAATCAGAAAACGTTTTCATACACGATCCAAACAAATATTTGTTTGAGGCTTATTGCAAACAAATATATGTTTGGATCCAAACATAATTTGTTTGTTTTCAAACAAACATATGTTGGCAACATTTTGTAACATATCTCAATTTGATTTGTTTGGGTACCAACGTATTTTTTTATTTTAGAACATATTTCTTATGGTCTCCCGCGGCTGCGGAATGTTGGTTTATAATAAAGAGCTGTGTGTATGGAGTAATAGGAGACGCAGAAACGTTGGTGTTGCGTATGCGGTTAAACACGTGTGTTTTGTGTTTTGTTGTTGTAAACCAACGTAGCAAGCGAAGAGGAAAAGAAAAAATAGTATTAATTATGTTGTTCTTTTTTCTTCAGTTGTCTAAATACAATCGTTGAGTAAAGACGATAAAGTGAGTGAATAAATCAGTGTTTTACCTTTTCTTAAAGAAATTGTGCTTTTTAGTAAATTAAATGCCCAATGCATTTAATCGAAATATTTTATTGGACAAGGAAGAAATCGCATTTAATATTGGCAATTACATCAATAAATTTTTCATATACATACATACATATGTATATTTGAAATATGGATGTACCTATTTATTATATTATATAATCATTTGATTCTAGCTGCGATTTCCCGCTGATGATTTCAACTTTGAGGAAAATGTGTTTTATTTTAGAACTAAGGAGAAAGAAGCGTTCAACGATGTTTCTATGTAATTTTTTCTTTTTAAAAGTGTGAATTTTTATAAATTATTTCATTCAGTTTTTCTTTTATTAATATTATGTATTTCTTTGGAATTTTTTATGTAGCGCCCACTAGTACATGTGTTTTTTTTTTTTTTTTTTTGTATTTATTTGCACCCAAACATATATTTGTTTGCAGGGCCCAAACATATGTTATGTTTGGGACTGATTGCGAACAAATATATGTTTGCTGCAAAATATGTTTGGGACATATGTTAGAGAAGCTTTTTTCCCTCCATGTACAGAGACGAGCAATATAATCTGTTATCGGACCAATAGAATGCTATAGAATTTAGGTAAAGGCATCAGTAGTCACTCGAAGACTAATAAATGGAGAGAGTCTATCGGAACTTTGCTGCAATAAACGAGGTTTCTGACTTCTGCCTTAGTATAATTTTTAAAACCTTGCAGAAAGGTAATATGAGTTCCTATATACAAAACATCACATGTTAGTCGCCTATGCTGACTAAATCATGGGTCGAGCCCTAAGATCGATAAAATATGACTTTTAACGAATAAAAAAGCATCAGTCAGCTGTGCTGACGGAGATAATCCCTCAGCCTCTGTCCAAACAAGAAGCAAACACAATAATCATCATATAAAATATATAGATTTTATCTCACGAGTTTGCTTCCAAATATGTGGAATCTGTAGGTACTGTAATGTGGGGCAATATCAAATCATTGACACATTATGTCAAACAAGTAAAAAAGTATCAGTCGGCTTTGCCGACAGAGATATACCCTCAGCCTGTGTGGATTAAAATATTTTTTCCAAAAACAAAAAACATATATTTAGGTAGGTTTTCAAAATTTTGGTTATATGAACCGACAATAGTATGGATAGGATAAAGGGCCTGTTTATGAATGTCGATAAGAAAATGAATGCATAAAAAAAACCAAATTTGAGTGTGTTTTTCAAAGGCCAAGAAAATAATATTTCCAAAACTAAAGTTTCATGCGGACACATTTTCGTTTCGAAATACATAGACAGCCTTTAAAGCTCAAAAATTTTCGGGGCTTTTTTTATCACACTAGCCTACTAAAAACATAATATGGCTGTAAACAGGACCACTAGGAAAACCTTCGGTAAAATTGTCCAAAGGATCCTCGAACCACACAAAAATGTTGAACATTTGTGTGGATGGTACCGCAAGGATTGGGCAGATAGGGCCCAAATTTGGACATAAACTAAGTTTCGACAATATTAAGAGATCCAAAGTTTGGACCAAATCGGTTGCTACGTCTATGAGAAATCGCGCGTACCATTTTAGCGAATATTTTCGAACTTTTGTGGGGGAGGTACCGGAATTAGTGGACCTATAAACACCACCTTAGAATTTCATCTAATATTCGAGGAAATATTACAATATTCAAAGTGTGGACGAACGCAGTATTCGGTTCAGGCTCTCCAGCCATTACATATGGTGCAATAGGGGTTTTTACAAATTTCAGGCTGTTTTCTCAAGAAGTACTTGTCCCTGAAAAAAACTTTTACTGCCGTAATTGAGGCAGGGAATGCAAGTTGCTTCAAGAAAAATCAAAGTGATTCGAGAGCAGGTCTTAAAGTGAATTTATCCAAAATTTTGTGTGGGAGGTACCCGAAGGAGTTTACATATTCGAACCTGATCTATGTCTGGTAGATATATTAGAATGTGTAAAGTACGGACCACATCGGTAACTCCCATCAAGAGTTATCGAGCGCACATTTTTTCCGAACATTTTTGAACTTTTGTGGGGGAGGTACCTGAAGGAGTGGACCGATATGGCTTATTTTCGAACTTAAACTAAATTTGCACAAAATATTACAAAGGCCACATTTTGGACCGAATCGGCAGACCCGTTCGAGAGTTATTTTGCGCTCCAACCACTACACACCGTTGATCCGTTCTACCAAAGTGTGCTAAATCGACTCCAAATTGTCTGAGCTGAATTTCGTCCAAACATTTTTGGTGTCTAAAACCATTATTTCGATGAGGCACATTTTTGGTCTCATCAAAGTGGGTCTGCCTTAAAAAGTTTGTGCTTGGTAGGTTTCATTCTCGTCCACTTATTATACTCTGAGGCTAACGGTTGTATATCCACTTTGACGCGATCAAAAATGCGTCTTAACGAAATAATGAGTATGTTTGTATGTTTGGACAAAATCCGTTTCAGACAATTTGGAGTCGATTTAGACCTGTCTATGTGGCTGTAGTGCACGATAACTATCGAACGGATCATCCGATGTGGTTCTCTTAATATGTCTTTCAAACATATATCAGGTTCGAATATGGACTTAAATTGGCCAACTACTTCGGGTACATCCTACAAATAAAATTTCAAAATTTTTCACACAAACGCAGTTTAAGGAGATCTTTCCGACCTTCTGAATTTTTTGCAGCAGTTTGTTCTCGGAATGGTGCAAGTCCATACTTCGTGAGATAATGGACCAAAGGCTCTCAAAATCCAGAACTATGATCACGATTACTTACGAGTTGAGTATCCGATTTTGCAGAAACTTTGAACATGGTAAAATGTCTTTATTGGACAACAACATCGGATACCTCACCCATAAAAGCTCAAAATATTCACTTAAGTACAGTTTAAGGGTGACGTAGGGGATGAAAGATACCAAGGAACGGTCCTGACCGGCTTTAACATGGCAAAGTCCAGGATTTATAATGGTCCCTCTCTCATCTAAAGTGGACACTGACCTCCCCGTGGTGTCACCTTGGGAACTGCCTTTAACACCCGTTAAATGTAGTGAGCTAAAATGTGCCGCGCGTTCACCCATAAGAACGTTAAAAACTTGGGTTTGGGCGACGGGTTAGTAACCCTCCCCTAAAAAAACAGCAGCCTACTATGAAAAAACGAAAGAAAAGAAAAACAAATCCCTCTAAAGTTGACGAACCCCGCAAACGTTTTTAGGACCTGCACCTGGAATGTTCGCACTCTTTATAGAGAAGGTGCACTTTACGCATTGGCAGATGTACTTGAAAAGTACAAGGCCGACATTACTGACATACAGGAAAAACGATGGATTAGGAAACGCGTCACAACAACACCTAAAAGTGACGCACTGTATTATAGCTGCCATGACACAAAGCATGAGTTTGTAGTTGGTCGGAGGCTCGCTGCAATTCAGTTGAAAGCAAAATTCTTCAACATCAGCTTTATTTGCGCTCATGCTCCCATTGAAGATAAGGGCGAACAGACCAAAGATATATTTTACGAGCGCTTAGAAGAAACTTATGACCGTTGCCCTTTCCATGACATTAAAATTATTCTAGGCCATTTTAATGCCATAATTGGAGAGTAGAATATCTTTGGCCCAACAGTCGGCAAATTCAGTCTCCACAGTGAAACATCTGACAATGGTATGAGGCTGATAGACTTTGCAGCTGCAAAAAACATGGTAGTTAGCAGTAACAGATTTAAGCATCTCGATAATCATAAGGGCACCTGGCTGTCTTCAGATCAAAGAACAAGTAATCAAATTGATGTTGGATGTACGATCGTTCCGAGGAGCAAACATTTATTCGGACGACTACCTTGTTGCAGCAAAGGTACGTACCCGTATAAACGTTGCAAATAAAGCACGAACAGATACAACGCGGAAGTTGGGCATCGGTAAGCTGCAAACACAACAGTTAGCCACAGCATATTCCACTCAATTAGCCCAATTGCTTAATGAAAGAACTCCTCGTCCCGATAACATATTAGCACAATGGCGAAATATTGCCCACTCCATGCAAACAGCCGCAAAATCCACACTTGGATACCAAAGACCTCCACCAAGGAATTCATGGTATGACCAGGAGTGTCGCGCTGCTACCGAAGAGAAAAATGCGGCATATAGGGCTAATCAACAATCAATAGCAACGCGTAGCGCACGAGAGAGGTATCGGGAGAAAAGGAGAGAGGAGAAACGTTTTTTCCCCAGGAAAAAAAGAAAAATGGAAAGACGGGAGTGTGAAAAAATCGAGATGTATAGGAGCCAGAATGAAGTCCGAAAGTTCTACCAAAGTGTGAAACATCAAACTGATGGCTTTGCTACAGGCACATCCTCCTATAGAGACCAGCAAGGTAATTTGATAACTGATACAGATAATGTGCTCAGGATATGGAAAGATCATTTCTCCAAACTGTTGGTATCCGATAGTAGCGAAGACGACGAAGATACCACAGTCCCAATCCCAGAAGATGGTATTACACTCAATACAGACAGCAGGATCCGGAGGCTTAACATCCGAGCTGTTCAAAACCAGAGGCGACAGGCTGATAAGGTGTATTCATCAGCTAGTTAGCACCATCTGGCAGGAAGAACGAGTACCCGACGATTGGAACCTGCGCATCCTGTGCCCTGTCCACAAGAAAGGAGATAAGACTACAGGGGCATAAGTCTTCTCCCTATTGTCTACAAGATAGTGCCAGTAATAATGTGCGCACGACTAAAGCCTATGGTCAATAAAATAATTGGGCCATACCAATGCGGCTTTAGACCTGGCAAATCCACAATTGACCAGATATTTACACTGCGGCAAATCCTGGAGAAGACCCAAGAGATGCAGATCGACACTTACCACCTTTTTGTCGATTATTTAGTGTTGAATAGGTCTGTCAGTGGAACAATTAGGTCCATTGTTTATGATACCACCCCACAAACTCCTAAAAATTCACAGCGAAAATTTCAAAAACTTATTTTTTCATCTAAGAACTTTCTATTAATTTTTAAAACTAGGGAACTGTTCTTAGGTTTACCGCTCCTGTTATTGTTTTTTCGGTCGCAGGCTGAGGGTAAAGCCGGCCAATACTTTTCTTATTTTAGGATCATTTGGTATATATGTAATATCATATATTTTTCAATGTATGCAAGTTGTCCTCTTCGACAAGAGGTGGACATGCTAGCCATTGCACCAAGCATATCAAACTGCCTTCTTTACTTCTATAGCACCATCAAGGGATGCTATGGAGAATTTGTCAAGAGGTCGTTGTATAAATTTGTAACATGTTGAGTGTGGCATGAAGTTTATAAAAAGAATAGCAACAAGCTGTTGCCACTATGCAGAACTATGTGAACATATTTTTGTATCATAACTGAAGATTTATGTATGTATATTAAACAATTTTAAAACATATTATATAACTTGAAGTAAAACAAAACTTGTTACAATTATAAGATAAATTGTATTTGTTTAATGGTAGTGCGTATATTTCATTCGTACATTTCTTCTACTCGGCTCGCCAACTCTCTTCTCCTCTCATAGATTTCAACTCTGTCTCCAAAATGTCCCTCATCCACTTTCATTTTAAACAATAATATTCTCTTATTCCTTATGTATTTCCTTAAATTGAATTCATCACAGCCATTAATTCACAAACTTATGATCCCATATCCTAGTTATTTATTGACTTGATCCTTCGCCCGCATAGCAAAATTTCTTTAAGGGTAAGCCAGCGAAAATGCTTAGTAATTTCCAACCAAAAATGCCATGAAAACTGCATTAAAGAATCCTATTACCCAAAGGAAAAAGTCTATGACCCAATAATCAAATTTTATGCAATTGATTTCTGGCAGGCTGAGGGGTTGTTGTTATTCTTTTTGTGAGGGGGTAACCTTTGTCGGTAATTAAAACACCGACAACTCTTTAGAAAAACAAACATTACAACACCAGTCAGTTCCTGTGTTATAATTTTATTGAAAAATATTACTTTCGCTCACACACACACACATACTACATAGGTTTCAAGCATGCTTATACAGACAACCATCATAATTTCCATTTCAAAAATTTCTCACCGCATAGTAAAAGAGATTACAACACGAAACACTAGGAATATTTTGTTTTTAAATCTGAATGGGTATTATGATTGAACTCAATGAACTGTAAGTAAGGCATGCGCCTGCGCATCGACGTGTATTTGAGAACAAAAATACGTTGACACTTCTATGCGTTTTTTTGCAATTTACTTAAAATGTAACTGTAGTTATGTGTTACCAGAATGATCCTACGCCCGCAGCTTTTCATTGACATTGAATTCAATTACATTTCAGTATTTAGTTCCCATTGCTTTGGGCAGCAGGGAAGTTGGTTGGTTGGCTTGGAGTGGTGTGGAGTGTATAGAGTGAAGTGTTTGTAATTTGGGTTTTTGGTGGGTTGTGATTTAAATTGATTTCCTTATTAATGGGATACAACAACAACAACAAACAATGACACTAGCTATTGATGGGAACATAATGAGAATAGATGATTCAATGGTCCAGCCTAGAAAAAAAAACAAACTAAAGAACAAAATCTCCCTTCACACCAATTAAAAGAATGAAAAAAATACTGAACTGCTATGTTTTGAATATGTACACATTTCTGTGGATGTGTGTAGTTTTGAATTGAATTGAAAAAACTACATCCGGCTCCTTTATTGATTGATTCCAAAGTGACAATGATGACGATGATCATCAATTGTCCACTCACTTACAAAATGCCCAATCTTTTTTCTCTCTCTGTTGAGTTTTTGTGTAGTTCCAAGGATTATTGTTTTTCAATTGCCGCATTTGGGTATTCATTCGAAGTTTTGAATGTGTATTTTTTCTGCATAAAATTGCATAGTTTTTTATAATGATCTATTTGTTACAGTATGATCTCCTTAAAAGCAACTCTTTATGTTTCATGTAAACATAATTTCGCATACATTATTTTTCGCAAGCCTAAATGTCCTTTGCCCTTATTATTTTACACTTGTTAAAAAGTGTTCCTATATCTGAAACACAATTTAAGGTTATAGAACCCATACTGTAGTTTAAATCTCCGCTATTCAAATTAAAATCTATTAGCCATAATCGTGAGAAAATTTGTTTTTACAACATCCTCGCTAATCCTTTCTTTGTGTGTTTGTAGATCCTCTTGTTCTAGTTTTAATATTTATTTTCAAAACAAACTCATTGGCATTGGTAATTGTTTTGTCTCGGCCATTGTCCCCTGTTGTCCTCCTGTTCTCTTTTGAGGGTATTTAACAATGACACAATGTTTAACATTCTTCTTCCACTTCTTCCGTGTGTACCTGTACACGTGCACAGTTACACTGGCCATAATCTTATTGTAGTCGACATTACATTCACAGGAAACAAAGATCACCATCAATCCATTTCAATGTATGGAAAGGTCATTACTTTCATTTGAAATTTGTCTCTTTGTATCGTAGAAAAGAATTGGTTTTTGCACAACGAGGTCATGTTTTCTGTTTTGTTAACAAATGTTTTCAGGAGATTAGATAAAAAACTACACCAAATAGGAATTTTTTCAGAATTATTTCCTTTTTTATCTAATCCCTAGATTATTGTAAAACAAATTCCAGTAGTGTTTTGGGGGCGAACATGTCAATATTTTTCTATGAAAACAAAAACGTGAACGAATTTTAAAAAATATATAAAAATGTGTATCTTTTTGGGCATATGGATTTCCAAAGAAAAGTTTTTTATGAAAACATATTTTTTTCCAAAATCCACGATTTATGAAAAAATATTTTTTATATATTTTTTAAAATCCACGAATTATGAAATTTTTTATATATTTTTTAAATCCACAATTTAAGATTTTTTGTATATTTTTTAAATCCACGATTTATGAAAGAATATTTATACCCTCAGCATTTATGCTAACGAGGGTATATATGTACATACACTTTCATACGGGCAAAATGTGCCTCATCGAAATAATGGTTTTAGACCCCAAGTATGTTTGGACGAAATGTGTTTCAGACAATTTGGAATCGATTGAGCAATGTCCGTCCGTCTGTCTGTCTGCCTGCCTGGCTGGCTGGAGCGCACGATAACTCTCGAACGGATGAACCGATTCGATTCAAATTTTGGCTTTCGTAATATTTTGCCCAAACTTAGTTTAAGTTCGAAGATGGGCTATATCGGTCCACTCCTTCCGGTACCTCCCACACAAAAGTTCGAAAATGTTCGGAAAATTTGTGCGCACGATAACTCCTGAAAGGAGTAACCGATTTGGTACATACTTTGCACATCCTGAAATGTGTACCAGACTAAGATAAGGTTTCAATATGGGCTCAATCGATCCACTCCTTCGGGTACCTCCAACACACAATTTTAGAAAAGTTCAGTTTAAGGCCATCTCTGGAATCGCTTTGATTTTTGTTTTAGCAACATGTATTCACTGCCCTCCATACGACAGTACAAGTTTCATTAGGGGCAAGTCCACACTTCCTGAGAAAATAGCATGAAAGTTGCAAAAAAACCCCTATGACACCTCGTGAGGTGGTTGGAGCGCAAGATAACTCTCGAACGGATCTGCCGATTCGGTCCAAAATTTGGCCTTAGTAATATTTTGTCCAAACATGATTTAAGTTTGAAGATAAGCCATATCGGTCCACTCCTTCAGGTACCTCCCCCACAAAAGTTCAAAAATGTTCGGAAAAATTGTTCGTACGGTAACTCTTAAAGGGAGTGGCCGAATTGGGCTATACTTTACACATCCTAATATATCTACTAGATATAGATCAGGTTCAAATATGGACTATATTTGTCCACTCCATCCGGTACCTCCCACACAAAATTTCGGATAAGTTCACTTTAAGACCTGCTATTGAATCACTTTGATTTTTGTTGAGGCAACTTGCATTCGCTGCCTCAATTACGATGGTAAAAGTTTTTTTTAGGGGCAAGTCCATACTTCTTGAGCAAACAGCCCGAAGAGTATACAAACCCCCTATGTCACCATATGTTGTGGCTGGAGATCCACTTCCATAACGGTCAATGTCGATCCATTCCTTTTAGTACATATCTCCTCCGCAAAACTTTTGATCTTTAATCCTAATCAACATTTTTGTCGGTTAAAACGCCCAAAATTTTTAAAACCCCCTAATACATACGTATTTTGGGAAAAAATTGTTTCAATATACACAGGCCGAGGGTATATCTCTGCCGGCAAAGCCGACTGATACTTTTTTACTTGTTTTTTATATATTTTTTTAAATCTACGATTCATTAAAAATACATTTTTATATTTATTTTAAGAAATCCACGATTTATGATTTTTTAAAACTATAATTTTTAAGAAAATATTGTTTAAAAACTCCACGATTTGTAAGAAAATCTGCGAACTATGAAAAAACATTTTTTTAAAAAATACACGATAAATGATTTTTTTTAAATCCACTATTAATGAAAAAATATTTTTTAAAAAAATACACGATAAATTATTTTTTTTTAATCCACTAATAATGAAAAAATATTTTTTTTAAATCCACTATTAATGAAAAAATATTTTTTTACAAAATCCACGATTTATAAGAAATTAATTTTTAAAAAAATCCACGATTTTTATTTAAAAAAATTCACGATTTATGAAATAATATTTGTTAAAAAATCCACGATTTTTATTTAAAAAAATCAAGAATTATGAAATAATATTTTTTAAAAAATCCACGATTTTTATTTAAAAAAAATCAAGATTTATGAAATAATATTTTTTTAAAAATCCACGATTTATGAAATAATATTTTTTTAAAAATCCACGATTTATGAAATAATATTTTTTTAAAAATCCACGATTTATCAAATAATATTTTTTTAAAAATCCACGATTTTTATTTAAAAAAAATCAAGATTTATGAAATAATATTTTTTTAAAAATCCACGATTTATGAAATAATATTTTTTAAAAAAATCCACGATTTATGAAATAATATTTTTTAAAAAAATCCACGATTTATGAAATAATATTTTTTAAAAAAATCCACGATTTATGAAATAATATTTTTTAAAAAAATCCACGATTTATGAAATAATATTTTTTAAAAAAATCCACGATTTATGAAATAATATTTTTTAAAAAATCCACGATTTATGAAATAATATTTTTTAGAAAAATCAACGATTTATGAAATAATATTTTTTTAAAAAAATCCACGATTTATGAAATAATATTTTTTAAAAAAAACCACGATTTATGAAATAATATTTTTTAAAAAAATCCACGATTTATGAAATAATATTTTTTAAAAAAATCCACGATTTATGAAATAATATTTTTTAAAAAAATCCACGATTTATGAAATAATATTTTTTAAAAAAATCCACGATTTATGAAATAATATTTTTTAAATAAATCCACGATTTATGAAATAATATTTTTTAAAAAAATCCACGATTTATGAAATACTATTTTTTAAAAAAATCCACGATTTATGAAATAATATTTTTTAAAAAAATCCACGATTAATGAAATAATATTTTTTAAAAAAATCCACGATTTATGAAATAATATTTTTTAAAAAAATCCACGATTTATGAATAAATATTTTTTTTTAAAAAACACGATTTATGAAATAATATTTTTTAAAAAAATCCACGATTTATGAAATAATATTTTTTAAAAAAATCCACGATTTATGAAATAATATTTTTTAAAAAAATTCACGATTTATGCAAAAATATTTTTTTAAAAAATCCACGATTTATGAAATAATATTTTTTAAAAAAATTCACGATTTATGCAAAAATATTTTTTTAAAAAATCCACGATTTATAAAATAATATTTTTTAAAAAAATCCAAGATTTATGAAATTATATTTTTTAAAAAAATCCACGATTTATGAAATAATATTTTTAAAAAAATCTAGGATTAATAAAAAAAATATTTTTAATAACATCTGCGAGTTATGGGAAAATATTTTTTAAAAAATACACCATAAATGAAAAATATTTTTTTATCTACGTTTTATGAAAAAATATTTTTTTAAAATCAACGATTTATGGAAAAATATTTTTTTGTAAATCTACGATTTAAGAAAAAATATTTTTTACAAGTCCTACCATTTATGAAAAAATATTTTTTTAAAGAATCCACTATTTATGAAAAAATATTCTTTTTAAACATGGTATTGATGGAATTTTTTTAAATCCCCGATCTACGATGTATAACAAAAAAATATTTAAAAAAAAATCCACTATTTATGAAAAATATATCCAATATCCAATATCCACGATTTGAAAAAATATTTAAAAAATACACTATTCATGAAAAAATATTTTAAAAAATCCACAATTTATGAAAAAAATATGTTTAAAAAATCCACGATTTTTAAATTTCTTTTTAAATTTATATAAAATATATTTTTTAAATGCATGATTTATAAATTTATAAAAATGTTTTTTTTTTTAAATCCACGATTTTTAATTTATAAAAAAAAAATATTTTTTTAAATTCACGATTTTTGAAACAAATATTTTTTTTAAATCCACGATTTGTGAAAAATATTTTCTAATTTTCAACAAATCCACCATTTTTGAAACAAATATTTTTTTTAAATCCACGATTTGTGAAAAATATTTTCTAATTTTCAACAAATCCACCATTTATGAAAAATAATTTTTAAAGACCACGATTTATAAAAAAATATTTATTTTAAATTTCCACTATTTATAAAAAAATATTTTTATAAATCTACGATTTACCAAAAATCCACGATTTATGAAAAAATATTTTTTATAAATCCACGATTTATGACAAAAATAGTTTTTAAAAATTCACGAATTATGAAAAAATATTTTTTTTTTAATCGACGGTTTATGAAAAAATATTTTTTTAAAACAATCCATAAATTATGAAAAATATTTAAAAAAAAACGAACAATTTATGAAAAATAGTTTAAAAAATTCTTGATTTATGAAAAATATCTTTTTTATCTACGTTTTATGAAAAAAGATTTTTATTAAAATCCACAATTTATGAAAAAATATTTTTTGTAAATCTACGATTTAAGAAAAAATATTTTTACAAATCCTACCATTTATGAAAAAATATTTTTTCTAAGAATCCACGATTTATTAAAAGATATTCTTTTTAATAATCGTACATTGATCTGTGAAAAGTTATTTTTTCAAATCCACTGTGAAAGCCATTTTTTTAAATCCACGTTTAATGAAAAAAAAATATTTTTTTTTAAATTTACGATTAATGAAAAAATATTTTTTAAGGAGATTAAGATTATTTAGGAAAAATATTTTTTATGAAGAAATATATTTTTTTTTAAATCCGTGATTTATGAAAAAAACTTTATATTTTTGATAAAAATGAAGAAATATTTTTTGAATCCACGATTTATGAAGAAATAGTTTTTAAAAATCAATGATTTTTGAAAATATTTTTTTATAAAAATATACGAATAATGATTTTTTTTTTAAATCCCCGATTTATTATTTTTTAATCCACTATTTATGATTTTTTTTTAAGTCCACCATTAATGAAAAGTAGAATTTCTCACAGGTATTGTAATTAGTGAATTTAGGAAGATAGAATTAACTTGACGCCTCAACAAACGTCAGTTCGCCTTAGGGGGTTGTGGTTTTCCATTTGCTAAATATCTTGTCCCAGATAAAATATCTCATCCCACTGAATGTGAAACTATTGACAGCCCGGATCAAAGTTATATTCTTTGACATCGCCCATACCTTTCCCGGGTATTGAGTGTATCGCATGTTTTATTATCCGTTTGAGTTTAATGAAACTCCAATACAAGCACTACATTTTATATTTTATTATGCCCCTGGTTTAATACAGAACCCAGAACATAAAGAACCTTTTCCGAAGAAATAACTTATAATCTGAAAAAAAAACATATTTTATTATCGAATAACATTACTTCAGGAGCAGTTACAATAATTGCACAACTACTTCAATTCGAGGATCTCTATCAACTTATTTGTAATTTTGCAACATATTTTTCGATGCGATATGATACTTTTGCAACAGTTTACATCTTACGTAGAACATGTAGTTTATCTCGAAAAACCTGTCATATTTTCTAATAAGTCATTAGAAGGTTGAAAATACGAAAATTTTACATGGTTTTAGCTTGGTGTGAAAACATCAACAAAACTCATTCAGCTTATCAGTTATGAAAGATAGTAAACACAGAAATCCGTACCTTCTTTGGGCTCACTATCATTAACTCAGTGGTTTGACTTTTGGACAAAGATTGCCTTTGCCTAAATGACCAAAAAGTAAATGAGTTTACACAGCGGTGGTATAGATTTTTACTTTCCATGAACTCTCCAGCAGAAAAAAAAAACTGAGAGAGAAAGAAATGAAGTCAATTTTTTCTATTGTTACGAACTTGTTGTGTTATCAGTTGAAAAATATCAACTTCAAACTAAGTAACGTTCTCTGCAAACGTCGTCTATCACTTACCAGTTTTGTAAAACTCGGCAGGATACTACTGAGACACACACGCACATACCCATCGAGAGTAGTCGATGACTAGAAAAATTTGCCTAAGACCATTCTCATTGTTGGCGATTGCGTACAAGCTTAGTAATGTGAAGGCTATTTTGATTTTACCTCACCATTAACCTGAGTGTGATGTGGATAGAACTTCCAACTGTGGCCATAGAATTTATTGCATTTGTATTGCAATTGCCTTGCCTTGAACGCTGCTGAATTTGTGCCAAACATTGATAGCTTGTTTTGTTAGTTGTCCGTTCGTTTGTTTTTTATCAATCATTGTAGATCTTTATGAGCTTGTTCTCGACTATTGTTCTGTTGTTGCGTTTTTATTACCAACTCAATAACTAGACATTTGTATTGGGACTGCATAGGTCACAGTGTTTAGAAAAAATAACAAATGCATTTATACTGTATGTCTACACAGCCTGCACAAATGCTATTCAAGTCTGCTGATAGACTCGTTGGTCTAGAAGTTCCCGTTTATACCTTTGGGCCTCTCTTTCTCTTGATCATGAAAATCTCTCTTGAAGATCTGGGAGGGGGAAGCCTGTCCATTAAATCGTGATAGGGATGTTCACTGCGATAACAACCACGTAGGTACTGCATCGCTAACACCCTGTTGAGTTGATGCACCGGTAAAACTTCGTCTTCTCATGAAGATGTTGCACTGGCGAGGGCGGCATTCTGACAGGTTTAACTATTCTTCCACTGCGTAGCGCTAACTAACATTTCCATACCACGCTTGCGCCGCATAGCTTACCAAAGACCGGCTTATTGTTTTGTAGGCCGACACAGACCGGCCTACTGCTTTGTAAGAGGTCAACAAGGTTTCTTTGACAGCACTCCAACTGCTTCTGATATTATCGGAAATAGCTGAGGCTTGTGCGGACGACTTAAACATGCTTCGAACGTTACACCCAATATTTTGGGGTAGTTAGTGGTCGGAATCATGACACCTTCGACCACTATCTTCAGTGAAAGCCTCATTTGGATTTAGTGGCAGATGTTTTCATATTCCTCAGATGGAAGAACTGCACTAGGTCAACTATGTGGACATTTAACCTATCACATATACCATCGACCATAGGAGCCGACACCATTATCGTACAATCATTCACTTACATTAAGATCTCAATACCGTCTGAGGGTTGTGGAATTTCAGAAAGGTAGAGGCTGAACTGTTCCGGATATGCAACCACGCTTTGGGGAACTCCATGGTCCACTCTAAGGGTTTTGGATTTCTTGTTTCTAAAGTCCACAAACGACTGGCATCCGCACATATAGTTGATTATCCAACGTTTCGTCTGGAGCGTGGTCTTTTCTATATCCTCAACCAGACTCGCGTGGTTGACGGCCTGTTCTGGTTCAGTCCTCAACTGATATGTGTGGATATGGCGTCTAATGCTGTTGTAGTACTGTGCATATTCCGGAATCCATGTTGATGTTGGGCAACTGGAAAACTGCTTCTCATCGTGGGGAGGAGTACTGCCTCAAGAATTTTTGCTACTGGTGACAGAAGATAAATCACCTCTTGCCAGGCTTCAGCAGCACCCTGCCAACTGCCCCGCTTTTGGTACAAGATGGCTGGCTAAAGTTAAGTTGAGGACAATTGTTAAATACTCAACTCCAGTTTCATCCAGGTGGTGCTTGAGCATTACCATAGATATTCCGTGTTGGCCCAACACTTTCGATGATTTTGGATGATGTCTTAAACATCCACAATCGCAAATTATACGGCGTAGGACAATCCTCTTCGTCCTATCGCTCTTGGGGTGCTCTATAAACTGCCAATTGAAATAACACGTGCTGTCATTTGGGCCAGCTTCTGTAAAGTCGTTGAAAGTAATAGCCGTTCCATCATCCTTCTTTCCCGGATTCGAGAGTGATTTATTCTGTTGCCCACAATTAACTTAATTCTGTGCCAATGTTGCATTGATTCAGGTAGTCTAGTCTCTTTTCCGCTTATTATCACCAACTAGCCTGTTAATTTTTGGGTCTTTAGGGTTCGTACGACAAAGTTCATCACGCTCATTTGCTAGTCCAGTCGCCTCTGCTGGGAAATTTGGTCTGAAATCGGGTATTCGACCAACCAGCAGGTATCTAGCGAGCAGTTGTTGCCGTGATGATGTCCCGGAAAGTTCTCTCAGCTACCCGAGGATCTAAAGGAATGGACAGCTCTTTGAAGCGGTGATTGGTAAATTCGTTTAACCCTTTTCAGCTTTCCCATGGATTAGAAAAGTACGGGGTTCAGATGTTATGATGTCGGGTGGTCTAATCACACAGACGATGATAGGGAGGTGGTCTGAGCCAAAGGAAATAACGGGTTGCCAGGATACGTCATTAATCAGACCTGGAGCCACAATGGTGATATCTGACGATCTGTGGAATTTAATCTTATCCTCGTAGGGGCGTCTTCGTTCCCGTGCAAAATGTGGAGCCACCAATTTGGTCGGCCTGCACCAGACGGTTATTGCCATCTAAAAGCGAACTAATATCGGGCATATAGAGCACAGCTATTCATCGGCGGTGTGTACACATTAAGCTGCTCTACCTCGGCAGTACCACACTTTACTGCCACCCTCATGCATTCGATATATGGGCCATTAGAGTCAAGCGAGATAGGTCGGTGCTGGACTTTATTGCGAAGACCGTTGCAATTGAATTGCAGGAATGATGAAAATGTTGAATGATGGGTGCTAAACAACAACTTGTGGTGTTAGATGCTGCGTTTGTTGTTCTTGAGGAGACTGTGGGGCGTCTTGTTTTAGGACGACGACGAATAATCGAACGACGACATTGGAGACACACTGCGAACAATCAGCAATAGTAATCCTGGGTGCGACTAAGGCCAAAGCACCCTCGGAAGTGCACCCATGCTCTACATCCATTACATCTCACCATTGTTGACATGTGGTGGATGCGGATATGAAAAACGGAACAGGTCCATACAGACCCACGGACCAAAAGAGCTCGGAGCAGGTTTTCTGGGATAAATTGCAGCTCCAATGGAAAAAATACACGAACACAAACACATAATTGTTGAGTTGGTCCTTGGTCGAGGATTCCTCTGAGACAATCCGCTGTATTTAACCGGCCGCCGCACAATCGTTCAGAAATACATTTTCCTAGCCAAACCCCAATTTTTTGTCATCACCGATTGTTAATTTATGTGTAAGATTCAATAGTAAACACATTGAAAGTAAGGAAACCAAAAAATTAGGTCAAAATAATTGGAAGGTGTGGGCGTGACGTGCTCCTAAAGAAGACGTTTTTGCTAATTTCTGGAGAAAGAAATATATATTTCTCAGAAACTATAACAGATATTGCGTTCATTGTTTTTTGTAAGGTAGGTTGTTGTTGCCTTTCATAACAGTTATAATAAAATACCGTAGCGTTTACACGAACAAGTGAGCTATTTTATTTTTGCTCAGGTACTAAATTTTAGTGAAATTCCAAATTTAGTGGACTAGAACTTTTAGGAAACAGCATAGAACAAGGTTTGGTATTCATAGAATAATGCCTGAGAGTGCTCTTTTTCAGCCCATATATACTTTCATACTGAAAGGAACCCGTTTAACACTTTTTAAATTTACTGAAATTACATGGGTAAAAAGTTGTGTTTTCCATACCGTTTCTTTTTTTGTTTTACTCAAATGGGCATTTTTTAAATATATGAGATTTTATATGCGTTATGTGGGTTTCTTGAAAACCAAAATAAAATTTTTTTAATATTTAAAAAAGTTTTAATTTTTTAAAATTTTTTTTTGATATTTTTTTAATTTTTTTTTATTTATTTTTATTTATTTTTTTTTAATTTTTTGTTGGCGTTTGACTTTTTTATAAATTGGAACAAATGAAAGACTCAAAAACACTCATTTTTTGATGCAAAATATAACAAACTCAAAACTTTAACTTTGACCTTTAATTCCTTTGCACCGGAAAGGTTATCTGTCGAGCAAAAAAATTTTGAAAATATATCTATCCGTTCAAAAGTTAAAGAGTTTTGAACAGGAAAAACTATTCTGAACCACTATGCGTCGTGGGATTGGCGTTGTGATATGCTTCGTTGCAGTGTGGCCCCATCTTAAATACGGCAAATTGAAAATTACTATTATATGAGGAATAACTTGTACTCATGATTCTAAAACATACTTGGCATCAAACGTTTTCAAAACACTGTGATTCTCAAATTGGACAACTCTTCATAGAAATTTATCAATTGATGTATTGGAATTGGGATGTGGTGAAAATTTCCCGAACACATCTCTTTGACTTTCTTTCCAATGATTTTAAAATACAAATGTTTAAGGAAAACTTATGAAAAGCGGTTAATAAACCCAAGTCCCTGGCAATGTGTAGAGAGCCGGCCTTAATTAAAGGTTTTCCATGGGGTTGTTATTGACTACACATTACACGCCGGATGGCTGGTAATGTGCCATTAAAACCAGTCAAAATCAAACAAACGACATTGACAAAACAGCGTTTGATTGTGCGATTGAATTGCCAAGTCATTGTCGTCGTTGTTGTCGTTACATCTTATCAGTGGCGATCATCTCCGGAACTTCTCTCACGTATGAATCGAAAGATCGATGGATGGATGTTAAAAACGGTTGATGATTGAAAATTCAGTAGTTTTAAGAGCCCATAAAAGGTTGCTGAATGTGTGGTTTTTAATTGTGTGTAAAGTTTTGTTCCTTTCCTCATCACATCATGAATGCCGATGCCATCAATTGGCAAAACCGGGGAAATAGAAGTTAATTAAACGAAAATATGATGGTATTTGAGGAAAACTGTAGAACAATACAAAGAAATCCCCATGATCTGTAATGATATACACAAAGAGATAAGCTATGGAAAATAATTTTCCACAAAACACAGGAAAATTATAGTTTGTGCAGACACCACAGGATGCCACATTGTACCCGAACAGAAAAATTTTGTATACAAACTAAAGTTAAACTATGGCCACTGGAGTCAAGAAAACTGTTTTGTTGTGTGTTTTGAGTTTAACCTCAAATTGGGGCGGTATTTATGACCGGAATTTTTCTAAAACTCATCAAAAACTCTTCAAATTTATGATGACATTTATGGTAAAATGTTTTAATTTTCCACAGCCGAAACAAAAGCGTTGTCTAATGGTGGTTGTGATGGTCATAACTGTCTGTCTGTATCCCTTTCTTCGTCAAACTCTTTTCGTAAAGACTCAGGATTTGACCTTTCGAAATGAATGTGTGATCTAATTATTTCAATCATTATTTCATTTAATCCATTGACAATGTCAAACATTAATTGTGCGGCATAATTAGCCGACCACACCTACTTTACCTTTTCCACACAATTAAAACCCTTAGGCAACTCTTAAATAACCAAACTACTCTTTGAGTGGGTAAATGGATGGAGAAATGGTTGGTTGGTTGAATGCAAGAATGGTTGTTGTCGTCGGCACCTTATAAGTAATAATTGTTACTTTCTTTTGTTTAAGACAACAGCCCAGGCAGAGTGAAAACAGGGGAAGGAAGTAGCAACCCGTTTAACTTTGTCTTAAAGTAAAAAAAAAAAACAAAGCAGCAGACGCCACCCTTTTTCTTCTCCTTTAATTTCCTTCTTTTGACTTGGCAAACAAAGTCCTTGTAAATCCTTTTTATCTTCAGTCACAACACACTTCAACGCTACAAATGACACAAACAGAAAAAACAAAGATCTTTTATGAAATACCTCCCCGAAAATTGCACACACATCACAAAATTGATGTCCCTATTTTTTCTTTTTGTTTTTTGCTTTCTTCCAAGAAAGGTTTTTTTTACTTTGTGGGTATTGCCATTCCTTCATCACCTCTAATTGTAGTCTTTGGGTAAATTATATGTACATTTGTTTGTCCCATTTAGCAGTTTATAACTGTATAAAGTATTCATTCGCATATTGCTTGCTGGATGATGGCTGCCGATGTGTCCTGGGCATATCTTTATTTACTCAACGTTTTCCACGTCCCGTGTGTGTGCGTTTTCGTTTGCCTATCATCATATCAGTTGCTGAAGATCTCTTCTCCTGCAGCCTCTCTTGCTGACTTCCATAAATTATGCGATGTTTAATGCGTTTTCTTCTTCTCCTTGGCGTTTACTACTTATTTTAACTTAACACCTTTCTCAGTTGACTCAGTTTGGTTTGCCTTCAAGGGAAATCTTGATCGTTGTTCGAGACAAAGTTCGACAAAAATTGCACAAAGAAATGTCGAAATGTCCTTGGAAAAGGGGTTGTTGTTGGCTGCTGCTTCTTACAGGGTAACGTGCTATATCGTTAACGATCTTTAAAACGGCCAAAGAATGCAAACTAATGATTTGGAACCGCTTATCTGATTTCAGATTGAGACATTGGTGTTAAAATGCGTGAGAAAATGTTGTACTTTATAATCATCGGATGACGTATAAAATGAAATTTTAAATATTTTTTGTTGTTGAATGAAATAAAGAGATTTTTTGTAAGTGTTTAATTCTATTTTGTGCATTATAATTAGATGTAAATGTTGAAATATTACTAAAGGATTTGTTCATACCGTAGCATAGACTTATTATACCTCCATCTTTATGGCTGAAGAAGTTTTATACTCTTTGAGACGATTGAAAATGGTTTTAGACCCCAAATATGTTAAGACGAAATCCTCTTCATGCAATATGAAATCGATTTAGCCATGACTGTAACCCTAACCTAATATTTTAATATTTTTTAAAGCCGAAAGCCCTAGTTACTAGAGCTTTTTTATATAATTTTTTATTATAAATTTTAATTTAATAAAAATTTTTAAAATAAAAAATAGTCTATATTTTTATATTACTTCCCCAAACAAATTATTTTGTTTCTTTTAACTAATTTTTCGTTGGAATCGAGCTTAAAGACCTAATATTATTTGCAAGTGAAAAAGGAAAACCGAAGATTCGAACCCACATAACCACCATTATGTGACCGGTTTCGCTGTTGGTAGCAGCTCATTAGACATATCGGCTGGAGAGTGCCTTCTATGTCGTCGAACTTTTAATTTCTTAAATACAAGTTGTTTTTTTACAGTGATAAGCTTTTTCTCATTTATTTTGTTTATTATATACAATTCAAAAAAATTTCTGTGAGAGTTTTGACATTTTTACCACCGGTTGTCCTTGTGGTCCTAATTTACATAGTCGTTGTTTTAATATTTTATTAAAACAACTTTAATTTATTAGTGGGAAAAAATTGGCGATGTTTACCAAGGGGTAAGGCAGGGAATACTATAGTTTCAGATCTCGCCACAGATCTTCATCAGTTCCCTTATTTCTTGTTTTTCAACAAGAAACTTTTTATACCCAAGTGTCAATTGCTAGCTCAAATAGATACGTGCGCAAAGAAACACTCTGATCGAGAATTGGCACTACCTAAACTCTAGCAACTTCACTTGCAAACAAACTATGGGATTAAGCCTGACTATTTTGAAAAACAAAATAGAAGTCGTCATCCCAAACAAAAAACGGCAACCCTCCAAGTCCTAATTACATTGATATAATTATTTTCATGTGTCAGAAATGAAGCACGGCAAGAAAGCCAGGCGACGAGGTTGCATATGTAGCGAGGCCTTAAGGAAGTCAATCCTTTGTGGAACAGAATTTCTAGGTACACTAAAGTTGCTAATCAAAAATTAATATCCACAAACACTGACACTAAACATACGCATATTTTTCTGAGTTCGCGCCACGCTTGGTCGGTTGTTTTACTTTTTTAAATGGCAGAATTTTCATTAGGTAAAAAATTTGGGGATGCCTCGATTAAATAATTTATTTTTTTTTTTTTTGTAAAGAATAAAATCGAGAAAAAAAACAATTTCTGGATAATCTTCGTTGTCAGAAACGTGATATATTTGGACGTAAAGTAAGAAGAATCAAATATTATTAAAAGCACCAAACTATTCTTATACTTTGACAAACTCAATAAAAGAAATTTAATTGGGCGCATTCCATGCATTTCCTTGAAAGCAACGTAGTAATATCACTCAATTATAAATAACTATTATCTCAGGAAGTACTGACTTACTCCGAAAAAAATGTTCTGTTGTAAATGCGGCCGCTAGAAAAACCTACTGAAAAGGGAATCAAAACGATGGGAGAGGAGCTCTTAAATTTCCCTTTTGCCGAATTTTGTATTGGAGAAACTCCCTGCGGGAATTATCTTGCGGATTTGCCATTTCGGGTGATGCCGTCAGAGTTTCTTGGAACATTTTGCCCAATATGGACTTGCGCAAGAAAAATATTGTACCGTTTTAAAGGAAGCCGCATGGACACCTTACTGAAACAAATTTCAAGACGATTCGAGAGGAGCTTTTAAACTTCACTTTATCCGAGTTTTGTGTGGAAGGTACCCGAAGAAGTGGACCGATTTAGTCCATATTCCAACCTGATACATGACTGGATGTAATAATATGATATGCAAGGTCAACAACAATCAGAAACTCCCTGCGAGATTTATCTTGCGAATTTGCCACTTTGGGTGTGCCGTCAGGGTTTCTTGGAACATTTTGTCCTATATCTCAGGAAGTATGGGCTTGCGCAAGAAAAATAATGTACCGTCGTAAAGGAAGCCGCATGGACAACTTACTGAAACAAATTGCAAGACGATCCGAGAGGAGCTCTTAAACTTCACTTTAGCCGGGTTTTGTGTGGGAGGTACCCCAATCCAAATTGCAAAGTTTGGACCAAATCGATTGCTTCCTTCGAGAGTTATCGTTCACACCATTTTACAGACATATTTTGAACTTTTGTGGAGGAGATGGACCGATAGAGCCCATCTTCGAACTCAAACTAAGTTTGGACAAAATATTACGATACCCAAAATTTGGTTCGAATCGGTTGATCCGTTCGAGAGTTATTGTGCGCACCAGCCATCCAGGGTATAAAAAGAACGAGAGAAACGAGAGGAACTTTATAAACGAACGAGTTGGATATCGTTCCGATCGTTCCAGTCTCGAAATAGTTCTATGGACATGGCCTATGTCGATGTCAGCTCGTGGTTCATACGACGTCGATATTCACCGTTAACGCAGAATTGACCGTAGATCCGAATAACTGTTCTCTTAACCACACCGAAAACTGACTTATCTCCTTGCGAAGATACTATTCGGAACCATAGTGTTTTGTCAGTATTATTTTTGTTTAACTCTAATACTTATACCTCTAATACTATTTTCCACAGTGGGTCAAAATGCTATGGACGCATTGCGCGTCGACACCATCAACTGATCTTGTTGCGGTTTACCGTCAGACCCACTTTAGCAGGTTCTTCTTCGACCTTCTTAAAAGTATCAGTTACTTACTTAAGGATCGACCCACACGGTGCTCTTGAAACAATTTTAAATGGAAGGTGCTTACACCTCGGAAGTTTTTGCGGATTCTGAAACTACAATGTTTATAGTTGAGAAAAATCAAAAAACAAAAAAAAATCGCCGGAGCGCTTTTAAAAAAATCGCGATTTAAGTTGACATTTTTAGGGGTTGTTTAGGTTTCCACGATTTTGCTTAGAAACCGCAAGTCCTATGAAAATGGGACTAAAGAAAATGTTGTAGCGATGAAAATTCTCTACAAGATTAACTTTTATGGTATTCTCGTCGGTTTTACCGTTTTTGAGATGTAGAAGTTCAAATTGGGACAATTCAAATTCAATTAAATTCTGTATCGCCCCCTTATAAAACAATGTCATGACTGCAAATTACCAACTTAAACTTATATATCTAAAAAAATGTTACAACTTAGGATAAGTTACTTAAGCCAGTCTTGTAGAGAATTTTCACAGCTTTAAGATTTTCTCAGGTCCCATATCGATAAGACTTACCGTATTCAAGCAAAATCGCGAAACCCTAACAAAAAAACCTAAAAATGTAAACTGAGCTTCTTTATCTCAAAAATAGTACAAGCTGGGAACAAGTGATAAACGCCAATCTTCTAGAGAATTTTCACAGCTACAAAATTTTCTTTGGCTCCATTTCGATTGGACTTGCGGTTTCCGAGCAAAATCGTGAAAACCTAAAAAACACCTAAAAATGTGAATTTTGACCGCGATTTATTAAAAATCCCTACAGCGATTTTTTCTTGTTTTCGGATTATTCTCATCTATGAACACTGCTGTTTCAGAATTCACAAAAACTTTCCCTGTGTAAGCGGTTTTCATCAAAAGTTAGTTAAGGCGCACCCTTCATGACATTGTTTTATAAGGGGGCGATACAGTCAGTGCATTGTACCAATTTGAACATCTATATCTCAAAAATAGTAAAAACTACGAAAATACCATAAAAGTCGATCTTATAGAGAATTTTCATAGCTACAACATTTTCTTTAGTCATATTTTGATAGGACTTGCGGTTTCTAAGCAAAATCGTGAAAACCTAAACAACCCCTAAAAATGTCAACTTAAATCGCGATTTATTTAAAAAGCGCTCCGGCGATTTTTTTTGTTTTTTGATTTTTCTCATCTATGAACATTGTAGTTTCAGAATCCGCAAAAACTTCCAAGGTGTAAGCACCTTCCATTTAAAATTGTTTCAAGAGCACCGTGCCCATGATGTCAATTAGAGTTGTGTAGTTCCTGAACGGACTAGTTCCAAGGAACTATTCCGGACAAGGAACTATTGGAACTATTTCCGGCTCTTTCATTTATATAGTTCCTTTAGTTCATATAGTTCCAGCCGTGCATATAATTCCATTCATTTATATAATTCATTTTCTTTCTTCGTTCACTTTCGGTTCCTTCATCATTCAGATGCGGTCACATTGTTAAATAAACGTAAATCACATCCTCGTTACATTGCTGCAATTTATTTATTTTTATGCCAATTAATGCACCAAAATATGAAAACAAAAAGAAATAGAAAGATTCGTTAAACTAACTCATTCTCGGAACTATTTGGAATGAAGGAAATAAAAACAAGTAAGAAAAGCGTTAAGTTCGGTCGGGCCGAACTTTTTATACCCTCCACCACAAATTTCAGCCATTTCGGTGGATTAATGTGGCCACAACCTTCAAAATACCGAAATTCGGAAGGTACCGTTCTATGGGGGCTATATGATGGCGGGGACCTATACCTACAAATTTCTGGGGGAAAGTTTTATACGCCTAAAGAAGACTAAATACCAACTTTCAGCCATATCGGTGTGATAATGAGGCTAAAATATCGAAAATCGGGAGATATTATATTATGTGGGCTATATCAACACGTGGACCTATATAAACATTTTATGGTAGAAATGTTTCTTAGCCTCTGGAAACACAAAATACAAAGTTACAACCGATTCTTTGGTCAAATGGGTCTAATACATTCAAAATATATTAAAATGACGCGTACATTATAAGGGTTCTTATGTGGGGACTATACCAAAACGTGGACCTTTATAACCCAACTTTGGTAGGAATGTTTTCTGGCCTCTGAAGACACAAAATACCAAATTACAACCAATTCTGTGGTCAAATGGGTCTAATACATTCAAAATATATTAAAATGACGCGTACTTTATATGGGGGCTATACCAAAACGTGGACCTATATAACCCAACTTTGGTAGGAATATTTTCTGGCCTCTGGAGACACAAAGTACCAAATTACAACCAATTCGGTGGTAAAATGGGCCAAATATCTTAAAAGTTCCTTAAAACAACGACGCGTCACCCGTCATTTTGTATGGGGGCTATACGAAAGCGTGGACCTACATAGCCCGCTTTCAATACCAAAAGTCCTACGTAAATATAACATATTTTCCCAAAATTTCATCAACCTACAGACGGACACACGGACAGAGTGACGGACATGGCTATATCGATGTAGAATTGCACGCTGATCAAGAATATATATCCTTTGTGGGGTCTACAATGATTATTTCGAGTAGTTACAAACGTAGTGACAAACTTAATATACCCCCCATCCTATGGTGGAGGGTATAAAAACGAGGAACGAGAAAGATGCATTGAACTATATCGGTCTCGGAACTATTTGGAACGAAGGAAATAGAAAGTACGATGAAAGAGAAAGATTCATTGAACTATATCGCTCTCGGAGCTATTTGGAACTATCGAACTATATTAAGGAACTAGTTCATTTTGGCTAAAAGAACTTGAAAGATCGATCCGTTCCGGGAACTATATTGCCCAACTCTAATGTCAATATCGTCAGCGTAAGCAAGTAACCTGTGTCTCTTGGTGAAATTGTGTCATTTCTCTTATGATCCGTATTTCGTAAATCCTTTTACAGCAGAATTTTGAAAAAGTCACACCTATTTTGGTAATAAACTCTTTGGAGAGGATCTTTCCTATTTTAACTGCGGACCTAGTATTAGTTAATGTCATCTTAAAAAACCGAATGAGCTTTGCGGGGAAACCAAATAGAAACATGGCTGGAGTACCTTATAACGTAGGTGGCTGTCGAAGGCCGATTTAAAATCGACAAAAATATGATAGGTGTCGATCTGAATTTTTTGTGTTAACCATATCATTTAGTCGTTCGCACAATATCTCTGACAATATATTATAAGAAATAGTGAGCACACTTATGCCACTATAGTTTGAGCACACATCCTTATTTTTTTCTTGTGGACGGGACACAGGATGTTCACGTTCCAATCATCGGGTACACGTTTTGGCTGCCAGATGGTGCAAACCAGTTGATGCATACATCTTATCAGCTTATCCTCTCCTTATCCTCTCTCTTAAACAGATCGGCTGGTAATCCATCAACTCCTGTGACCTTATTATACTTCAGTCGATTAATTCCTCCTGGCCCGACGGTTTACAATCAATACCATCTTCTGGGATTGGATCTGCAGTATCTTTGTCGTTTTCGCTACTATTGGATACCAACAGTTTGGAGAAATAATCTTTTCATATCGTGAGTACACTATATGTGTCAGTTACCAAATTAACTTGCTGATCTCTACAGGAGGGTGTCCGGTAAAAAAGCCATCAGTAGGATGTTTCACTCTATTGGAGACTTTTTGGATTTCATGCCGGCTCTTGTACATCTCGATTTTTAAAACTGCAAATTTTTCATGTCTCCCTTTTTCCTGTAAAAAAGACGTTTTTCCAATCTCCTTTTCTCCCGATACCCCTCTTGTGCTTTACGCGGCATATAGGGCACGACACTCCTGGTCATACCATGGGATCCACGGTAGAGGCCTTTTGTATCCAAGTATTGATGTTGTGACTTTTTCCCTATAGGGGACAATACGTTGGCACTGCGCCGATATCTTATCCAAAAGAGGGTTGCTTCAATTACGGAATTGGGGTGAATTAATTAGAATATGGTGTGGCTATCTACCTTGCTCTTCCGTGTCCTATTTCCGTGTCGTGGCTGTTCCAACTTTATTCGTTACATTTTATCGGTTACGTACTTTTGCTGTACAAAGGTAGTGATCCAAGTCGTTGTTTGCTCCTCTAATAAATATCTTCAAACACTGATACTTGACCTAGTTAATACATTTTTTCTGAATTCGGGCCACACTAGATTCTGCATCATCGATCAACTTATTGTCATGACCAAAACCTGCACACACATGGGAATTTTGGACATTACATTTGTTGCCAAAGTCTTAATATTTTTCAGATTTTATGCCATATTCCTTTCAGACTTATTTGTGATGCAGCTCTAAATGCTGAACACATAGTCTTTTAGCTTTTGCAGTTATTTCAATTCCGCCTAGAAATATTCATGGTAGAAGCCAAAGGGCCCGTCTTACATACTGGATGCCTGAGTTGGGGTAAGACAAGATCACATTTTCCCGCGGAGGTTTAAAACCTCAGCATAATGTGAACTTTCATTTCCTGAATACTTCAGCCGTATAAAAGTTATCTACAAGTGTCATTTGACTCGTCGCCGATAACAAGGAGTTTCCATACAATTTAACAACGTAAAAAAGAATGCAGTCCTCACATGCTCCTTCGGTGATTTTCGGACATTTTTGACTAACCAAGTGAAAATATATTTTCATTCCCATTATATTTCTAGTAAAGTTCGATAAAATCAGTGGAGTATCCCTCAAAGTCAACATTTAGTTTTACGGATTTGTTTTAGAATGTTAATAGAAAGTGGAACTACAAAGTTCGTGATGATACCCAACATTTTCAGAGTATCTCAAACATCTTCATGGACATGCCTTAGGTCTAGAAATCAGTAACTTTCGAACCAAATATATAAAAAAATTAAATCTATATATATAAAAATGGTGTAAAAAATTTATAGTAATTCATAAAATGCCAACGGCTAGGCCGATTTCTGTAAAATTTTTTGTCAGTTATTCCTATTTTCGAGGAGAAGGTCTTTACGGAAGAAAATTTTGGAAAATCTCTCTGGAAAAGTCGGAAAATTAGAAAAATCGAAAATTGAGTTTTTGTATGAAATTTTATTCCTTAATAGCGAGACGAAGTTCGCCGGGTCCGCTAGTATTATATAAAAACAAACTCAACAAAAAAAAAAATTAATTGGGCGCCATCTATGTATTTGTATGAACGTACCATAGAAACATTAGTCAATTATAAATAAAACAAGTAAAATATACATAAGAAGTGTAAAAAATTAAAAATTTGGGAGCCTGCCCTCTGGTAGTTGTTGAATATGCAAATAAAGGAGAACATGGGTCTATGATAAGAATCTAAAAATGTATTATTTGTAGTATATTCTCTACAGCAATTTGTGGAACTTTTCCCCTACTATTTCAACATAAAATTTAACTTACATAAATGTCCAGTTGTTTCTTATGACCACTAACTGCCCCCACCTCTTCACAGCAAACCAAAAACGATAGTAAAAGTGTATCTTTTGCGATTAATATAAAAACCAATTCAATTCTTATTATTGTTGTTGTTGCACTATTTTATTCTTGTTCTTATCTTTACAAACTCGGTAACTATTAAAGTATCCAAAAAGAAGAAAAACGAAAAATATCAATAAAAAATTACAACAACATCAATAGAATGGTTCTATTGTTATGCCTCTAATATGCTATAAACAGTAAACGTATGTTTTTTGTTGTCGCTTTTGCATTGTTTCTAATCGGAGGACACTCGACACATTTCATTGTTTTGGGCTATGCACAAATTATTCACGGGCGGACGGACTGGCAGGCGGACAGACGTACTCTCGAGTAAGGGAACTACCATACCCAAAAACCCATCAACCAACCACCAACAACATCGGCAGCAAAGCAAGACTTCTATCACTTTCAAGTGCTACTTGTTAGGCGGATAAATGAATGATTCTTATTGTGTATGCATCCGTGTGTGTGTGTGTGCGTCTCAATGGATAAAATTGGATAAATATGCTGTTATGTGGGCACGTTGGCCAATCAGAACTCAGTGTTTGGAAAGTGCATCTGTGTGTGTGGTAGTGGTTTATCCGCTGTGAAGTTAGTGAGGCATAAACCAGAAAACAACCCCGGTTTCCATTCTTTGTTTGAATTGAAAAGAAGCAGGCGATTCGGTCGAAAGGAAGCTAGGCTGGTGGCAAAGCAGAGTGAAGTCAGTCAGCATTGCGCAGTCGTTTCAAACAGACGTACTTTAGTGCGGTGTTAAAAAAGAACAAGAAAAAAAACAAAAATATTTTAGAGACGCACATAAGAGAACGAAAAAAAAACATAACGATAAGAAAAACTCTAACGAACTTTCACATGAAAAAATTGTTATAGATGAAGAATACGTATTGAATTTTATCAGTGATACGAAGCTAAGAAAATTCCAGTGCTTAACTTTTTTTTTGTGTGAAAAACCAACAAAATACACACAAACATTTCCAAAATGGTTATTAACACACCACTTACTGTGCCATGTGGCACTGTGAGTCCCCCCGCAACCAGATCTCGTGTACAAATCGAATGGGATATTAACGATACCGTGGTCCCGGTAGTAACAGAATTTGACGATTTTCATGACTGGGCCAATGGCCATTGCCGTTTGGTCTACTCGCACAACAGTGAAGAGGCCAAGAAACATGCCTCCGGTTGGGCCATGAGGAATACCAATAATCACAACATCAACATTTTGAAGAAAAGCTGTTTGGGCGTACTCCTCTGCACAGCCAATTGCAAATTGCCCAACGGCAATAGTGTTCACTTGAGGCCAGCAATTTGTGATAAGGCCAGACGCAAGCAGCAGGGCAAACCTTGTCCAAATAGGTATGTTAAAGACGAAGAAAAATCTAGAAATATTCTTAAACACAAATTGTTTTTCCTTTTGGAATTGAAAAACTAACTTTTTCTTTATGTTTTCTTGATTTTTCCAGAAATTGCAGTGGTCGCCTGGAAATCCAACCCTGCCGTGGTCATTGTGGCTATCCAGTAACACACTTTTGGCGCCGTTCGGGAAATGCCATTTTCTTCCAAGCCAAAGGCACCCATGATCATCCACGCCCAGAAGCTAAGGGCTCCAGTGAGGCTAGACGTCTCTTGGGTAGTGGTCGCAGAGCCCGCAGTTTGGCAGTTTTACTAGCCAGAGATGCAGCCCTCAATGATAAACTTACCAGCCTCAGAGGTATTAAGAGAAATAACAGCAAAATGGAACCCTCAACAGATGCTAGTGTGATCCAAGTCTCAAAGAAGAAGCGTGCAATGCGTGAAATTCCCAGCAATGTCTCCGCCGCCACGACTGAACAAATTCCCCAAACCGCCAACTATAATCAACATTTGTTGGAACAACAACAGCAATTTGACAATCAATCGGCAACATGGTTAACAGATCTCAATACACCTCTCTACAATACTGCCAGTACAACAGCAACAACCTTGCCTGAATTCACTTATCCCAGCCATCAACAACTTCCCTCCATGGAATCTAGCTACAATCTGCAATATGAACAAGCTTCCTCCTGCCTAACCTCACCACAATCTGCATACTCATATTCCCAGCAATATTCTCCCAACAATTCAGCCATAGATGAAAATCTGATGGGACAAAATCAACAAAACCCTGCCCTATATCCCACCAACTCCAGCTTGTTGTCCACAGATTTTACTTCAGCAGATAATCAAAAATGGATCTATGAAAATTGTGATGATGCCTCAAGTTTGACCAGCAGTTCAGGTTACAATTCTGATGATTACTATTATTCAACGTTTATGTCTTCAACCTTGAATAATTTTGATACCCCTGAAGCTGCACAACAAGCGCAATTGGCAAGTCCCTCATATTACAGCTCCACATCACCCATTGCAACTGATATCTACAATACAGTTTTTGAAGCTGACCTACCCTCGACACTGTACACTACTCCATCGACAACTGATAATTTCCAAACCAACCCCACCACCCACAGTCATCAGGCTGAATTCAATGATAACATGCTTCAACATTCTCCCCAATATCACAGCTTATCTGGCTACACTTCCGATCTCAGCAGCTCAAATAATGCCGTCGGTCATTCTGGACCTGACTTTTACTATAGCAATTCGATAAATGATAACGGCAATGAATGGAATATTCAAATGGAGAACTCCACCATTATGTACTCACAACAACAACAACAGCAAATGGATTCCAGCATGTTGAGTCACCAACAACAAATGCATCAAACACTAACAGCGGGAGTTTATTAAACATTTCCAAAAAAAAAAACTTCACTGAAAAGTGGCGCCCAATTGTTAGGCATTTGTTTTGTTGTGGCATGTCTTATAAAAACCCCTCCAGCTTGCCAATATTTTTTAAATTCTTTTTATTGCTAAGCTGTTGTATGTTGTCTATATCTTTATTGCTATAAATTTATTTATTTATTGGATTATTGTAGATTTCCCAATCAAGACTCTTTTTTTTCTTAGTTTTGTAAGTTTTTCGAATGTTGCCTCATATTGAGAAAATGTATTTAAAACAAACCCAAATTTTATACTTTGTATACTACAAGCGTTGTTCTAGTCTAGTCACCCACCTCTACCATCACTACCTTAGCTATCAACGAGCCTATACCTCCTCTCATCCCCATAATGTAAAGGAATTTCCTTTATATCTGTACGTTGGTTAAGTTTCATTGTAATTCTTGTTCCATTAAGTTTTACTTTGTTTCCATGATCTGTTCCAACATCGACATCATCATTACAATCAATCTTAAGATAGTTGTTAAGCCAAAGAATTAAAAATTTAAAACGAAAAAGTTCATAGTCAAGCATTTCTTTATTAGATTTCATTTTAATTTTAAGTTGCATTAGTTTAAGAAAATGAAAAAATAAGAAGAAAAAAATACAAAGGAATTTATTAAAAATTTAAATATTCAAGTTTTTCATTGAAGTGGGGAAGAGTAAAAAGGAAAAAAAGACAATATATCATGACGAATATTTTAAAAGCGGAAAATACGCTAGACATGCTATTTTAACAGGAAAAAGTATAACAAAAATAAAAACCAACAACATTTTTAAAGATGAAACGTGTGTGCCACTGATTTCGAAGTACGAATGAGAGAAGAAAATTAGGTTAATGGTTAAGAATTTTAATTAGTTTGTTTTTCTGCATTTCAGTGGATTGCAAAATGTCTTAGACGCTCACCGATGCCCGCAATGCATTGCTTTTTATACCCTACACCACTATGCGGGGAGGGTATTATAAGTTGGTTTTGGCCAAAAAGTTTGTAACGCATCGAAATAATGGTGTTCCCGGAGGGGAAGGAGCCTATTGATTCTGGTTATGGTCGGATAATATTTAGGGGTCGGAATGGGCAAAAAACGTATGTGGATAACGTTTTTTCCAAAGCGAATATCTCAGCTTCTATATGGGGTATACCAAAAGCAAAACTTGACAATGAAAGTAGAAAATATCACCTTTCTACTGATGTAAAGTAGGTTCTCGTAGGTGATCAAACAACCAAGATATCACAATAGTCGCAAATAAAACCCCAATTTTCATTTTTGCTATTTCAATTGCAATGACGAATATTACAGCTTTGGTTGGAAACTATCCAAAAGCAAAGCCTGACTATGAAAGTAGAAGATTCCATCTTTACTATGATACAAACTAGGTCGGCGTAGGTGATCACATAATGGAGATGTCGCAATAGTCGGTAATACATCCCATTTTTCCATTTTTTGGAAATCACGCTACAGGTCGCAATTTAGATCGGATCGTCACCAAATTTTAGCGTTAATGGGGGTCTCATAGAGGAAGAAGCCTATTGATTTTGGTGATGGTCGGATAATATTTAGGGGTAGAAATTGGCAAAAAACTTATTTGGATAAAAAGATAACGTTTTTTCCAAAGCGAATATCTCAGCTTCTATAAGGGGTATACCAAAAGCAAAACCTGACAATGAAAGAAGAAAATATCACCTTTCTAACAAAATTAGGTTCTCGTAGGTGATCAAACAACGAAGATATCAAAATAGGGTTCACGTCTTCATATAGCCCCCATAGAACGGTACCTCCCGATTTCCGATAGTTTGAAGATTGTGGCCTCAACATCACACTTAAATGGCTGAAATTTGGTATTTTGTCTTCGATGGGGGTATACAACTTTCCACCTGAAATTTCTCGGTATAGGTCTACGCCTTCATATAGCCCCCATAGAACGGTACCTCCGGATTCCTGGTATTTTGAAGGTTGTGGCCACAGTAATCCACCGAAATGGCTGAAATCTGGTATTTGGTATTCATTTGGGGTATTAAACTTTCCATATGAAATTTGTCGGTAAAGGTCCATGTCTTCATATAGCCCCATAGAACGGTACCTCCGGATTTCTGGTATTTTTAAGGTTGTGGCCTCAATATCCTGCCAAAATGGCTGAAATTTAGTATTAGGTCTTCCCTGGGGATAAACAACTTTCCACCTAAAATTTGTCGGTTTAGATTGAGTCCTTCATATAGCCCCCACAGAACGATACCTCCCGATTTTCGGTATTTTGAAGGTTGAGGCTGTGGTTATACATTTCTCTATTTTATTGCCTTATCTGAAGAGAATTTTAAACAGACAAATTGTACATACAACCATTTTTGTACCTATTATTGAAATATTTGTTGCACTTGCATAATTTTGCATATGTCATATGTTTTGATTGCAATTTAATCAGAAGCCAAACATATGCCCAATCCCAAAATTTGACATGAATCGGACCAAAAATAGGGGTTGCATAAAATTCCGCTGTCTACCCATGATGTTGCGATATCATAAAATGAATCCGACATCATCTCTCTATAAACTTCGAGCCTACCATTGCAAATGATTTGGTCCATTACCTATAGCATTTCCAAATTTAATGAAACATTTTCCAAATTAAATGAAACCTTTTCCAAATCATATGAAACCTTTTTTAAATTGAATGAAACCTTTATTTTTACAGTATTTTATTATAGAATGAAAAATGCCAGAGAAAGAAATAAAAAAGTATATGGGTTTCAAAGATTTTTATTTAAATTGGAATCTTAAGTAATGACAAAAAGTGCATTTTTTGCTTCCCTGCACTTAAACATTTTACAATTTGTGGGCATCAATAAAATAATCCTAAAGAGAGAATTTGGGTTTAAAAAATTGTTGTTGGATACTATGCTCAATTACCTCAACGATATTACGATATATTTTCAGATCGCATACTACCACTCTGACACACAATTTTATTTTTGAAAAGTTTTTTTTCAGTATGATTTCTTTTTAATTAACCAGTGTAATTTGAAGTTTTTATTGCCATATTCAGCAGTGTTGAACCCAATAGTAAGGTCACTTTCAACAAGTAAAAAGTATCAGTCGGCTTAGCCGACAGAGATATACCCTCAGTCTGTTGAATTTGAAACACTTTATTCCCAAAAATACTTATGTATTTAGGTGGCTTTAAAAATTTTGCGCGGTTTATACGCACAAAAATATGGGTTAGGATTAAAGTTCAAAAGGATTGAGGAGGAGGTACTTAAAGGTATGGAACGAGTCATACATTTTCGATAGATGTAGCGCCCACTGGTCATTTCAGTGGATCATCTTATAACTTTTGTACCAGTATTCCAGGAAGCATGGACTTGTCCACGGAAAACATAATATCGCTTTGAACAGGACCACAACGAACAGCATCGGTATACATTTCCAAGAGATCTTCGAACAGACTTTAAAATGCACTTAGACACAAATGTTGTAACGGAAGTTGTGCTTGGACCGATTGAGTCCATATTGGAACCTCATCTAAGTTTGATAGAAGTGTCACGATGTGCAAAGTATGGACCAAGTCGGTTATTCCATTCAAGAGTTATCGTGAGCACAAATTTTCTTAACATTTTCGAAATTTTGTGGGGGATGTACCGGAAGGAGTGGGCCGATATAACTTCGAACTTAAACTAAATTTGGACAAAATATTGCGATAGGCAAATTTTGGACCAAATCAGTTCATCCGTTCGAGAGTTATCGTGCGCACCAGCCAGACAGACAGACGGACGGACATTGCTATATCGACTCCAAAATGTCTGAAACACATTTCGTTCAAACATACATGGGGTCTAAAACCATTATTTCGATGAGGCACATTTTGCCCGTATGAAAGTGTATACACTGTGCAACATTTTTAAGGATTCGAACTGAGGATTTTTTGAAAGTACACACCCAAACGACAAGAAACCCTAGTTGGGCTTTGTTGTGTCAGATCCAGCTCGGATTTTATGGCCCCATCTAAACATGGTTAAATATTGTGTTTTTAAAGAAATTCGGGGCTATTCCTCTGAAACCAATGTGAATCTTCTTCTGACCTCTGAAGCAAATTTGTAGACAAGGACAAGAATAAAATATTTGGAGAAATAATGAACTCGAAAAACTTAATTTATTGCCTCAAATTTCAAAATATTTGCAAAAATTCCACAATTTGTATACATTTCGCACCGTATCTCCAAAACCGTTAATTTTTACTGAATATTTTCTTTTGAAAAAATATTTCTTGGAGTGTTATACACAACTCTTCAGAACATGCCATTGTTGTAAAATGCCTCCATGCCATTGTTTTCAGTACATTTTTCAACGACGATTTAATAAAAATGTCAAAAAAGTAGTGAAATTCGAAATGCGAGAATAAACTGTTGGTGTGAACTGTGTTGAAATACGTGCTGTAAAAGGTACGATGCAAAATACCGCTGAAACAACATGAAGTAAGCATTTTAGAGTTTCAGAATGTTCCAAAGAATTGTTAAGAACTTTATTTGGAAGATTTTTGCAGAAGGTTACTTGGTTCAACTCCCAATAGTTTAGCCGATACTGACCAGAATTTCAGCAATTATGTAAAATTTTCTTTATTTTATAGATTTTGATGCCCTAGATGAAGTTTTCTTGTGTGGTTTGTTCAACAGGTAAGTTCTACTAATTTAGGGCTACAATATTGCTAAAGACGGCAAGGCCAAATTCCTAATCGTTTCTGAGATAAAGGCCTGATAAATGCAAAAAGTGTAGTTTTAGCCCGGTTTAGATGAGGCCATAAAATCCGAACTGGATCTGACAGGACAAAACCCTGCTAGGGTTTTTGTAGTATAAATATGTGCTTTCAAAAAATACGTACTAGAAGTTGTTTGCATTTTCAGTGTTGCATAGTGATATACCCTCGTTTCCATAAATGCTGAGGGTATAAAAACCGTTGAAAACGCGTACGATTTTTTAATTTTTTTCTCTTTTTGAAATAGTCTGGATTATTTCTTTCAATAATAATAAAGGTTTCATTCAATTTGTAAAAGCTTTTATTTGATTTGGAAAAGCTTTCAGTTTTATTTGGAAAAGGTTTCATTCAATTTCGAAATGCTATACATATATTGTCAAAAATTAAACCAGACATCATGATTAAACCAAGCCCGTTCGTGGGTATTGATTTGGTTACGAAGTTTTTCGGCAAATCACACACACGCGACCCGAACGCAAAGTAAGAGAGCAAATGTTTTGATTTGTTTACTTCAGTCTTGTACTGAATTTCATGCAAGCAGGTTGATGCCGCTTTATTTGTTTATTTTTGGGTACACAGAAAAGATTTTGCAGTTGTACAGCAAATATGTGGAGGGAAGAATTTGAAAATGATTTTTGTTTTGTATTAATATTTTTAATGACGCAGAATGCCTCGTCTGCAATGCAACAATAAAAAATGTATGTATGCTTAGAAAGTCTTAAAAAATCATTTTACATACAATTTGTTTTTTCTCTCAAAAAAATTAACATATTTAGAAAAATACTTTTCAAATTATGAAGTTATTTATATTATTTTTAATTTAAGTCATACAAAGCGAACGCGCCAACAATATATTTTTCATTTCACACTCAATATGAAAATCATCACCCTGTTCTGTCAGTGTAATTTTACCCACACATAAACAATTTAAGCGCTCGCTCTTCTTGGTCGGCTATGGATTAAACTTATTCTCCACTGCGACACGCTCACGGAAGTATTGTTTGCAAAATGCTTCGTATATGTTCTTCAAAAATCATCGATTCATCAAAACTAGCTACGGATCCACCCTAGTTATCGATTTAAAAATCTTTTTGAAGCAAACGTGGTTTTTGGTATAACTAAAATGTATCTACTGGGTGCCACCGTGGTGCAATGGTATGCACACCCGCCTTGCAAGCTGAAGGTTGTGGGTTCGGTGGCAAAATACCCCTCAGTAATGTTGGCGACATTTCATGAGTATTTCAACCATGTAAAACTTCTCTACAAGTGGTGTCTTAAGACACGCCGCACAGTGGTCGAAATCACTAGCGGCGCGAAATTAATAACTTGGAAACGAATGGAGATATCTTTCTGAAATTTTGCACAAACTCAGTCTGTGTCCGTAAGTAATAATGTACTAAATATGAACAATATCGTCTAATGTTTTGGTATAGCCCCCATATAACGGTACCTCCTGATATTCGGTATTTGGAGGATTTAAGCCACCCTTTCCTTTCAAATTAATTGTAATTTGGTACTTAGGGTTTATAGTGATCACTAAACCTTTCCACCATATATTGTGGACATAGGTCCACGTTTGGGTATAGGTCCCTTTTAAGGTACCTCCCGATTTTCAGTATTTTGGGGGTTTAAAGCTACATTTTGTGGACATAGGTCTACGTTTTGATATTGTCCCCATATAACGATACCTCCCAATATTCGGTATTGTCAGGATTTTGTCAAAATTTTCAGACCAAATAAGCTGAATTTTGGCATAGGAGTATCTCGTTGGTTATATATCTTCTCCACCAAAAATTGTGAACATAGGTCTATATTTTGATATAGCTCCCTTATAACTGTGCCGACAGATTTTGGGTATTTTGAGGATTTAAGCTATTTTTCAAGGCCATTTGTCAGCAAGATTTGCAGCTATTTGCAGCTAAATTGTGGTTATTCGGAATTTAGGAAGTCAAATTTAATTAGTTAAAAAATGGACTGAACCTCAGTGGACATTGGTAGTTACGGTCCATTCAATAAAAGTATATTGCACTAAAAACATAAACATGATGCACCGCGTTACCTACTCTTTGTGCTTGTGGACAAAATAGAAGCAGTTAACGTATTAAATTTTTCATAATTATGGTCCATATCCGTTCAGATTTGAATAGTGCCCCCATTATGTCTTTCGCCAATTTGCTAATATTGTTGTTGTTGTAACATTGTTTATTATTGTATGTATTTTCGTTCTTCTGTTCAATCTATCTCCAGTTTCAGGAAAGTGGCTGCTTCGATGGGAGTTAGATGACTAGGTTTGGCAAAGCTGTTGAAAAAGTGCTCTGTGTCGAGCGGACCCATGTCACATACTGGGCAGATGTCTTGCACGGCGCGATCGATTTCCGCCCAGTAAGAATTTAGGCAACAGTAATATCCCGAGCGTAGTTGAGCCAAACATACTCTGATTTGTCGTGGTAGCTGACGCTCCTCAGCAGCGATAGTAGGGGGATGTACTTTATTCACACTATATTTGCTTATGACCTTAGCAACTGCGTCCGTATGAATGCTATTCAAACCTGCCTGATATGCCTGTTGATCTCGAAGTTCTCTCCTGTATCTCTAGAGCATGGGCCTATTCACCATATGGTGATTGGGACGGCTCGGTAACACCCGAGCAAGTACTGCAACGAAAGCATCTCATTGTGTAGCTGTCTGGAAGAATGTTTGCCTTCTCATGTGATGGTCCACTGAAGACTTGAGGAAGCACCCTGTTGCTATTCTCAGGCCGGCATTCTGACAGATTAGAATCTTATCCCACTTAAATTTGGGGACCAAACTGGCGCCGCATATCTTACCACAGACCGACCTAACGCATTATACGTGGTCAACAAGGTTTCTTTATCTGAACCCCATGTTCTGCCGGATAGGGACTTGAAGACCTGGTTTCTACATTTCAGTTTATCGTAGATAGCTGCGGCATGCGCGGACGACGTGAACGTAGTGTCGAATATAATCCCTAGAATTTTGTTGAAGTTTGTGGTCGGTATTCTGCTACCATCGACCACGACATTCAACTCTCTTCCATACCTCGCCTTCCATGTGGTGAACAGAGTGGCCGTAGATTTAGTAGCGGATATCTGCATATTCCTCGCGTGGAAAAGGTTTAAGATCGCTTAAATAGGGATGCCATCAGTAGTGCGATTCTCTAACTTATTTGTTGAGTTACCGACAAATGTCGGTAAAATTAAAACTCAAAATTATGAATCAAAAGTTCAAATAAAAGTTGACAACACTGTTGCTATCGGTAGATTTTTACGGCTACTTTTATTTGGTTGCTAACTTACCGAAAAATATCATTATTTACCGAATTTAAAATCATTTTATTATTGTTACCGATATTTGTCGGTAACTCAAAAAATAAGTTAGAGAACCCCACTACAGTGTAGGTACCTGACTCCAGGATCGTACAATCATCCACATACGTTACGATCTCAATGCCGTCTGGAGGGGGCGGTATACAGGTAAGGTAGAGGTTAAACGGTTCCGGAGATATCACCCCTCCTTGGGGAACTCCCTGTTTCATTCTACGGGGCTTGGACTTCTTGTTCCTGAATTCCACGTACGACTGGCGTCCACACATATAACTGATTATCCAACCTTTCAAGCTTGGCCGGAGGGTTGTCTGTTCAATGTCCTCAAACAGCGTGGAGTGTCTGACAGTACCAAACCGTACACGTTTACTCACACATTTCAAAAAATCGAGTTTTGAGAAAAACCCGTTTTAAGTTGGCGATTGAAATTTGACTTCCCAACTTAAAAAGGTTATTACAGAAAAAAACAAAATAACTACGTGGACCATATTTTGCAAACAGCTAGCCAGATATCACTGCTAAATTTCTGTGCAAGATCAGGCATTATTTGAAGTGCTTTAGTGCTTCATAATCTCAAAAAATATTTTTGTTGAATTATGCCAAACTCTTAGTAAATGAGCTGCAACTCATTGAGTTTGAGAGATATCAACATGAAAATTTTACACAAGATAAAATAGAAGTCGTAGAAAAAATAGAAATTGATAACTCAGAAAACGCATTTTTTGAGTTATGCCACTCTTTGAGTAAATGAGCGATATGTGGAGATGACGTGCTGCTTACGGAATCCGTGCTGATGATCGGCAATTAGATATCAATTTCTGACGCTGGCCTAAGGCCTCAAGGGTCTTTGCTACAGGCGACAAAAGCGAAATCGGCATGTACGATTCACTTTTGCTGACATCCTTGCCTGGCTTCAGTAGCAGGACCACTCTGCCCATTTTCCAGACTTCGGGAACAATGAAGGCGGCTAGCGACAGATTGAGATGAGGAAAGGTTTGACCAATGTAATCACTCCTTTCGATAGTTATCGTTCCCATCAGGTAATTTAGTTGGCAACCCTTGATTTTTAGAGCTTTGGACCATTATATCAGGAAGCATCGTCTTGCCCACGAAAAACAATATATCGTTGTACCTTCGGTAACGAATTTCAAACGATCCGCGAGCAGCAATTAATCTGCACGCAGAGAAGAGGTATTGTAGGAACAATCATATTCTAGGAACAAAATAGTATATTTTAAAAACCTGAAAATATATATATTTGGTGCAACAATATATTTCGTCTCATTATGGTGCCAGACACAAAATATATGGTTGAAACAACAATATATATTTTCAGATTTTTAAAATACACTATTTTGTTCTTAGAATATGATTGCCCCTACAATATCTCTTCTCTGCGTGTGCACATAAGCAAAAATGTTTAACTTTTGTGAGGGAGATTACCGAAGATGTTCTTCAATATAGACTTTCTTGGTAAGTAGAAAAAATCGGTAAGTCGTCATCAGACATTTGAGTTGTTGCTGGCAGGGTTATTTTGCATTTTTGAGGCATTATCGCAGGATGTATTGCTGCAACAAATTTCATGAAGATCCGAGAAGTGTTACTAACTGTACTTGTGCAAAAAATTTGGAAATTTTGTGTGGGTGGTACCTGAAGGAGTAGTCCATATTCAAGGCTTATCGGTGTCTGGAAGAAATATTTCGATGTGCAATAATTCTCCCTTCGAAAGTTATCGGGCGCACCATTTTAGCTAAAATTGTTTGAAATTTTGTAAGGAGTGTAACGATATGGCTCATCTTCGAACTTGATCTAAGTTTGGACTATATATTACAAGAAGAACATTTTGGATCAAATCGGTTGATCCGTTCGTGAGTTATAGTGCGCTCCAGCCAGACACACAGACATGGTTAAATCGACTCAAATTGTCTGAAACGGTTCTCGCCCAAACATGCTTGGGGTCTAAACCCGATGTGACACATTTTCGTCGTATCGAAGTGTATACACGGTGCTCTTGAATCAAATTTAAATGGAAGGTGCTAACACCTGGGAAGTTTTTGCGGATTCTGAAACCACAATGTTCATAGATGAGAAAAATCAAAAAACAAAAAAATCGCCGGAGCGCTTTTTACATAAATCGCATTTCAAGTTGACATTTTTTGGAGTTGTTTAGGTTTTCACGACTTTGCTTAGAAACCGCAAGTCCTATCAAAAGGAGACTGAAGAAAATGTTGTAGCTATAAAGATTCTCTACGATTGATCGTTACGGTATTTTCTTAGGTTTTACCATTTTTGAGATATTGAAGTTCAAATTGGGACAATGCACTGACTGTATCGCCCCCTTATAAAATAATGTCATGAAGGGTGCGCCTTAAATAACTTTTAATGAAAACCGCTTACACAGGGGAAGTTTTTGTGAATTCTGAAACAGCAATGTTCATAGATGAGAAAAATCCAAAAACAAGAAAAAATCGACGTAGGGATTTTTAAATAAATCGCGGTCAAAATTCACATTTTTAGGTTTTCATGATTTTGCTTGGAAACCGCAAGTCCAATCGAAATGGATCTACAGAAAATGTTGTAGCTGTAAAAATTCTCTACAGGATTGACGTTTATGATTTGCTTTCAGGCTGTAGCATTTTTCATATAAAGAAGCTCAGTTTACATTTTTAGGTTTTTTTGTTAGGGTTTCGCGATTTTGCTTGAATTCGGCAAGTCTTATCTGCATGGGACCTGAGAAAATCATATAGCTGTGAAAATTATCTACAAGACTAGCTCAGTAATTTTTCCTGGGTTGTACCAATTTTTTAGGTAAATAAGTTTAAGTTGGGAAATTGCAGTCATGACATTGTTTTATAAGGAGACGATACAGTATTTAATTGAATTTGAATTGTCCCAATTTCAACTTCTATATCTCAAACGTTGTAAAACCTACGAAAATATCATTAAGGTCAATCTTGTAGAGAATTTTGATAGTTACAACATTTGCTTTATTCCCATTTTGATAGGACTTGCGGTTTCCAAGCAAAATGACAAAAACCTAAACAACCTCTAAAAATGTCAACTTGAATCACGATTTATTTAAAAAGCGCTGCGGCGATTTTTTTTTTTTTGCTTTTTGATTTTTCTCATCTTTGAACATTGTAGTTTCAGAATCCGCAAAAACTTCCCAGGTGTAAGCACCTTCCATTTAAATTTGATTCAAGAGGACCGTGTATATACTGTCGTTAGCATAAAAGCTGAGGGTAAGAAAACAAAGCCACATCTCGTCAAACAAAAGTAACACTTTAAGAAACTGAACCCTTCGGAGAGTTGTTTGTCTATCATCATATTGGAAAGTCCTAGGAGATTAGATAAACTCAGACATGGTTTGCACAATTTTTGAGTACATGAGACTTGTTTTAAAACAATTGTATTAAGTATTGATCTGTATCTTTTGAATCTTCTCCAATATTTGGTGTAAGGATAACATCAGGTGTATTTAATTTTCTTATTACCAAGACTCATGTATATCTTCTAATTAGGCTTCAATCGATAATATACTGCTCTCGATAGTATTTTTAATATTATTAGGAAGAGTAGATTTATCTTATCCCTTTGCTCGGTTTTGGTGTAGTGAAAATAATGGGAAATCTCCCTGAATCAAGTGGCGCAAAAAATATGCAATAACCTTATCAGCTGTTAGTAAGTATCCCATAGATTTATCCTGCCTTATTATTCCTCAGTCGTTTTGCTGATATATTTATCCTGTTCTGGATAGGCGGTGTACCAATGTGTGGTACAACCATCAGTTTTGACTGTCAATTTTTGCTCAAATATCGGTTGCTTGCCAGTGTGACCGACTGTTTATTCAGGAAGCAATAAAATGTTTTGTGTTTGTTGGACGGTTTGAAAACAATCGAAATTTCCGAAAAATCTGTCAAAACTTATGGTGCGTAGCCCTCTTTAAGTGCCATATTTTTGGATATTATCTTCGACTTCCTTGCTCGTCTTTAGATTAGGAAGTGTCTGCACCAAAGCCATTAGTTTGAAGTTTCGTATTTGAAAAAAAAAAAAATCTGTTTTAATCCTTATTCCATTTCTCTCTTTTTTAGACAAAATATTTTTTCCTCTCGCAATTTCTCATGTACTACGTGTTTCCATATGTAGTATTCTTGTACCGATTTTGTAACAAAGAATTTCTGTTTTCGATTCATACCATCTTGCAAGATTAATTTGGAAAAAAAATTAAAATACCTCTAACAAAAAGTTTCAATTTTTATAGATGTTTTAAATTAATTTTCACATATTTTATTTTTTTAAGGAAGCCATGTCAACTAACTTTATGACAAAAATGCAAATAGAACTACCACTATCGCCAATACCTACAAATAAAATGTACGCCCCTTCTAATTTTGTATAAATTGCTGCAACTTACTTCAAAAATTGTTTAATTCTAATTCGTTTTCAATGACATGGGGTTTGATTTGTCAAAATACAAATAACTGTTCCATTGTTGTGCAAATTTTTCAAAAGCCAATTGAATTTGTAATTATTCGCAAGTTATCCTTTTTACAAAACTAATCAATTTGTCAATATTGGCATAATTAAGCCTAAATTGCAACAAAACAAATCCCCATATCCACAAAGGTGCAAATTTGCGAAATTGCAAAAATTATGCAAATTTTATGTCAAACCCAAAATCGATTTGGCAAACGTAAGTCATAATGCAGCATACCTTTCTTTTTTACAAACATTGGGATCATTTGACAAGTCAGATGGAAAAAAGGGATCAAGGATTTATGCTTCAATAACAAAAGGCTTTTCACGCGAATATTGAATTACATTAGCCTTCGTTTTGAAAAAAAACTCCCCCTAGATAAAAATGACAACAACACACAAAAGGCGAATTTAAATCTAATTTGCATAATACATTAATAAACAAACGACTTACAAACAAACACAACTCTGTCTCTCTCTCAGTCTCTATCAAAACAATGACATTTTTTTGCTATTACCTAAAAGGAGTCATTCAGTCAGTCGGCCGGTAATTCAGTTCAGTGGTTGGGTGATAATGATACAGAAATCCCTCTCATTAGCATAAATGCAGTAGTAAAAAACTGAATACAGCAACAACTGTGTAATCCCTTCTTATTTTTGGTTAAATGATTTAATTTGAGAGGACTGACTGACTCACTTTGTTGTGTGAGCGTGTGTGTGAAATTTGAGGCCTGCCGTAAAGGAGATGCTTTCGTAGACAGGAAGCACACGATTCTTGTAAAAGGCTGTTGTGTGATTTATTACAGGCATACACACAGTCAACGCGTCCTTACAAGCAAATTTACATAAAATGGAAATCAAAACATTAGATTTTCGTTTATGCAAAACTATTTGAAAAAGGTACTTCAATCGCAAGTACTCTCTTTTGCTATCTCTTTTGCAATTATGCAAGGCAGGGATGGAAGATGTTGATTACAAACAAAAAATTGAATAGAAGGCCTCTGTAGTAGGCTTTTAAACGATAGACGGCCTCCGTAGGAGGCTTCTATAGAATAGAAGACCTCCGTGGGAGGTTTCTATAGAATAGAAGACCTCCGTGGGAGGTTTCTATAGAATAGAAGACCTCCGTGGGAGGTTTCTATAGAATAGAAGACCTCCGTGGGAGGTTTCTATAGAACAGAAGACCTTCGTAGGAGGTTTCTATAGAATAGAAGACCTCCGTGGGAGGTTTCTATAGAATAGAAGACCTCCGTGGGAGGTTTCTATAGAATAGAAGACCTCCGTAGGAGGTTTCTATAGAATAGAAGACCTCCGTAGGAGGCTTCTATAGGGTAGAAGACCTCCGTAGGAGGCTTCTATAGGGTAGAAGACCTCCGTAGGAGGCTTCTATAGGGTAGAAGACCTCCGTAGGAGGCTTCTATAGGGTAGAAGACCTCCGTAGGAGGCTTCTATAGGGTAGAAGACCTCCGTAGGAGGCTTCTATAAAATAGAAGACCTCCGTAGGAGGCTTCTATAGAATAGAAGACCTCCGAAGGAGGCTTCTATAGAATAGTAGACCTCCGTAGGAGGCTTCTATAAAATAGAAGACCTCCGTAGGAGGCTTCTATAGAATAGAAGACCTCCGAAGGAGGCTTCTATAGAATAGTAGACCTCCGTAGGAGGCTTCTATAAAATAGAAGACCTCCGTAGGAGGCTTCTATAAAATATAAGACCGCCGTAGGCGGCTTCTATAAAATAGAAGACCTCCGTAGCAGGCTTCTATAGAATAGAAGACCTCCGTAGGAGGCTGCTATAGAATAGAAGACCTCCGTAGGATGCTGCTATAGAATAGAAGACCTCCGTAGGAGGCTGCTATAGAATAGAAGACCTCTGCAGGAGGCTGCTATAGAATAGAAGACCTCTGCAGGAGGCTGCTAGAATAGAAGACCTCCGTAGGAGGCTGCTATAGAATAGAAGACCTCCGTAGGAGGCTGCTATAGAATAGAAGACCTCCGTAGGAGGCTGCTATAGAATAGAAGACCTCCGTAGGAGGCTGCTATAGAATAGAAGACCTCCGTAGGAGGCTGCTATAGAATAGAAGACCTCCGCAGGGGGCTACTATAGAATAGAAGACCTCCGTAGGAGGCTTCTATAGAATAGAAGACCACCATAGGAGGCTTCTAGAGAATAGAAGACCTCCATAGGAAGCTTCTAGAAAATAGAAGACCTCCATAGGAAGCTTCTAGAAAATAGAAGACCTCCGTAGGAGGCTTCTATAGAATAGAAGACCTCCGTAGGAGGCTTCTATAGAATAGAAGACCTCCGTAGGAGGCTTCTAGAGAATAGAAGACCTCCATAGGAGGCTCCTAGAGAATAGAAGACCTCCATAGGAGGCTTCTAGAAAATAGAAGACCTTTGTAGGAGGCTTCTATAGAATAGAAGACCTCCGTAGGAGGCTTCTATAGAATAGTAGACTTTCGTAGGAGGCTTTTATAGAATAGAAGACCTCCGTAGGAGGCTTCTATAGAATAGAAGACCTCCGTAAGAGGCTTCTATAGAATAGAAGACCTTCGATTAGGCTTCTATAGAATAGAAGACCTCCGAGGAGGCTTCTATAGAATAGAAGACCTCCGTAGGAGGCTTCTATAGAATAGAAGACCTCCGTAGGAGGCTTCTATAGAATAGAAGACCTCCGTAGGAGGCTTCTATAGAATAGAAGACCTCCGTAGGAGGCTTCTAGAGAATAGAAGACCTCCGTAGGAGGCTTCTAGAGAATAGAAGACCTCCGTAGGAGGCTTCTAGAGAATAGAAGACCTCCATAGGAGGCTCCTAAAGAATAGAAGACCTCCATAGGAGGCTCCTAGAGAATAGAAGACCTCCGTAGGAGGCTTCTATAGAATAGAAGACCACCATAGGAGGCTTCTAGAGAATAGAAGACCTCCATAGGAAGCTTCTAGAAAATAGAAGACCTCCATAGGAAGCTTCTAGAAAATAGAAGACCTCCGTAGGAGGCTTCTATAGAATAGAAGACCTCCGTAGGAGACTTCTATAGAATAGAAGACCTCCGTAGGAGGCTTCTATAGAATAGAAGACCTCCGTAGGAGGCTTCTATAGAATAGAAGACCTCCGTAGGAGGCTTCTATAGAATAGAAGACCTCCGTAGGAGGCTTCTATAGAATAGAAGACCTCCGTAGGAGGCTTCTATAGAATAGAAGACCTCCGTAGGAGGCTTCTATAGAATAGTAGACTTTCGTAGGAGGCTTTTATAGAATAGAAGACCTCCGTAGGAGGCTTCTATAGAATAGAAGACCTCCGTAAGAGGCTTCTATAGAATAGAAGACCTTCGATTAGGCTTCTATAGAATAGAAGACCTCCGAGGAGGCTTCTATAGAATAGAAGACCTCCGTAGGAGGCTTCTATAGAATAGAAGACCTCCGTAGGAGGCTTCTATAGAATAGAAGACCTCCGTAGGAGGCTTCTATAGAATAGAAGACCTCCGTAGGAGGCTTCTAGAGAATAGAAGACCTCCGTAGGAGGCTTCTAGAGAATAGAAGACCTCCGTAGGAGGCTTCTAGAGAATAGAAGACCTCCATAGGAGGCTCCTAAAGAATAGAAGACCTCCATAGGAGGCTCCTAGAGAATAGAAGACCTCCGTAGGAGGCTTCTATAGAATAGAAGACCACCATAGGAGGCTTCTAGAGAATAGAAGACCTCCATAGGAAGCTTCTAGAAAATAGAAGACCTCCATAGGAAGCTTCTAGAAAATAGAAGACCTCCGTAGGAGGCTTCTATAGAATAGAAGACCTCCGTAGGAGGCTTCTATATAATAGAAGATCTCCGTAGGAGGCTATAGAAAAAAAGCGCCGTAGGACGCTTCTATAGAATAGAAGACCTAAGTAGGAGGCTTCTATAGAATAGAAGACCTCCGTAGGAGGCTTCTATAGAATAGACGACCTCCGTAGGAGGTTTCTGTAGAATAGAAGACCTAAGTAGGAGGCTTCTATAGAATAGAAGACCTCCGTAGGAGGCTTCTATAGAATAGAAGACCTCCGTTGGAGGCTTCTATAGAATAGAAGACATCCGTTGGAGGCTTCTATAGAATAGAAGACATCCGTTGGAGGCTTCTATAGGATAGAAGACCTCCGTAGGAGGCTTCTATATAATAGAAGACCTCCGTAGGAGGCTTCTATAGAATAGAAGACCTCCGTAGGAGGCTTCTATATAATAGAAGATCTCCGTAGGAGGCTATAGAAAAAAAGCGCCGTAGGACGCTTCTATAGAATAGAAGACCTAAGTAGGAGGCTTCTATAGAATAGAAGACCTCCGTAGGAGGCTTCTATAGAATAGAAGACCTCCGTAGGAGACTTCTATAGAATAGAAGACCTCCGTAGGAGACTTCTATAGAATAGAAGACCTCCGTAGGAGGCTTCTATAGAATAGAAGACCTCCGTAGGAGACCTCTATAGAATAGAAGACCTCCGTAGGAGGCTTCTATATAGAAGAAGATCTCCGTAGGAGGCTATAGAAAAAAAGCGCCGTAGGACGCTTCTATAGAATAGAAGACCTCCGTAGGAGGCTTCTATAGAATAGAAGACCTCCGTAGGAGGCTTCTATAGAATAGAAGACCTCCGTAGGAGGCTTCTATAGAATAGAAGACCTCCGTAGGAGGCTTCTATAGAATAGAAGACCTCCGTAGGAGGCTTCTATAGAATAGAAGACCTCCGTAGGAGGCTTCTATAGAATAGAAGACCTCCGTAGGAGGCTTCTATAGAATAGAAGACCTCCGTAGGAGGCTTCTATAGAATAGAAGACCTCCGTAGGAGGCTTCTATAGAATAGAAGACCTCCGTAGGAGGCTTCTATAGAATAGAAGACCTCCGTAGGAGGCTTCTATAGAATAGAAGACCTCCGTAGGAGGCTTCTATAGAATAGAAGACCTCCGTAGGAGGCTTCTATAGAATAGAAGACCTCCGTAGGAGGCTTCTATAGAATAGAAGACCTCCGTAGGAGGCTTCTATAGAATAGAAGACCTCCGTAGGAGGCTTCTATAGAATAGAAGACCTCCGTAGGAGGCTTCTATAGAATAGAAGACCTCCGTAGGAGGCTTCTATAGAATAGAAGACCTCCGTAGGAGGCTTCTATAGAATAGAAGACCTCCGTAGGAGGCTTCTATAGAATAGAAGACCTCCGTAGGAGGCTTCTATAGAATAGAAGACCTCCGTAGGAGGCTTCTATAGAATAGAAGACCTCCGTAGGAGGCTTCTATAGAATAAAAGACCTCCGTAGGAGGCTTCTATAGAATAAAGGGCCTTCGTAGGAGGCTTCTATAGAATAGAAGACCTCCGTAGGAGACCTCTATAGAATAGAAGACCTCCGTAGGTGGCTTCTATAGAATAGAAGACCTCCGTAGGAGGCTTATATAGAGTAGAAGACCTCCGTAGGAGGCTTCTATAGAATAAAAGAGCTCCGTAGGAGGCTTCTATAGAATAGAAGACCGCCGTAGGAGGCTTCTATAGAATAGAAGACCGCCGTAGGAGGCTTCTATAGAATAGAAGACCGCCGTAGGAGGGTTCTATAGAATAGAAGCATCTATAGAATAGAAGACCTCCGCAGAGAGCTTGTATGGCTTCTATGGAATAGAACACCTCCGTCGAATTCCTCTTATATAGAGAGGTTATCAACGGAACTTTAAATAAGTAATTTTAAACTTCCATCCCTGTTGTGAAGATGCTCTTAGTATTATCTTCTCATTAACAAATATGATGAAGACAATGACTAAACATGCGAGCGAGTGAGTGTTTCTTGTCGTGTGTATAGCGTGTGTAAACATCATTTATGCAAATAATGTTTTGTTTTTAAATTTAAGGAAACGGAAACATAATACACAAAATATTGTATTTAAATCAAAATATTGTAAAATGTTTTCCTATGACCTTCAAATAAATGCAGCAGAATTGCCTTAAACAGGCAAAAAAGGGGGAGGTAAGCAAAATGAGCAATTCAGAAAGGCAACCAAAAAGCAAAAGAAGGACGTGTGCGTCACCCAAGGCCGCCGTTATCTACTTTTTAATGGGCGTTTTATTATGGCCTTGAATTGCAAATGATTTCAATATTGAATTGATTTGAAAGTTAAGAGGCTTTTGGGTGGTGGTTGATTGCAATTTGAACAACAACGGCAGCAAAAAAATCAACCCCACACTTAAATAATTTAGCATAAATTTTGAGAGTCCTTTTCGTGTTGGTCCTTTTTAATAATCCCAACTATTAATCAGCTTATAAATGTTCAAAAATGATTGTGGTAAACCCTTTTTTTGGGTGTTAAATAGAATTTTGATAAGGTTATCAAATCGTATAATTGTTGAAATATAAAATTGTGGCATTTTTAGGAGTTTTTAATCCTCTAAAAACAAGGACCTTTTACATTTTAATAATAAATCTCAATAGAGAAACTGTCAAAATATTTAACCCTTTTCAATGGATGGAGGAATACAAACTAAAAAGGTATTTTTAATTTATTTTTTATGGGATGGATAATCCTGAAATTTAAATCAATGAACTTTGAGGTGTGACTCTCATAAAGGTTTTGTTAAATGTTAAAATGTCTTTATTAGAGTACTTTTACGTTGTACTAGGTTTAACAAATCCAGTGGATTTAAATTGTCAATTCGCGCCATGTAAATCCGCTCATAAAGGAGTTGAAGGAGTTTTTGGCGTAGTTTATGGGTTTGAAGTTCAGGTCTGCGTATTCACTATAAATGTTAGAGAGTTCCTTTCTTCGTGATTTTTAATATGTCTCCGTATTTCTGGTGACTGTGATACGGATCTGTACTAACCTCAGCTGGTTGCAAAATATAATACTGTATCCTTTTGTAGCAACTGTACTTTCTCCCTTTGAATTTGCTCTCCATTTGTTTCAAGTTGCCTCTCTTCAAAGGACCTTTTGTCCTAACCGACTTTGATATTCCATTCACTGACTGATATTTGTAATGAATAGAAGTCATGGATTGTTGAACATCATTGACATTGACTTTTATTGACATTTACGATCGCAATTTTTGACGTGCCTAAAACATTATTGCCAAAAAAATAAGGTCAAAGTGGGCCGCCACTAAAGCGTAACAAAAGCACCAACAATTGAAATCGGCAATGTTTACACTGGAAGTGTGAAATTTCTCATTCAAAACTATTTTAGAAACAATCGATCGATCGATTGAACAAAACATGTCATTGTTCGCAAGTAGGCAGTTGTCATCATCATCGTCATCTGGTTAGTAGTAGTTTTATTTCATTCTAAACGAATGAACCTACCACAATTAGTGATACTTGAGAAACAAAAGCAGCCACCATTGAGAACAAAGAAAACAAAAGGATCTACAAATGAATGCAACTTTTGACAGTTTGACCATTAGCAAGGAACCGCAAAAAAAACCCGACATTCATTTGACACTAACAAGATCTTGCCTCATAGACCTTGTTTTGTGCAAGCTAAAATGCAGGTAAACGAAATCATATTTTCCACAAGAAAATCTTAGTGGTTGTTATTGTGTACAAAAGAGAAGCGCTCGTGCGTGGAAATTTTTGGTTTTCAAGGGCTATGATTTGGACAATTCGGTAGCTTTCAAATAACTTTTTAAATATATTTTTATCGATATTAGAAAGCAAAAAATATATGTACATATAGTCAAAAAAAAAAAAAAACACTGTAAATAAAAAATAATTTAAAAAAATTAAGTTTCAGTGTTTTATTTAGAAATACACTTAAAACTAGAAAATAATTTGTCGCTTAGCCTCAATAAATATATTCTTTCTCATGATGGAATCTCTCAAATAAAACGCTTACATTTAAATTATATATGGTGGCAAAGTTAAACGGCAACCGTTTTATTTGAGAGATTCCATCATGAGAAAGAATATATTTATTGAGGCTAAGCGACAAATTATTTTCTAGTTTTAAGTGCATTTCTAAATAAAACACTGAAACTTAATTTGTTTAAATTATTTTTTATTTTTAACTTTTTAGTAAATACATTTTTTTTTTGACCACTGAGAACCCCAAATGCCAAATTACAGTCCATTTGAGCAGAAAATGTAGATTAAAATGGTTGAAATTGGGTGGTACCGTTATATGGAGGCTATATTAAACCTTGACATACGTCCACAATTTTTAGTGGGGAAGTTCCTGGACCATTGAGAACTCCAAATGCCAAGTTACAGCAAATTCGGGCTAAAAATGAAGACAAAATCGTCAAAATACCAGAAATCGGGTGGTTCCGTTATATGGGGGCTATAGGAAAAAATGGACCCATATTGGTTTTGGTTTCATATTCATGTATTGTCATCTAAATCTAAAAAATGTGCAAAGTTTTAGTTCGATTGGTCAACTGCAACCGTGTTAAAAATCAGTTACCAGATTTGAAAAGGGGGTCAAGTTAGACACCGTAAAAACACTGTAAGAATGGCCCGATATTAGTTTTGATTTCATATTCATGTATTGTCATCCAAATCTGAAAAGTGTGAGCCCGGCTGGGATTCAAACCTGGGTCGTCCCCAACTAACAGACAATGTTGCTGACGTCTTAGCGTTCTAAACCACAAACCACTTAAAAAATCTTTCGATGTGAAAGACATATATACAGTCTACGATGGAAAAAAGCCATCGACTGTAATATGAATGCAACATTGAAAAAATTGATTTCTGGAATAGAAGGGGGACAAATGAGTCGTCTTTGGAAATAAAAAGCTTCAATTTGAACTTCACAAATGCAAAATTGCAATCTTGGATGTATAAATAGGAGCTCCAAATGGCCAAGATTGTCTAGCAACAACAATAACATCTAATATTCCTGATGATGTTAGCCTAACCAGCTAACGAAACGATCGTCGCATAGTGGTTGATGTGTGTGTGTGTGTGTAGGACTTCGCTAGATATCAATTTTTCAATGTAATCTCCTTAGGTCATAAAAAGCTCGATTAATTAAATTAATTAAATCTCACAAATAATGGCCTTCGCCCCTAAAAAGGCAAAAACTTACAAACGTGCAAAGTTTTAGTTCGATTGGTAAACTGCAACTGTGCTAAAAATGAGTTACCAGATTTGAACTAAACACACACCAAAGCAAGTTAAATAAAACACTGTAAAAAGAAAAGCATTTTATATGTGTCCTCGTACTTAAAAACTTACAATTTTTTAAAGTTATACACGGTGTGTTTTAAGTTTTTCCAGATTCTGAAACTACATGGTTCATAGATGAGAAATCTCAAGAAACGAAAAAAAATCGCCGGAGGGATTTTCACATAAATCGCGATTTAAGTTCACATTTTTAGGGGTTCTTAAGATTTTCACGATTTTACTTGGAAACCGCGAGTCCAATGTAAATGGACTTAAGGAAAATGTTGTAGCTGTGAAAATTCTCCACAGGATTGACCTTTATGATATTTTCGTAGGTTTTACCGTTTTTGAGATATAGAAGTTCAAATTGAGAAAATGCATTGACTGTACCGCCTCCTTATAAAACAGTATCATGCTCAGTGCGCCTTAACTAACTTTTGATTAAACCCGCTTACACATGGGAAGATTTCGCTGATTCTGAAACAGCAATGTTCATAGATAAGAAAAATAAAAAAATCAGAAAAAATCGCGGGAGGGATTTTTAAATAAATCGCAATCAACATTCACAATTTTAGGGTTTTTTTTAGGTTTTCACGATTTTGCTTGGAAACCGCAAGTCGTATCGAAATGAGTCTAAAAAAAATTTTGTAGCTGTGAAAATTCTCTACACGACTGAACTTTAGGGTTTTTCGTATGTTTTACCATTTTTGAGATATAGAAGTTCAGTTCGAATTTTTAGGTTTTTATCTTAAGTCTTCAAGATTTTGCTTGGAAACCGGAAGTCATATCAAAATGGGACTAAAGAAAATGTTGAAGCTCTGAAAATTCTCTACAAGAGTGGATGATTTATTTTTTCCTAGGTTTTACCATTTTCAAGATATATAATTTTAATTTGGGAAATTGCAGTAATGACATTGTTTTATAAGGAGGCGATACAGTCAGTGCATTGTCTCAATTTCAATTTCTATATCTCAAAAACGGTAAAACCTACGAAAATATCATAAAAATCGATCTTGTGGAGAATTTTCACAGCTACAACATTTTCTTTGTGCCCATTTACATAGGACTCGCGGTTTTTAAGCAAAATCGTCAAAACCTAAAGAACCCTTAAAATGTGAACTTAGATCGCGATTTTTTTGAAAATCCCTCCGGCGATTTTTTTTTTGTTTCTTGATATTTCTCATCTATGAGCATTCTAGTTTCAGAAAATGCATAAACTTCCCAGGTGTAAGCACCTTTCATTTAAAATTAGTTAAGGGGCACCGTGTATAGAGAAAAAAACTGGTAAAATTTTTAGATTCTTGTTTGATACACGACGAAAAAATTATTTTAAATTAAACATTTTAAAATTAATTTTTTTCTGCTTGTATGAAAGGAAATGTTTAATTGTACACAGAGAGTTCCTGTCAAAAAGTTTGACGTATAATACATACGTCGAAAACGTGGTATACCTTTCCAAAAATAATAGGTTTTTGACAAAAGTAAAATGATAGAAGATTAGGAGTTCCAGACGAGGCTAGAATACATTTTACACGGTTCCGAAAGTAGAGTTTATCCATTAGTATTCTCCAGGAATGTAGTCTGAAAGGTCTCTAAGATGATGTAAACTTATGAAGACACGGGTGTCAAGAGAATATCAGAACCGACATAAAAATAGCATAGAAATAGACTCAAAGACTCACCTACATTACTAATGCCCGTTATTTCAACGCCTAGATAATCGGTTACGTAGCTGCCCATTAGTTATCTTTACCTGCGGGTTTGGTAATTTCTACGTGCCATTTACCGAGGCGTGTAGTTTTTAAAAACATGTGGTAACATTGGTGATTTTCATTCATGATTTCGCAAAATCATTGCCACGTATATGTGTTTTACATCTTTTAACACAATGGCAACGATCAACCATGCAAAATCCTTGGTGTAAGTAACACAAACGTTTTTAGCCAGGTGACGTTACCTATGAGTTGAAATTATAAAATTTTGCTTACACGAGAGATGCCTATGAACTCATAGATAACTATAATAATTGTTCCACAAACATCCCAGATGGGACAAGGGAGACTTCTCTCATATCAATGAGTGCACGCCGATTCATATTGGCTCAATGATATGGGACCTACTTTTTATTGCCGAGTCCGAACGGCGTGTCTTACGACACCACTTGTAGAGAAGTTTTTCATGGCTTAAATACTCAGGAAATGTCGCCAGCATTACTGAGGGGGAATTTTGCCACCGTTGAAAATTTGATGTTGCTTGGCCTGGGATTCGAACTGCAGACCTTCTGAGTGCAAGGCGGACGTGCTAACCATTGCACCACGGTGGCCCCCATAGATAACTATGCATTGAAATTACGGGCATTACAGAAAAAATGAAAAGACTGGGAAAAGAACAACAAAAAAAGCGTAATCCCTAAACAGACTGTTATGATGAAGATATCTATACACCCGAGGATAACGAAAAAAGACAACAACGTGCCTGTCAGTGTACTAACACTCAGAACCTTGAAAAAGACGTTCCTACGGAATCTGCTAGTACAATCCTCCAAGGAAGCTTACGTTCAAAGAGGTCAATGGCGCATAGAGAGTTCATACTCCCTTTGTTAATCGAGTCATTCGTTTAATGCCTTTATGACTATATACGAGTATTTGTTCCCAAAAACATCCCTGAAGTGACAAAGGAGTTTTCTCTCATATCAATGAATGCCCGCCGCTTGATTTTATCCCAATGAGACCTACTTGTTTCAGATAAGTTTTACATGGCTGAAATACTGAGGGTATTTTTGACACCGTAAAATATGTTATGTTGTCTGGCCTGGGAATCGAAATTTTTAAGTTTACAACTCTTCGAAAACTGAAAAAATCATTGTACGGAGCATCTCTGGTTGTTCTTTATTCCAAAATCAAATTTTTTTCTCATTTGCCACAATTTTCAACAACTATGATTTTTTCTGTACCAAAAATAATTCCGGATGTGGCAATACTATTGTTTGCACATTGTTGTTCGGTTTATGTATTTGCTACAGACACTCAAATACAACGCTGTAAATTATTGTAGTAAAGACACAAACTAGATGTCAATGTGCATACCCTGTTATACACATTTTCTAGCATGCGAGAGAATTGTTAATTATAAAATTACTGTGTGACACACAAGAAAAGTATTAAGAAGCTCTGCCGACAGAGAGCCTTTACAAAAGAAAAGAAATAAAACATTGATGGCTTTTTTTATTGGGATAGATGCTACAATTTTGATTTTTCAAAATAGTCTGGCTTAATCCCATTGTTTTTGTTTTAATATTTTAAAACAACTAATTTATTAGTGGAAACAAGGGAACTGATGAGTGGCGAGGATCGAAACTAGTCTTTCCTGCCTTACCCCTTGGCGAACAATGCCAAACTTTTTCCACTAATAAATTAGTTGTTTTAAAACATTAAAACAACAACAACAAAGGGAATAAGCCAGGCTATTTAAAAACAACAAAAAAATTAATAAATAACAAAGTAAATAAATAAAAATAAAACAATTTTTTAGGATTCATAATAAGTTGTGGAAGTTCCCAACACAAATTTTTTAGGCTTTTGGGGGTAGGTACCGTGGTCCTAATTTTTTCACTGGCATACCTAATCAACACGGTTTGCAGTTAATAAAATAATCGCATTTTAACAGAGACTTCTTTAAACTTTAGTGGGAAGGATGTATGAAGAGTAGCCCCAAATATTAGATCATTTGGGGCCCATTTTGCAAAAATTAAAAATATACAAAATACTTTTTAGGGAATACAACTAAACAAATTAGTGTGTATTTTTTTGACTACCACCACGAGAGCAGTGACCTTAAACTGGATTAATGAACAAAATATTAAAATTTTGCGGAGTATTGGAATTGGATCTAATTTTAGAAATTATTCCTTTAAATAGTTATCATGCCAACCAGTCTGTGTAGTTGGTCACGGTATGATTTTTTGATTCACAACTCAGGCAGTTTGGAAACGAAAGGACTACCTTCAAAACGACCAAACTTCCAACAATCTTAATTTGCACTTAACAGAAGGTTTTGAACTTTTGTGAGGGAGTCACCAGAAGGCGTAGTCCAAAGGTACATCTTGGAACTTGGAAGAAATTTGTATATGTCGAAAACTTAATTTACTTATGAAGAAAGTTACAGCGTTATTGTAAGTTGTTTTAACGAACTTTAAACAACATCTATAAAATTATAAGAAAATAGTAATCGTTTTGTTGGTTATTTTAAATCTTTCCCAAGAAAAGACTATTGTGATTCGGCTTCAAAAGTGATTGTTATCTCACCAACATCTGCATATTATAGGAGTACAGAAACGTCCTCTCGAACACCATGTTATAGTTCTTCGGTTACAAGTTGAGGAAGGAACTATCTCATATCAGAAGGGAAATATAAGTGCATGAGTGTGGAGTTACAAATAGCAGTTCACATGCTCGTTGTCCAATACCTGTCCAATACTGAGCTAAAGAGAAATATTGCAATTTGGATGGTCATATTATGAATATTCTTCACCGAACTCATTTATTAACTTGCTTGGAGTAGAATAGCATGGAAAGCTTCGAGTTTCCCGAGTACAAAAAAACTTAAAATGGCGATGTTCCTAAAGCAAAAAAAAAAAAAACATGGGAGTAGAACAAAGTAAAAAAGTGCCGAAGGCGATTAGTGATTTGCCTGCGGGTTACACTTCGTCGTTATCCATCGATCGTGACCAAATCTCTCCCAAGATGTACCAGCCTCTGCATTTACGGTCGAAGGAATGAAAGGAAGGAGGGGACAGAGAAGCTCAGGGAGAGTTTAGCCTTGACCCAACAATCAGACTGGAAGCAACACTGACTCCGAATCCGATAGCAACAGCGAAACAACCAAAATCGTTGTAGAAATCATCACTAAAGAGAGTAATTACAACATGGAGGACGAAGTGAGCAAGAGCATCGCAAAGGCCACAACTGATAAGAAGTAGCTGACAGGGACTCAACGACGTTAGTTGTATGCAGTAACAGGCGCGGCTGAACAACAGAAAGCAGCATGTTACCGACGACATAAAGCAAAGAAGAGGATAAGATTCGCGAAAAAAACAGAAAACTGCGAAAATACCAAAGAAGAAAAAGAAATGTTCACGACAAAGTAGCCAAAATGCAACACAGGGACAAACTTTGTTATGTGATGATGGATGCAGGCTAAGTAAGGACTATCAAATAACCATTGAAAAATTTGTCAACGACAAACTCTTGGACCACATCTTACAATTGTAATCCTTAGCAGAGAACCAAAGGGGAGCCTATTACTGTACATTTTCGATCTGCATGCTTACAATATCATAACTAAATCTGGTGAAGAATGATGAATTCCCCACTAGACCAAAACGATGGTGTACGTCAAGGGATATGGCAGCAAAGTAGAGACGAAACGCATGTTCGAAGTCTTTTATGAACACAAACATACTTAGGACATGAAGAGATAGATGGTGAAGGAGGATAGCTCTCTCCTCATGGAAGGACACGACGATCTCTAAAAAGACTAAGGGCATGGTATATTACGTCTAAAATGTCATCTGTTTCCAGACCAGTTGAGGTTTTTTGATAACTTGTAAGTCGACAAGTAATATGGACAAATGAAAATACAGATGACCATAATTTAATTTTTTCAGATAGTTTGGAAGTAGTTTTTTTATTAAAAAATATTGTAGCATTATTTGATGTTGTAAATATTCTGAAAAAATCTTTGAACATTTATATGAGATTATTTCTACTTAGAGCATTTTGAGTAAAGTACACACGGAAACACTATCGGAGTTTTTTATTACCCTCCACCATAATATGGAGGGTATAATTAAATTTGTCATTCCGTTTGTAACACATCGAAATATTAATCGGAGACCCTATAAAGTATATATATTCTTGATCAGGGTAAAATTCTAAGTCGATATAACCATGTCCGTCCGTCCGTCTGTTGAAATCAAGATACAGCTCGCAAGTTTTAAGATAGAGCTTTGTAATTTGGTGTGGACGGTTATATTCCTTCTAGGATGTTTGGTATTGCAAATGGGCTATATCGGTCCACGTTTTAATATAGCCCCCATAGAACGGTACCACCTGATTTTCGGTATTTTGAAGGTTGTGGCCACAATAATCCACCGAAATGGCTGAAATTTGTTACTTAGTCTTCTTTGGGGGTATAAAACTTTCCCCCAGAAATTTGTCGGTACAGGTTCATGTCTTAATGTAGCCCCCAATACAACTCGTGGTGGAGGGTATAACAAGTTCGGCCCGGCCGAACTTAACGCCGTTCTTACTTGTTTAATATTAAATTGCATACTCCGAGGTATCTACTCCAAAAATTTCGTCTGACATTTTTGCCTTTGTTCATTTATCAAAAATTTTTATAATTTTTACAAAAAATACGTAATTTAAAGTAGGGCATTTGTATGGGGTTGGTATAACCCGTGAAGCTAAGTGAATAATGTATGGTGGGTAGATGTTTTGTCTATTAAAACGAAAACCAAATTTACAGCCATTTCCGTTGGAAAATGTTGCTAAAACCTTAATTCTGGAAATCGGGAGATACCTATACACTCCGGTTCATCTGAATAGAACCAACCAATATTTGTCTGAAAATACCGTTATATCTGACGATAGGAGAGGCATTGTAAATTATATTTTTGTGGACAGGTAGAGTATATAGTAGCCGATATTTTCAATACCTAACATGTTTCACATATGCGTTATAACGGTACTTTTTACACGCCTTATGAACAAATGTCAAAATATTAGCATGTTTTAATGGTTCACCAGGATAGAACCACCATAAGAATTTACACAAATCATTTGTCAGATGTGGTAAACTTTTACAAAAAACTATTTATATTTATAAATAAAGGCCGTGAGTGTTGATTGCCAACAAATATTGTGCAAAAAATGTTTATAAGGGTCTTGGAATTTGATGAAAATCGATGCTTAGAGCTCCAAAAATATTCTTATGAAGAAATGGGTAGAAACAATTTGTAAAGTCAAAATTTTATACTGAATTATGTTCAAAATTTTTTAGACTACAATAAAATTACAAAAAAAAGTCACATTTGATAGGTTTATAAGTCCGAAACAGAGGAAATGTGGTAAAGATATCTCAAATTTCTACCTTTCCAATCCAAAAATTGATAGTTTATCTCAGGGAAGTGAATGCAAATCGATGGGTTCCACCCAGTTTTGTTGGCTGTAGACATATACAGGTCCAAAAAATAAAGAAAATCCCACCGCCGAACGTTTCATTTCAACGTCAAGGTCTTTGATTTAGAAGATATCGCGTGGCATGAAAAATACAGAAACATAGTCGCTCTTTTTTGTGTAATAACGGATCAGAAATATTTTTTCGGTACTCATACCATGAATAAAAGATGTGTGAACACCATAACCATAAAAATTAAACCCTTTCCTTTCTAAAAAATTAACGTCTGCCGTCCCCTATCGATAAGTTGTTTCTTCACATCGAATGGAATGACATGGAAATGACATGGAATTGATGGTGACTGCAAAATTAACAGTGAAATGTGGTCCACATACCCAAAATACCTTATGTGCGGAGGTACCGTTACGAGGACGATATGATTCAAAGTTAGCTATATTCACCATACTCAGTGTAATCATATCTATGCATATACACATGTAACAACTGTACCAAATTATATCCGCTTACTTCAATTAGTTTAGGAGTTATTAATTTTCCCCTCTAGATTTGAATTTTGCCCACAGTGCACCGCCTCGAAATTTTAGGTTTATAACGAGGAACGAAGAAAATAGAAACAAAAAGTTAGTGGATGTAGGTCCGCATTTGGGTTCAGCGACCATATAAAGATACCGCCCGATTTTCGGTTTTTACATGTGTTCAAAATCAAATTATCAAATTCCTTTAGTAAAACATTTTATCCTTCTAACACGATTCTTTTTAGGTCCTTTTCGTGCTTTCTTTCTTGAACCATAGTAAAAGTACAACAAGATGCGATTTTTCAAGATCCAGGTAGTTTTCTTATTTTCACATAAATACATTGACTCAACTGTAGTATCGAGTAAATCTATATATATAAAAATGGTGTAAAAAATGTATAGTAATTCATAAAATGAGAACGGCTAGGCCGATTTCTGTAAAATTTTTTGTCAGTTATTCGTATTTTCGAGGAGAAGGTCTTTACGGAAGAAAATTTTGGAAAATCTCTCTGGAAAAGTCGTAAAATTGGAAAAATCGAAAATTGAGTTTTTGTATGAAAGTTTATTCCTTAATAGCGAGACGAAGTTCGCCGGGTCCGCTAGTTACATTATAAGGATGACAAAAACTAATTTGCAATATTGGAGCGTATACGTTTTTGCGTTAGTTATACCTATTGCAGACCACAGGGCCAACCAATAGAAGACCACAGTGTCTTCTTAGCGAATTCCATAGAAGACTATGATCACTTTTTATAGAAGACAATGTGGTCTTCTAATAGAATACCATAATGTCTTCTCCTCCTATAGAACACCACAAGATCTTTCTTTAGAAGACCACAAAGGCTTCTTATAGGTATACAAAAGGTATTCTTCTTTTTGAAGACCTCAAGGGCAAACAGGATTATTCTAATAATTTGTTTTCATTAAAAAACACATTTTCCAATCGTATGGCTTCTATCAAAGAAAACATTTATTGTTGCATTTTTAATTTCTGCAACACAAGCCCCATTTGTAAACTTTTAGCCTTTTAGTTAGAATTATAGCAAACGCAATAAGTATGTTAATAATTTATAATACAATAACAATCTAAGATCATTTGGAACATAAATCATTGACAATTCCAAAGTCCGCAACAACAACAATAACGAGAGTAAATCGGATTTTGTATTTGAACTCATTGTGTCAAAAAATTAAGAACACTTGCGGTTTGTTATGCATTTCCGGGTTATGATGGTAATGATAGCTCAGCGAATGATGATGACGGGGATGGCACCTTACATCCCCCCAAAAATTCTAGTTTCAGTTTCGGAAGCAAATTAATTTGCAGTCCCCATTTCCACAATACAATGAAGATAAAACAACACGACACACAACACCTCTGACACCCCAGAGGCAAAACATATCAAATGGCAAATTCGCTTAACGTAATCGTCCGTGCTAATGATCAAATTGAAAAGCTTTTTTATCACACTTCTGTGGGCTATCATGGTATATCACTTGATATTTTATTCCCACCAGCAGGCGATTGTCGAGCTTTGCCACCTTCCCCCACCTTAGTGCGGGGGAAAAATAGATGTTAAAGGTAGTTCATGGACACAGGCGGCACTGTTGGAATGTATTGCAGCACCACTGAGCCACTACTACTGCTGTGGATGATTTTGTCTGATTATTTGTTGTGATCTTTGGTGTCCAGCTCATCAACAGGTGGCCTTAGCATAAGCTGCTGTGTGACGATGACTGTGCCAAATCCCAGGCTACAAACGAAATAAATAAAAGTATGCCGCACAACCGAGCGTTGTTTTATCGACGTAAGCGATTGAAATGTATTTCTAACTGCTCTGACTGGGTTATTTTTGGGGGGTTAATTAGACCGGATCTGTCGATCTTCATTGCCTGTCCATGGAAGATTTGTTGGATAAAGATATGATAGCAACAAAAAAAAAAAAAATAACATAAAAAGGAGAAAACGTGAGTTAAGGGCTCACACGCATTTCAACTCATAGAAATTATATTAAACTAGCGGACCCGGCGAACTTCGTGTCGCTATTAAGGAATAAAATTTCATACAAAAACTCAATTTTCGATTTTTCCAATTTTCCGACTTTTCCAGAGAGATTTTCCAAAATTTTCTTCCGTAAAGACCTTCTCCTCGAAAATACGAATAACTGACAAAAAATTTTACAGAAATCGGCCTAGCCGTTCTCATTTTATGAATTACTATACATTTTTTACACCATTTTTATATATATAGATATTTAATTAAGTAATGCGGTCATCGCAAATCCCACCTCCTAGATATGTGACATCAATTTTAATCACTCGAGATAACGAAGAATATTATAACATCTGAAGAAGAATATTATAACATCTTCCTGGAAAAATGTAATTCACAAATCCTTTAAAAATTTACCTCTCCTACACCTCATTTGTGTCTAGAAAATGTTGTAATTTCTGAATAGACTGTTTAAAACGGAATGCGTACTGTATCTGGCCGTTTCCATTTTTAGCTCCTTTACAGCACATTTTCAAAATTAATTAATTCTGTATACATTAACCAGGCATCAATTTTGCAGAAACCAAATCCTCCGATGAAACTGAAAGAAAATTTAAGTTTATTTAGTATATACCGGTTTTTTTATGTCTGTAGTAGCAGTGTAATTGTGGACCCTATATAAAGAGTGGACTCTTACTTATTTACTTAAGCAAATATAACATTGGTTGCTAAAGAATGATTTTGAAGAATAACTCTATGGGAAGAATTTTGTACTCTACAGGATGTGGTATTTTATATGAAAATCCTTTGGTCATTTATAAAAAGATTTTGTGGTCGTTTGTAGGAAAACTTTGTGGCATTTCGTAGGAAAAACATGTGGTTTTCCACAAGAAGACTTTAGGAACTTAAGTAGGAAAACCTTATGTAATCTTTCGAATTCGTAAGATTACATAAGGTCCAATACCTCGGGTACCTCCCCCACAAAAGTTCAAACTTTCCCGCTAAAATTATGCTCACGATATCTCTTGAAGGGACTAACCGATTTGGTCCATACTTTGCACATAGTATTATTTCTACCAGACAAAGATCCAATTCGAATATGGACTATATCGGTCCACCCCTTCGGGGACCTCCCACGCAAAATTTCGTAAAAGTTCAGTTTAAGACCTCCTATCGAATGGTTTTGAATTTTGTTGTAACGGCTTGTATTCGCAGTCCCCATTAAGAAGGTATAAGTTTTTTCAGGGGCAAGTTCATACTAAGCTTCGATGGAGCATACAAGTGGATGAAGAAATGAAAAGGCGCGGTATTCCAAAAAGTCAAGCGAAAAACAGAGAGGAATGGAGATCTTTTCTTAGTTCGGTCTATGGAACAAATGTTCTGTAATGGGCCAACTAAGTAAGTAAGTTCATACTTCCTGAGAAAATGGCCCGAAAACTGGAAAAACCTACTATGGCACCATGTGTAGTGCACGATAACTCTCGAACGGATAAACTGATTCTGCCCAAAATTTGGCAGTCGTAATATTTTGGGCAAATTTTAGATATATTTTGTCTAAACTTAGTTTAAGTTCTAAGATGGGCCGTATCGGTCCACTCTTTTGGTTACTTCGTCCACAAAAGTTCAAAACTTTTCGCTAAAATGGTGGGCATGCTGACAATCGAAGTCAGTAACCGATTTGGTCCATACATTGCACATCGTAATTTTTTACAAGAAATAGAACCGGTTAGAATGTGGAGTGTATACGTCAATTACTTTGGGTATCTCCCACACAAAGGTTGTACTTATGGCCCCTGTAACGATGCGCTATGGTTTCAATCAGGACAACTCTCGAACCGAATACTGCGTCGGTCCACATAGCGTAATATTTCTTCGAATATTACAAGAGGTCATCTTATAGAAGACCAAGAGCCTTCTTATAGAAGACCAAGAAGTCTTCTTATAGAACACCAAGAGGTCTTCTTATAGAACACCAAAAGGTCTTCTTATAGAAGACCAAGAGGTTTTCTTATAGAAGACCATGAGGTCTTCTTATAGAAGACCAAGAGGTCATCTGTTAGAAGTCCAAGCGAACCTTTTATAGAAGACAATGAGGTCTTCTTATAGAAGACCATAAGATCTTCTTATAGAAGGCCATGAGGGCTTATTATGGAAGACCAAGAGATCTTCTTATAAAAAACCATGAGGTCATCTTATAGAAGACCAAGAGGTCATCTTCTAGAAGATCATGAGGTCTTGTTATAGAAGACCATGAGATCTTCTTATAGAAGACCATGAAGTTCTCCTATGGAAGACCAATAAGTCTTCTTATAAAAGACAAAGAGGTCTTCTAATAGTGGACCAAGAGGTCATCTTATGGAAGAGCAAGAGGTCTTATTATAGAAGACGATTAGATCTTCTTATAGAAGACCATGATACCATGAGATCTTCTTATAGAAGACCATGAGGTTATCCTATGGAAGACCGCGAAGTCTTCTTTTAAAAGACAAAGAGGTCTTCTTATAGTAGACCAAGAGGACATCTTCTTATAGAAGACCATGAAATCTTCATCTAGAAGACCATGAGATCTCCTTATAGAAGACCATGAGGTTATTCTATGGAAGACCATTAAGTCTTCTTATAAAAGACCATGAGGTCTTCTTATAAAAGACCATGAGGTCTTCTTATAGAAGACCATGAGGTCTTGTTATAGAAGACCAAGAGGTTTTGTTATAGAAGGCCATGATGGCTTATTATGGAAGACCAAGAGGTATTCTTAGAAGACCATGAAATCTTCTTATAGAATACCATGAGATCTTCTTATAGAAGACCATGAGGTCTTCTTATATATGACCATTAAGTCTTCTTATAGAAGACCATGAGGTCTTGTTATAGCAGACCATATGGTCTTCTTAAGTCTTCTTATAGAAGACCATGAGGCCTTGTTATAGAAGACCATATGGTCTTCTTATAGAAGACCATGAGGTCATCTTATATATGACCATGCGGTCTTCTTATAGAAGACCAAGAGGTCTTGTTATAGAAGGCCATGAGGGCTTATTATGGAAGACCAAGAGGTCATCTTATAGAAGACAATGAGGTCTTCATATAGAAGACCAAGAGGTATTCTGATAGAAGGCCATGAGGACTTATTAAGGAAGACCAAGACGTCAACTTTTAGAAGACCAAGAGGACCTCTTATAGAAGACCATGAGGTCTTCTTATAGAAGACCAAGAGGACCTCTTATAGAAGACCATGAGGTCTTCTTATAGAAGACCAATGGTTTCATGGTCCTCTATAAGAAGACCTGATGTTCTTTCGTAAGTAGAACTCATGGTCTTCTATAAGTAAACCTCATTTTCTCTCATAAGAAGACCTCGTGGTTTTCTATAAGAAAAACTGATGGCCTTCTATAAGAAGACCTCTTGGTCTTCTATATTTAGATGATTTTATGGTCTTCTATAAGAAGACCCGATGGCCTTCCATAAGTAGAACTCATGGTCTTCTATAAGTAAACCTCATTTTCTCCCATAAGAGGTCTTCTATAAGAAGACCTCTTGGTCTTCCATAAGAAGCCCTCATGGTCTTTTATAAGAAGACCTCTTGGTCTTCCTTAACAAGACCTCTTGGTCTTCTATAAGAAAACCTCATGTTCTTCTATAAGAGGTACTCTTGGTCTTCTAAAAGATGACGTCTTGGTCTTCTATAGGATGACTTCATGGTCTTCCATAGGAAAACCTCATGGTCTTCTATAACAAGATCTCATGGTCTTCTATAAGAAGATCTCATGGTCTTCTATAAGAAGACCTCTCTGATCTCTATAATAAGACCTCATGGTCTTCTATAAAAAGATCTCATGTCTTCAATAAGAAGATCTCTTGGTCTTCCATAAGAAGCCCTTATGGTCTTCTATAAGAAGATATCTTGGTCTTCCATATAAAAGAATACCCCATTGACTTTTTTAAGTGAACCTCAAGGTTTACATCATTATTAAGGGTCCCCCATATGACTACCTAGCTGTCTTCTATAAGACGATTACATGGTCTTCTATAGGAAGTCGACATGGTCCTCTATAAAACGACCTCATGGGCTTCTATAAGAAAACGTCATGGTCATCAAACAGAAAACCTCCTGGTCTTCATTAGATGGTTTCATGGTCATCTATAAGAAGACCTGACGGTCTTCCATAAGTAGAACTTATGGTCTTCTATAAGTAAACCCCATTTTCTTCCATAAGAAGACCTCGTGGTTTTCTATAAAACTGGTGGTATTCTATAAGAACTGATGGTATTCTATAAGAAGACCTCTTGGTCTTCCATAGGAAGCCCTGATGGTCTTCTATAAGAAGATCTCTAGGTCTTCCTTAATAAGTCCTCATGACCTTCTATAAGAAGACCTCTTGGTCTTCTATAAGAAAACCTCATGGCCTTCTATAAGAGTTCCTCTTGGTCTTCTATAAGACGACTTCATGGTATTCCATAGGAAAACCTCATGGTCTTCTCTAAGAAGATCTCATGGTCTTCTATAAGAAGATCTCATGGTCTTCTATAAGAAGATCTCATGGTCTTCTATGAGAAGACCTCTCTGATCTTTATAATAAGAGCTCATGGTCTCCTATAAGAAGATCTCATGTCTTCAATAAGAAGACCTCTTAGTCTTCCATAAGAAGCCCTTATGGTATTCTATAAGAAGTCATCTTCGTCTTCTATATAAAAGAATACCGCATTGACTTTTTTAAGTGGACCTCAAGGTTTACATCATTATTAAAGGGTCCCCCATATGACTACCTAGCTGTCTTCTACAGCTGGTCTTTTATAGGAAGTCGACATGGTCTTCTATAAGAAAACGTCATAGCCATCAAAAAGAAGACCCATGGTCTTCTATAACAAGACCTCACGGTCTTCCATAAATATACCCAAATGGCCTCCTATGGCATTCTATAAATAGATCACATGGTCTTCTATTAGAAGAGCTCCTGATCCTCTCTTCAGAACACCTCTATCAGACTTCACGGCCGTCTTTAAAAGGATCGCATGGCCTTCCATAAGAAGACCTCATGGTCTTTTAAAAGAAGACATCATGGTCTTTAAAAAGACTTCATGATCTTCTTTAAGTAGACCTCATGGTCTTGCAAAAGAAGACTCGTGTGGCATATATAGGAAGACATACTGGTCTTCTATAAGAAGACTTCATGGTCTTCAACATGAAGGCTTCGTGGTCTTCTATGAGAAGACCTCATAGTTTTCTATGTGGAGAGCTCATGGTCTTTTCTGAAAAGATTACATGATCTTCTATAAGAAGTCATCAGGGTCTTCTGTAGGGAGACCTCAAAGTCTATGGGAAGACCTCTTGTGGTCTCTAAGCATTTTGTTTTGAGATCTTCTATACTAAGTGCTCCTTGTCTCCGGTAAGAAGCCATTTCTGAGGGACCATGCGGTCTTCTAAAGCAGCGATCGGCAGCGTGCCCTTGCTGAGAGCAAAAGAGCATAAATTTCAATGTAAAATGCATGAAACTTACGCTCTTTTGCTCTCAGTAAGGGCACGCTGCCGATCGCTGTTCTAAAGCAAAGGCAGGCATTGTGACTCACAAGAGAGCCCATGTGCTCTAAGTGAGCGTAAATTTATTATCGCTCACAGCCTGTGTAGATGCTAACACGTTGTGAACAACAACAAATTAACGCTCATTGAGAGCACAAGAGAGACCCAAAAATTTTCTCTGCCTCACTCTGTTCTAAAGCAAGCATGGTCACATTTGGCACGGCGGTGGCGATGATTTTCGGCAATTTACACACACACGACCCGAATGCACAGAAAGAGCGTACAAAAGAGAACAAATGTTTTGGCTTGTTATTGTTTTATAGCTTGCGTGAATACAAACTTACTAACACACTGTTATAAGTTGCCAATATTTTGAATACATTCACATTTTCTCCGTTCTCTTTTTGGTCATGCCTGTTCTAAAGAAATAAGAAAATCCTCCGCATTCTCTCTGACGATCTCCTACAAGAAATCGGTTTTAATTTGCTTTCTTGTCAATTCAACAGTTTGAAAAATCAATTCTAATACCAAATGCTTCGTAGTGTTTGACATCGTAAGCTAACCAGTAAGAATTTAGAAAAAGTTTTCATTTATCGAAAACAATATTATTGAGCTTTGTAAATATCGTTCCTCGCCATTCTCACTGTTTGTTGTTTGTGCCTATTTCGAAGAGACCAAAAAGAGGAGCAAAGAGTTGTTACTGGCCAACACTCAAAGCTCATCACTTGATTGTTTTCGTTTGGTGAGGCTTTCGTTATGATTTCTTTCTTAAGAGTCCGCCTATCTCTTTGGCTTTGACTATAATGTGAGGGAATGTGGGTGAGTTTGACTGGCTATGAACGTGTGTGTGGCGGCCTCCCCTAAATCAGATGACAGCAGCGGCGCTGATTACGTTTTGTTTGGCGTTTGATGAATTTGTCAACATTACGGAGGAGGGGGGCCTGCTTAAGTACTCGCGGCTCTGAGCAGAACAAAAAACGAAACGCTAAAAGTCGCAGCAGCAAGTGTTTTTCAAAATTGTGTTCAATGGGATGGATGTGAATGTTTATTGTTTATTTGCTACAACATTTTGATTCAGTCATAAACGAAAACCTGAGGCGCAAACTTGTATTCGCGGGTAAATTGCGAAACCAAAATAAAAATAAAATTCTAAATAGAAAAAAAAAAAAATCAAAATAAAAACAGCAACAAAAAATTACAACAAGTGTCTAACATTCTTAGGCCGACAGTCTAAAACAAAAAAAAGTAATTAAGAATAGAAAAAATACAAATTAAAAACAAAACCAAAACGAGTAGGTGCTACGTTTTGTTGTGTTATCAACGCAAAAAGAAGAAAAGATCAAAGCTGTCGTGGTTTCTAATGCTCTCTGGCTGTCTTTTTAATTTGTTTCTCCTGTGATACGGTGAATTTTAAAATAAAATATTAAATTAATGACACTATTTTTTCTAGAAATAAATTTAAAAAAACTAAAATTTTTGTGAGATTTAAGAAACTAAAAATTTCACAATTGTGAGTGCTTATAGTTTACATTTTTTAAACATTTTTTAAAATAATTAAATGCAATTTTATGAAAATTTGTTGCGGTTTAATTTTTGTGGTCAATATCAAATTCCTTGTAAAGTTGGAAAAAAATTAAAAAGAATAGAAAAAACTCTCTCAGAAATTAAAACACAAAACAAACAATGAAAAAAAAACTATCGTTTGACGTAAATCGAGAAAAGTAAATAAAAAACCATTAGAAAATTACCGACTTAATGCATTAATCAAATGCCAATATATGACAACAAATGTGCATTTGATTTGTCAACAAATCGTAACTCTCCCTCTCTTTTTTCTCTTCTCTGTAGTTACTCATTGAAATTGAATGGAAATAGGAATTGATTATGCCGGTGTAAATGATCAAATAGTTAACTAGAAATATTCTGCATACATACATAATATAAAATTTCGAATCCTAACCCACTCGAAAGTCGTAACGTTCCAACTGAAAATGTCAAGTTATGAAGATAGGTTTCAAAGAGATAATACCCCAAAATATTTCAATATATTCCAAAGTACTTCTGAAGGCACACCTTATTAGAGTCGAGACTGATACCTTTTTCCATCTTTAAGCCGTCTGTATAGAAGGCCAAACTGTCCAAAGGAGGGTTACTTCCAGTCATCTCTACTCGGGATAACGACCACGGCGGTGTACTTTAAAGTATGTCCCTAATTCTTTTAGGATTCATGTATGCCATCGGTTCTGGCTCATCCAACGATTCAATTCACCAGCCCTAGAGCACTACGCTCTGACATTTAATGTTGAGTCCCAAAGGTCGGATGTTAAGCATTGTATTCAGAGCTGCTACTTGAGTACTTCTGAAAGCACACGCTATTAGTGTCGAGGCTGATCCAACTTGCCTAATTTGCTGGAGGTCGATTTATGGCGTAATAAGAGGTTCATAGGATACGATGATCAGGTATAATCAATGTTTGTAAAGGATGTATAATCGATGGGTTCCGTCTCGAGTTCTTCCCAATCGAATTCTTACTCATCCTCGTCGTTCCTTTTCCATCGCATTTGACACTCCAGAATTTTACATACGTACTAACATCGGGGGAGAAATGTAGTTGCACACCAACCAGTACTGCACAGTGGCGGCACTTACATGGGAAGGTGTGACAAAAATACTTCTAGATATTATATCGAACTGAATTTTTTATCAATGGGTCCAAGTTTTCACGTGGATCCCATGTAACCAATCATCCTGAATTGAAGTAGTTTACTGTTACCAACAAATTGTTCAATCGAATTTGCTGTAATTAGGATACGAGGATGTACCAGGAGTTCTTAATGCATGGTAAACCTTCCCGCGAAAATTTGTTAGTATTGGTCCATGATTTGGTATACTCCCATATGATTTATATATCGATTTATTTCGGCACATGTAAACCAAATTTGGGCATGTTGCGAGGTCGATCCGTCTAACGAGTGTTTTGAGGAGAAAGGAGGATAAGGTAATAGATATGTAGTCATTCGGCGTAGAGTAACTTTCACCTGTTTTCACAAACCGGTGTTTTTTTCCTGTTACTCCTCTTGGGAGCATAGGGCTTCCTCAAAGCACCGCCATCTAACACGGTTATATGCTGTTGCCAGGTGTTTCGTTGTCGATCCCTATTTTGTAATGCTTGGGCATTCCAATAAAGCGTCATCCTGGTTATGCTAGGAACATATTTTCTTAATGTGTGACCAATCCACCTCCATTTCCTACTTCTAATCTGTTTTTATATGGGTTCCTGGTTTGTTAAGTTCCGCAGTGTTGGGCCAGAAAATTGGAGCATATCCGGTGTAATTCCATCTAGACTAGGGGTGAGCACGCCTGTGTGCTAGCAAACAGGCAAATTGTGAAAACGTACTCTTGTGAACCATAAACAATTAAAAGTTTATGACATTTTTTATTTATATTTTTTAATTTCGATTGCTTGAGTGGAGTATTCCCCCATTGGTTCAACTTCATTTATTACCCTCTATTACAGAGAGTAATGTTTTTCAAAACGAACTGACAGTGTTGCAAAATTTTACTGATCGCTACCAATATAATGATTTCATCCCGGCGAAGGGAATTATCAATTGGCTCTCAGTTTTTGAAATTATGTCATTTTAGCGAAAAACCGAACTCTTTAAGTGTCTAGTAATCCCATATGAATGAGAATCACACTCACTTTTCGGCTTTTCCAAAGAAACACCAAAATCAAAATATTCTGCAACATGTCAGCACGTATCAACTAAGAATTCCTCGAATTCTGTGAGTTGAAAATAACATCAACACAGTTGCCTGTGAGGTTATTGTTGGAATTTTGTTTTTAACAAATTTCCCTTTTGCGCGTGCCTTCGCTGTTTTTTGTTTGTTTTGTTTATTGTTGAAGATTCAATCTCATTTCGATTGCTTGAGTGGAGTATTCCCCCATTGGCTCAACTTCATTTATTACCCTCCATTACAGAGAGTAATGTTTTTCAAAACGAACTGACAGTGTTGCAAAATTTTATATTTTTTAATAATTTGCATTGTGGACGATTTTAGACAACATTAATGTTTAAAAAATGTTGAAAAAAGTAATGAAACATCAAGAAAAATTAAATATTAATTCTCCCTTTAATTTGCCTCTCTCTCGATTTTGCTCAGCTCTGATCTAGACCATCCATGGCCAAAAACACACATTTGCAGATTATACATTGCGCTTTTGTGAATATAAAAACTCCGAACGACCAACATTATTATTACACTAACAAACCAACGTTCTTCTCATCGACTGATTTTTCAAAATGTAAACAACACCCCAACCTAACGAAGCCACACGAAGATGTTTACTCTATACGTATGAGTACGATCGCTTTGCCTATGCCCGCGAGCATAGGAAATTTGTTGTTGCTGGCCATCTCTGAATTAGACCATGTGATTTATACTCAGCAAAAAAATCATTACCAAATAATGGGTCTTAAGAGTACTTTTTGGTAGTCGTAACTATGTACTTACAAGACCCCCTACTTAACCATTATTTTAACAAGGGCAAGTCACACGGAATACATTTTTATTCTACGATTACTAGTACAGTCGAAATCGCTTATAACGTCGGTCAAGGGACCGACGGAATTCGTCGCAATAACCGATATGTCGTTATAAGCGACGACGTTATAAGCGATTTCGACTGTATAACTAGTTATTCTATGGCTACTTGAAGTTGAAAAATAAGCTAAAAAACATATGTTCTTTTTTTAGAACAGTTGAGATGGAATTTCAATACACTTCATATTTTTATTTTATTATTATTATTTTATTTTGCTCTCTGCTGGATTTGATCATGCGAACTTCTAATTTGTAGCGGAACACACTACACACGGTGCTACGCGTACGAACATTAAAGGTTGCTTAAACGCTTACATGTTTCTTATATTTTTAACAAAAAATCGCGTGCGGACGGCGAGCGTTGAACAACCCTAGGATTTGTAGTCGGACACACACGCTCTGTTCCACCGTATTCATTACTAAGTACTGAAGTATGTAGTTTCATCTTGATACATTACTTTGTAAAGGGACTAAGGGATCCCATTGTTTTGCTGGGTCCGTTTTAAAAGCTCCCTATATACTTTCTGTTGAGGTAAGCGTGGTGAAAACATCTAATTTGGTTTCGTTTTCGGATCGCCCAATGACTTTTTACATAGACTAGTTGTGTTTTTTGTCTGAGAGGAAGCAGAAGCTTCGTGGGAAACCGAAGTCTCTGTGTGAGACAGAAAACCGAAATCTCTGTGTGAAACCATAAACAAAAGTCTCTGTGGCAACGTATTGGGAATCTTTCCAAACATTTTAAACATGACCTCTCAACTTTCTGCTCTAGCACCCCGATTTAAGTGGCGAAAAGTGAAATACTAATTACTCGAATGAATTGAGGTGAAATTCGCATTCATTGTATTGATTACAGTAAACAAATGACTACACTGCATGACAGGGGTATTAACATACCTGTTCCTTGAGTTCTTTGTTCTTTGAGTTTCTGTATGCTTAAAGAAAAATGACAAGCTTTGTTCCACCATACCTGGTGAAACTTATCAGATCATCTCAGGTGATTTTTGGTTATGGCAAACACTTTTTACACGCCATTGAGGTCACCCAATTCTGTTGGTTTTTTATTATTGTTTCCACCGTTTCAACTTAAAGGAGAAAGAGGGATAACTCACGAGGAATTTACGTTCAGAGTAGAGATGGGAAATGGGTAAATACCCATTATTTTGGGCATATTGGGTAAAAATGGGTAAATACCCAGGTATTTACCCAAATTGTGGGTAATGAACAATTAAACATATTATTTAAACACAATATTTTTGCAATATTAGATCATAACATCACTGTCACTATCAGTATCACTCCCAATACAAATTATGGAAGAGTTAGGCGTAGAGTGGGTAATACCACTGGACGTGGATGGTGATTCATCCAATATTGGAGATAAATTTAAGATTTCCTCCTCAGGGCATATATTTTTCTGGGAATTACACCTTTGATTTTTCGCTCTATTGCAGAGATTCCAATTGTGAGATATGAAACATATTTTTGCAGCAGTATCTGCACTTAATCTGTTTCTCTTTTTGGAGCGGTGAGTGCTGAATGAGCGTTCTGTGGCTGCTGATGTGCATGGAGCAGTCAAAATACGAACCGCTATCATTGTAAGTTCTTTTGTGACGCAAACACTGTTCCACCATGTAGTAGGAGATATTTCTTGTACGCAGCTCCATACAAAATCTTTTGACCATAGATCCTCTCTAGCTTTATAGTTTGCTAGATCCGTCATTACATTTACATTAAATTTTAAACCCATATCATGAATAAATTCCATCGCAATTAAAAATTCAGATGAATTTAAGTCATGCCCAACGCTATTGGGGTCAAGTAAACTTGCTGCCAAATGTATGGGTTTAATCGTTTTTTTTCATCCAATAATTCTTTTTTTTCGTCATCATTAATTTCGTTTGTTGCTGTTAATGTATTTTGCAGCTTATTACGAATGTCTTTAAATGCAAAATTCACACGATGTATATTGTGTTGATTTGATTCGAAAAAGGTTGTCCATTCAGCTATAGGTTGGAAGAGTTGTAAATTGATGTCTAACGTGTTCCAAAAATCTTCCGAGAGTAATGATGATTTTGTTGTTGGACTCAGGGTTATTTTTTCATGAACAGCCAAGGCTTGAAGGGATACTTTACTGTTCACTAAGCTTTTTAATGAAGTAGCATACCTGCCCCTGCATCTCGTTTTAACTGGGAGTTTTAGCTGTTCTCCAGATCCTTTTTCTTTACAGATCTTAGCAAATGTCCATGAATGGACCTTACTGTATTTAATAGTTTTGATTATATCAATAACTAGTAAAAAATAGTTCTTCACAGTGGGACATTTTAAAAAGTCTTCGCTGAGCAAATTAAGGCAATGGGCTACACATCCTAGTGGTACTACTTGAGGATATACCTTTTGAACCTCTTTAAATGCACCCTGCATATTCCCAGCATTATCGCCAGTGAGAGCTATAAACTTGTGCTCACCGTAAACATTCATTACTTTAATAATCTCATCGGCGATATATGCTGAGGTGTGCTTGTTGTCTTCAGTTGCCAAGCTTCGGACAAACACCATCTCGGGCTTTGAGATTAAAAAGTTGATTACACCTTCACTGCGCACATTGCTCCAACCGTCACACTGCAGATGCATGTAACTTGCTGCCTTCACTTGCTCAGTAATGTTTTTCGAAGTTTCATCATATATCTTGTTCAAGTACTTGCTGGAAATTGTCTATCTATTTGGTAATCTAAATGAAGGATTCAATTCTTCGAAAAATTGCTGCCAAAGTGGATGCTCAACCATTGAAAAAGGAGCTCCAGATACAATTATTGCTCTGGCAAGTTTCTCTTCAAGGCTATCTTTGTAGTCATCGCATATTTTGAGGCTCGAGTTTGATGGTGGAAGGGAAGTTGATGCGCTTGAAACATCACTGTAGTGGTTCGAATTTTGCAATCGGGTGTTCTGTTAACTTGGAATCATTTCACTTACTTCACTTCTTAACGTAATTGGGCACTTGACGCAGTTGACCAAATGTTTTGCCATTTTATTAACATTTGGGAATTTGTAAACCGTGTTGCAGTATCTGCAAAGAACTGCCTTTGAGTTGCTTGGATTTGTTGCAAAATGCTTCCATATTCGTTCATTTTTAGGTCTTCCCATCTAAAAACGATCAAATTTTATTTTTCCATTTTTAACAGTCTTCACATTTTAACGCATACCTTATCAACAGATTAATCAGATAGATTAGTGTATTTTATACAGGTACAATACTTTTTTAGCGGTTCTAAATTTTATTTGAAATAATTTTTTAGCCGATTGACAAATAAAAATTTTCAATTTTTTTTTTTTTTAAATACCCAAATAAACACCCTGAAAAGGTATTTAAAAGGTATTTACCCAAGTTTTGGGTAAATACTGGGTAGAATCCCATCTATAGTTCAGAGTAACCCCCTTAAAGTAAGACTGATTGGATAATCTATGTTTTCACACACTTCTTATGTTTTTGTCTTAAAGATATTGAAAAAAAAAAAACATTTATTTATTTCTTTTAAATTTCTCTTTTGCTTTTATCTTTAACTTTTTCTTTAGGACCCAGTTGTTTCTCAGTTATGTTCCTCTTTTGGTATGTCGGGTCTATCAAAACTAGCTTGTATAATAAACTACTATAAATTGAGTCCTTTATGTGTTGCTGTGACCATTCTCCCATTCCAAGTCATTTCAAGAAATTAGTCTGTACATTGCTCTTGTACTTCCATGCATATTAGCTTGAGAATACACAGTAAAAATTGTTTATGGTTCCTGATATATTTTGCGGAAATCATCAATCTCAACATTAGGCGTATTTGCTAGTTTTATTTCACTTTTTTTGTAAAAAAATATTTTCAAGGTTGGTCTAGTTCCACCACTGAGTGTTCACTACAGCCTTTAACAAGCTATGTAAAACCCTCCCTTCAATAATTCACATACATATCTAAAACAAGGCAATTGAAAAAAAAAATAAATAAATATTAATTATTCCCTTATATAAAACAAATAACTAAAATACTATATAGTATGTATATATACAAATATATATTAAAAAATAAAAATATTTATATTTTTTTGCTTGACCCAAAAACAAAATTCACACACAAATTATAACCATGTCGAAATATTTATTTGTGTTTTCTTTTATTTTTTGTTGATATCGTTGTTGTTGTTGTTTTTGTTACTTCTTGCTATTTTCGTTCTCGGTAGTTTTTGTTTTGGTCTGACAATTTTTCCTTTCTATTTTCCATTTTTTGCGACATTCGCAATAAGAAAGAAAGTAATTCTTTTTTTAATGAACTAATATGATTACATCGAACGAGAGGGAGTGAGAGAACAAATCAAATTTCAAATACAAACGATTAATTTGTGCACTCAACCTTGCACTTAAAAAATTGCATATTTATATTTCTCGGTGTTTATTTGTTTATTTTTGGCATTAGTTGGTTGGTTTACTCAAATGCAATTACAATGTAGGTACTACACGGTTGCCATACAGTACATGTGGGAGTTATTATTACAGGTAATGGATTTATAATTGTCGATTAATGTTTCACAGACGACAAGGACAGACTACTCTCATATCAAAGGGTGTTAAAAAATATTTTAGTTTTATTAATGCTTCATATCGCCGAGTCCGAACGCCACCAAATGTAGAGAATTTTTACAATTCTCAGGAAAAGTACGTTAAGATTGGTCTGATGAGTCCACCGCTAAAAAGAGATGTTGCCTTTTAAACCATTATGCTTTTATGTGCAATGCGTGCATGCTTATAACTAGCGTGGCCGAATTGCAAACTCAATGTTGCTGTATATTGGCCTCGTTATCAACTTCTCCACTCTTCGCGATTTTTGATGGTTATAACGCTTTGTACATTATAGTCACGTGATCTTTCGTAGGTCCTATGTAAATACATACAAATGTCTTAACCTTCATTCAAATACTAACCTGTCTCAAATAAGCTCCATATTTGTTTTTAATATTTATAGGCAAAATCGTAAAATTCAAGGTAATTTATCCAATTTGTCTTAGACGTCAAAAGCAGACACATAAATCCGCTACTATATAAATTCTACAACATACAATAATAACAATAATATATATAGACATATGGTTTATATATATTGGCAAAAGGCCATCTAAATTTAGAAGAATCCAAGAAGACAACAAATTAAAAATATTGAAATTTTCATCCAATAGTATATGAGTGGGTCGTGACGTTTTTGCCTGTGGAATTTTCACGTCTGGTCTGGTCCGGCTGGCTGAACTTTTTGTCTTTTGTTCATTATTTAATAAATCTGTCTGTTTTTATTAATCTATATCCACTCAAGATTTATTTCCTATACGTTGAAACATAATGTCCAACATGTTTTTGCTTTTGTTGAGAAAATGTCCCAATAATTAGTTGGCAATGAATTAGAAAAAAAGAGTATTTTCTAATGGGGAATACTTCTCCTTGAACTAGTATCTAAAAAAAAAGATAAAGATAAAGAAAAAATTATTGTAGTTTATTTATGGACAATTATTTTTTTGTTTTTTTTTTATGAGCAATAACAAATCATATTGGTGAGAGAACGAAATGAGAGAGCCTACAATATTATGTTTGTTAGCTCAAAAAGAATTCACACAACAAGGTGGGAGTTGTCTTTCATGGTTTGCCAAAAAGCATTGGAAGTGTCTTGTGGTGCGTTTGATCGTGATCACTTTTTTATTGTCGTACTTTGCGTTTATTTATTTAAGCAGCATGTGCTATTGCGAACGCGCCTCATTACTCGCCTGCTACATCTGTGGACACTTGACCATACCGCAAACAACATGTGTACAGGGGCGATGTGGAAGAAGGCCTTAATAAATAAAAATAAATCTACTTCATACGAATATCACTTTTCTAACAAAGTGTTTCACTTTTGGCAGAGGTGTTTCGGAGTGACGGACGCATCGTCATACAATAAAATCTATATAGAACAAGTAAAAAAGAGTCAGTCGGCTTTGCCGACAGATATATACCCTCAGCCAATGTGAATTAAAACTTTCACCTACGGACAGATCGAATGTATTTAAGGTCTCTTCAGAATTTTGTGGCCCCTTTTGGCAATTGAACTTGTCAAAAAAAATTTGGATTATGAATTAACTGCACTAAGACACAAATGTTGAACTTTTGTGGGGTAGGTACCCTTAGGGAGGGCCCAAATATGAGCCAGTTTAGAAGTTAAACTAAATTTTGACAAAATATTAGGAGATCCAAAGTTTGAACCAAATTGGTTGCCCCATTGCCCTAGCATTTTAGTGAAATTTTTTAAATATTGGAGAGAAGTAAGGGAAGTTGTGGACCGGTATTGCCCCATGAAACTAAGTTTGGATATAATATGACGAAGACCAAATGTTGGACCAAATCAGTTAAACAGTTCGAGAGTTATCGTGCTCTCCGACCGCCACATATGGTGACATAGGGGTTTTTTTACACCTTTCGAACTGTTTCCCAAGAAATATGGACTTACCCCAGAAAAAACTTTTACCGTCGTAATGGAGGTAGCAACTGCAACTCGCTTTAACAAAAATCAAATTGATTCGAGCGCAAGTCTTAAAGTGAACTTATCCGAAATTTTGTGTGAGAGGTACCAGAAGAAGTAGACTAATATAGCCCATCTTCGAACCTGATCTATATCTGGTAGATATATTAGGATGTGCAAAGTATGGATTACATCGGTCACTCCCTTTAAGAGTTATCGTGCGCATAATTTTTCCGAACATTTTTGAACTTTTGTGGGGGAGGTACCTGAAGGAGTGGACCGATATGGCTTATCTTCGAATTTAAACTACGTTTGGACAAAATATTTCGAAGGCCAAATTTTGGACCGAATCGGCAGATCCGTTCGAGAGTTATCTTGCGCTCCACCCACCACACACTGTGTCATAGGGGCTTTTTGCATCTTTCAGGCTATTTTCTCAGGAAGTATGGACTTGCCTCTGGTGAAACTTGTACCGTCGTATGTGGGACAGTGAATATAAATTATTGCAATAAAAATAAAAGCGATTCGAGAGCAGGTCCTAATCTGAACTTATCCGAAATTTTGTGTGGCAGGTACCCGAAGGAGTGGACCCATTGAGTTCATATTTGAACCTCATCTAAGTCCGGTAGAAATGTCACGATGTGGAAAGCATGGACCAAATCGCTTACTTTCTTCAAGAGTTATCGTGCGCACCAATTTTCCGAATTGACCGAATCGGTTGATCCGTTCGAGAGTTATCGTGCGCTCCAGCCAGCCAGACAGACGGACGGACATGGCTAAATCAACTCCAAATTGTCTGAAACACATACTTGGGGTCTAAAACCAATATTTCGATGAGGCACATTTTGCCCGTATGAAAGTGTATATACCCTCATTAGCATAAATGCTGAGGGTATAAAGACAGTAGCACTTCTCAATGATTGATATAATTCGACTGCCCGCCTTGCACGCTTATTGCTCGGAATTGCTCGAATCTCAGGCTAGGCATAACCAAATTTTCAACGGCTGCAAAATACCCTTCAGTGTAATCTTGGCGACATTTCCTGAGTATTTTATTTCCTGAGTATTTCAGTCAAGTTAAACTTTTATACAAGTGGTGTCTTAAGACACGCCCTTCGGGCTCGGAGATAAACAAGATGTATATAAAATGAAGTCATTGGTCAAAAAGGCGCTGGTTTGCATTGATGTGTGGGAGCTCACATTGTGATGGTGCACAATGATTCGACTTCTCTCGTTCGTTTTTCGAATTTCTCAAGAGACTTCAGACTTCTGGCCGTCCGTGCGTTCTTGGACGACTCTCACGACCTTCGTTTCTTTGCGAGTGTCGGCACGATTAAATTCATTGAACCAGTTTTTTCCAGTGCTATAGGATTTTTCTTCATCGCATTACAAAGATTTAATTTCATCGATGCACTCTTGCATGCACTTCGCATCGAAAGTTGTGAAAATGATCGGACAAAAACATTTACCAGAAAATTACATTTTTTTCGCAAATTTATTTTTCCAGTTTGCAACACATGGTCGTACGTCAAATCGTTAAAAAGTGTCAAACTTTATAATGGAAATGTGAATTGGAGCCTGGCAACTCGTATTGTTGCCTAGGCCAGAAACTTACGAAGTAGCCCTAGTATATGTACTCTTTTTTCATTCAAAAATATTGGTCGCCGTAAGTATGGCGCAATGACGTCTTCGACACCGCACCAAAGAGTTATTTCTTTATAATCGCAGCCTTTAGTCTATAGCGGCACCAACTGACCTGGATAGTACCTAATATAACTCTCAAAGGGAGAAACCGATTTGGTCCAAACGTTTTACATCCTATTATTTCTTACAAACTCGGATTATGTCAGAATACTGACTACATCGGACCTCCCTTTCGGGTACATCCCGCATAAAGTTGGAAAAGAGTGTAGTACGAGGACACTTTGGGATCGTTTTTTTAATTTTTGGCAACATGTTGTGTATGCGGCCCTAGTTACGACGGTACAGATTTTTTGGGGGCAAGTCCATACTTCCTCTCAGCAATTGGCCGAATAACTCAAAAAAACCTTTAGGCGTCAGATGTATTGTGTTTACATCTTTTCTTGAGGTTGTTGACTGATATTTTCTTACTTGAGCATTGCAAGGCCCTCTATCTGATGTTATCAGATGAATTAATCTATTCCTAGTGGAGGCTAAACTTTCAAACAGGGTATAATGCTTCCCGTTTTTTTTTTTTTTTTTTGTTTTTAATTTTCTAAAAGGTTGACTTGGGCTTGAAGTTGTCTAAGGGCAATTGATGGATATTTATGAATGTTTACCGCAAAAGTAAAGATTAAGTACAGTACATTGATAACGGCTGCACGGCTCCTGCTGTTATTTTCTTCGAAGATAGGTATATTAAACTCGACTCTTCTTTGAAAAATCGATCTTTTACACATATCTTGTGTAAAAGGCATTGATGCCGCACCATGACAAAGACCTGTGAAATGTAAATAAATAAAGCAGAGGAGTACTGCATGCTTTCAAAACTGTTTCTTATGTGGATGACAGTGCGTTGTACTTGCTCGGTAGAACAGTGTTTTTTCGAAATCCGAATTACTAGTCCGGGATAACATTGTTCACTGTAATTTGCACGTTTATCTCTTCTTTGATAAGAATGTATTCTCAACAAGTTTTAGAAAAACAGATACACTTGTGTTGAATATTTGTCAGGTTTTGAAATGATTATGATTTCAGACAACTTCCAGGCAGATGGAGTAATGCGGACTTTGCAGGGCGATTTTATAGATTTGACATTGGATTGTGAATAACCGATGGCTTTTCTTTTCAGCTTTTCTGTCTCAGTTTCCCTCAATTCCCACTTTCTAATCAAATTGGGCATTGATGCTTTGATATTGGTCTTTGCGAAGCTCGATGTATAATAAGTAATTTCTAAGATTGTTTTCTTCTTTGGTGTTAAACAGTTTTTCAAGACTTTTTGGAAGCATCTTCGTTAAAGAAATGATTCGATTACTTAAATTTTATTGATTTGTCTCATTAACTTGTTGACCTTTTGTAATGTTGGCAAATAAAACACAAGATTTTACCCAAATTTAATTGATGTTTTCTTGGAAGTGCATACATCTTCAAAATTCCACCTACATTAAATTCAAAAGAACTTTCGAGACCTCTGTCAATAATTTATGGGCCCTTAATGACATTGACGCCGACACCACGTCGATACACACCTGTATCAGACAGAACATTGTTTTTGGCACACTGACAGTTGTATTTATTTAGTCGTTTTTTTGTCTGTGCATGAATGGGTGAAGTGCGTCTTTCTTATTTTACTTTTAATAATTTAGGTTACGATGACATTTTTTCCTCTTTGCAAATTTGCTTTCATTACTGATCTCATGTCTTTTATTTATGTAGATATGTATTTAAATGGCAAGTATATATATGTACATGTTCATTTACATAGTTGAGTGAACAAGATCAAGAGTAGGCGGCAGAAATATCAGAGAGGAGTTGATAGAATAGACAATTATCTAGGAATTATCAATGTTGGTACAAGGATGCGAAAAGGGGTTTTGGAACACATATAGAAAGATACGAAATATTAAAAAAAATATTTGTTATATAGTAAAACGCCATCTATATTTGAAACACTATACATTTTATCACTCTTGTGGTCTGTTCCAGAACTAAAAGAATTTTTACTATTTTTTCCGAAACCATAACGGAAAAAATGTTATCGTAATGTTTCTTGTAGCACGGCTGTTTTTTACAAGTCCAGTAACTTCTTGTTAGCGACCAGGGTCTTTTGCATTGTACGGTACAGTAAACGACCAACTTTCAGTAACAATTCGTACAATTTTTGAGTAAACAAACACACATATTTTTTTTAGTATTAATTTTTAATGAATTTCTCATTGGAATCGAGCTTGATGATCAATGAATAATGCAAGTGAAAAAGGAAGCCGACACATATTATTTGCAATTTTTTATTTTTGTCTTATTAAGGCGAAGGTTCTTCTCTTTCGAGTTGAGCTGTTTGATCTAAGAGGTACATTTAAAAAATAGGAGTCTACCGAAGTCCCACATATCCAATATAGCAATGTTTTTAAATATTTATTTTTTACGAAACGTAAACACCCTAAAGAGAATATCCAACGGACCAAATATTCAAAAATATATCTGATATTGTAGAACGCCATCTATATTTGAAATGCTGAACATTTTACAAACACATCACCATTTAATATTTATTGTACGGCGTGCTACAATACGATGTTTCTTGTTAATAATATATATTTTTAATATATATATGTTGCTATTAAATATTGACATCCAGAAGTTACTATTCGACGGACCAAAAAAGTGAGCCTGTCCTGTTGATCAACAGATTTATAAAGATAAATTAAAATGACCTTAAATTCATATCTTGGGTATTATTAAACGAAAAATGGCATTCGTCAAACGAAATTAAACGACGTATAGAGATGGCCAGAGATGTCTTTTTCAAATATAAAAAAGTATTAACAAACCACGCCATAAGCCTCTCAACAAAAGCCAGATTTGTGAAATGCTATATCTGGTCTGTACTACTCTACGCAGTTGAGACGTGGACCATCAAAATTACCGATGAGAAAAAGCTTGAATCCTTCGAAATATGGGTCTACCGAAGGATTTTAAAAATACCCTGGACCGACCATATATCAAACCAGGAGGTTCTAAGAAGAATGGGATTAGAAAGACAACTGCTGCAACATGCCAAATCTCGAAAAATTGCATACCTGTGACATTTCATGAGAAATGACAAATAAGTTTCTACAAACCATTGTAAAAGGTAAAATAGAAGGAAAAAGAGGAAGAGGTAGAAGAGAACTGAACTGGATGAAAAATATCCAAGACTGGACAGGCTGCCGAGATGAAGGAAATGTGATTTCGGCTGCAAGAAATAGAGAGCTGTTCATGCCTGAATAATCATTATAATATAAATATGAAATTATATTAACACATTTATAATTCTATTGTATGATCGTTTATGTCCGGATAACGGATTTGTAAATAAAGAAGAAGAAGAAATGACTTTACGAGTATAGACGGTTGAATGACTGACTGCTTCATCATTAAAAGAAGTGGGGATATAATGGCATTTCCGTCTCACAAGGTACAACCACGTGTAATAATATTCTCAATATTTTAAAACGACATCTATATTTGGTGTTGTATTTATTTCCTAAATTCTTTAAACTTGTTGGCTTTTCTAATGCCAATAGGCGTATATTTAAAAATTGATTAATGCTTGGGTGAAAGTAAAATCTGTGTCTGTTTCATTACAAAAAACATCTAGAAAGATCTAAAAATTCAAGCCATGCAAAGCTAGTCTAAATATATGTTTATTAGACTTCAGTGTTGAGTGACTGACTGTTTACCAAAGGATGAGGCTACGATTTTAAAATTTCCTTGAGACTGATGCGAAAGTGTGAACTAGGACAGGGCTTTTCAGGAAGCGCGTCATATAATGTTGCGAAACGAAAGAAGGTTAATCGTCATTTTAACAATTTGACATATAGATATGTATGTCATAAACTGAAGTAAGGATGGTAATTTAATATCAGTGTAAATTGAAGTGTAGATAGCGCCCACTATCAAGTTCAAATTGAAGTGTCAGTTTGCTCATATATATTTTCAAGATTATAGGTTTAAATATGTAGTCAGTACATAATTTACGATACAAATTTTATAGAATAAGTAGTATTTTAAAAAAACTGAAGTATATTAAAGACCAATAGTCGCTAGGATTTGAAATATTAGTGCTGCAATAACAAACCAAAATAATGGCCAGTTTCTCTAAGTCGATTCGAATTCAATTTCGTTGGAATTACTACCAAACCTCTGTTATTGTAGACAAATTTTGTTTGAATGAAAACAAAAATGTTTCAAATATTTATCAACAAGCAGAAGTTTGGTAGTAGTTCGGACGAATTTTAATTCAAATTGTTAGTGAAACAGGCCATTAGACTCAAGTCTGATACTTGTTATACACTCCACCATATGGAGTGTATAATTAAATTTGTCATTCCGTTTGTAACACATCGAAATATTCGTCGGAGACCCTATAAAGTATACAATTTTATGTCGATTTAACCATGTCCGTCTGTCTGTTGAAATCAAGATACAGCTCGCAATTTTAAAGATAGAGAGTCAATATTTGGTACAGAAGTTTTTATTACTTGCAGGATGGTTGGTATTAAAAATGGGATATATCGGTCCACATTTTGATATAGCCCCCATAGAACGGTACCTCCCGATGTTCGGTATTTTAAAGGTTTTAGCTTCATTGTCCTACCAAAATGGCTGAAATTTGGTACTTTGTCTACGTTGGTGGTATAAAACTTTCCCCCAGAACTTTGTCGGTATCGGTCCATGCCTTCATATAGCCCCCATAGAACGGTACCTCCCGATTTTCGGTATTTTGAACGTTGTGACCTCAATTTTCCACCCAAATGGCTCAAATTTGGAATTTAGACTTCGTTGGGGGTACTCAAACTTCCCCTTTTAAATTTGTCGGTATAGGTTCACGCCTTCGTATAGCGCCCATGGAAAAGTACCTCCCGATTTTCCGTATTTTGAAGGTTGTGGCTTCAATAGTCCACCAAAATGGCTGAAATTTGGTACTTAGTCTTCAATGTTTTATAAAACTGTTCGCCAGAAATTTGTCTGTACAGGTCCACGCTTTCATATTGCCCCATTTCCGACTAAAATTGGTCGGTATAGGTCCATGTTTCGATATAGCCCCCTTAGAACGATACCTCCCGATTTTCGTAATACTGAAGACTGTGACGTCAATATCCCACCGAAATGGCTGAAATTCGTTATTTAGTCTTCCAAGAGTTATAAAATATTCCAGAAGAGTATTATCAGTATAGGTCCACGTCTTCCTATATCCCCATACAAGCGCACTTCTTGATTTTCGGTATTTTTTAAGTTCTAGCCACATTCTCTTACCGAAATATACGAAATTTGGTATTTAGTCTTCATTAAGTCTAAAAACTTTCCGTTAGAAATTTGTCGGTATAGATCGACGTTTTGAAATAGCCCCCATAGAACGGTGCCTCACATTGTTTTACCGAAATTGCTGAAATTTAGTATTAAGTCTTCTTCATACACGAAAGGAAACTAATTATTCCACTTTACTTCAATACAACTTGTGGTGGAGGGTATAACAAGTTCGGCCTGGCCGAACTTAACACCGTTCTTACTTGTTCTTCTTCACTTTGCTAGCAGTTCATTGTATAGAGGTCCCACTTTAGAATACATTGTTTGCATACTTAAGCATAGTTTAAGCATTCAACAATAGCCATTCTTCCCGTTGAACCATTGCTTCTTCTCACAACAACAACAACATAATGGATTTATTAAAGTGCTCACCCGAAACCGAAATGTGTCTAACTGACAATGGATGAAATTTGATTTGAAATGGGGTTTGAGAAAGAACATGATAACATTTTCAGGTAGGCATTTATTTGTTCAAGCTTTTTTTTTTTTTTTGATTTCAAAAAAGTTTCCAGTTTAAAGCGGATAATTTCGCTTTTATTTGGATTCTTTAGATTACATCATTAGGTATGTTTTTTTGCTTTTCGAGCTTGAATATTTTATAGAATTTCTCAATCGTTTAATTAAAATTCATTGGATAGCAACTATAAATATGCAATTTTGTGAATATGTATAACAAATACACTTCACTTATAATTCAAATTAGATTTTATTTGTTTAGAATTAAAAAAAAATTAAACAAACATATTTCGTGCCAAAAACAAAAACTAATACACTTAATTTAATTTATTTTGAAAGTGAAGGCAATCTTTAGGAGATTTTGGGAATTTGTCATGAATAGTTAGTTATTTTTATTGATTAAAACAGTATTGTTGAGTCGAGGTAGAGTCCTACTTTTATTATTGTGGAAAAGTGAGTGTAGCATTTTCAGTATTTGTTGGGCTCGAGGTCTTTATGACAAAACAAACGTTTGTCCTCAGAGAGTTTATACAAATTTTAACAAATTACATGAAGACAACTTCTTTCTGCACAGATGCCTTCTATTACAATCTTTTTATTTGGATTTCGTATTATCTTTCTACGCAGTTAATCACGTAAAACCTTCAAGATACTACTTTAAACCTTTTCAACATGAAGATAATCCGCCCGCTAGTATTTTAATCACTCTTCGGTAAAGTCGTTTTCGTTTCAAAACTCTTTCAGTTTCATAAAAGAATGGGAATAGTTCCCATCTCATAACTAAGCAATATTATTTGATGTGCGTACTTTATTCAAAAAACAAAAAAAACAAACCACGTTCTTGGTGGAATTTTTTATGAAATATAAAACAAAACAAATAAAAAATATAACAAAGTAAAAAACTATTATTTTTGCATATTTAAAGAACACAACACATTTCTAGTTCAAATGTAAATATGTACATATGTATGTATGTAGGTACGTAAGTGTTTATATATAAATATATGTGTGTGTATTTATCATACCAGAGAGAATTCACATTTCATTTAATTTTTTCTTGATCGCGTCAAACTGCGTCTAGCCAGCCTGCAAACTTGTGGGCAAATAAAAATAAAAACTCTGACTGAATGTCAGACACTATGTCTGACATTCACACTGTCAGTTTATTTGTTTAAAAATTTTTGTTTTGTATTTCTAAGTAATCAGCAAAAAATAATAATGAAAAAAAGGGAGTGTATTTAGTTTCTCATTAAGATTGTAATAAATTATTGTTTAATGGAATAAAAGAAAGTAATTAAAAATAGGTAAAAAGTTTTATATTTGCCTACACGGTTGCTCATTGTAATGGAAGAATATTTTTATTGAGAATCAAAATCGTTTGAAATGCCGACTATATGTATTGTTTATGGAGTTATCTTATATTGAAGCTGTACCATCATATATTTAAATTTAAGCCCAACTGAAATAAGACAAATAAAATATGTGCTAATTCATGATATCCTATAATGTAATTTGCAAAATATAGAAAGCTCCGTATGTTTTTTTAATTTTTGGTTCTAAAATATATTTAATAGATAGGGATGGCGATTTTTATTTTAGGATGACGACTTATATTATTTTTCTTTTCAAGTCATAGTCATGCTCATTGAGCTCAGCAAGGGATACGCAAAGAAGACTATAGTTTCAAATCTCGCCACAGATCCTCATCATGCCAACTGGTTCTTCAACAAAAAACTTTTTATACCCAAAAGTAAATCATTCGCTCGAGTGGATACATGTCCGAAGATGCAATCTCAATTAGAATTTCGTTGGCACCGTCTAAGCTAGAACAACTACCCAGCAAAAATTTGGATCCGACAGACATTACGTAACCCTTTACAAAGTAATGTAAACAAGCTTCTTTTCGCATTACAAGTAATCTGAAAAGAAATGGGTTACTTCTTAAAAAATTTACAAGGTAAACCTACTTACTTTACTCCTCACTAAGTAATAAGGACGGTGGCACAGTGTGTGTGTGTCCGACTATAAATCCTATGGTTGTGTGTTCAACGCTCACCGTCGGCACGCGAGTTTTTAAAAAAAACAAAAACTTTTTGTTAATTAAAAAATAACATTTAGTGGTGCACATGTGCACTGCGCATTTAAGTTCTTAAGCAACCCTTAATGTTCGTGTGCGTGGCACAGTGTGTAGTGTGTTTGACTAGAAATCAGAGGGTTCGTGTGTTCAATTCGGGCAGGGAGCGAAATGAAATAAAGTAAAATAAAAGTAAGAAGTGTTTTGAAATTAAAAACAAATTCTCCACATCAACTGTTCTAAAAATAGAACTTTTTCACCTTACTTTTCAACTTCTATTGGCCACAGAATAATTAGTTATTCTAGTGGTCATAAAATAACTACAAACTGAGTGCGACATACCCTTGTAAAAATAATGGGAAAGAAAGGGGATTTGAGAGTAGTTACGGCTACCAAAAATCCCTTACGAAACCCATGAATTTGGGAGGACTTTTTTTGCTGGGTACTATTGTAAACAAGACAAAACGTTCCCCACTGGTAATAATATTATAAGCATTTAATGATAAACTTTTCCAATCTCTATTTTCTATCAATCTATGTTCGATTTATATATTTTTTGAAAATCCACGACTTATAATTTTTTTGATAAATAATTTATAATTTTTTTTAATAAATAATTTATAATTTTTTTAAATCCACGATTTATAAAAAATATTTTTTTTAAATCCACGATTTACAAAAAATATTTTTTTTAAATCCACGATTTACAAAAAAAAATACTTTTTTTAAATCCACGATTTACAAAAAAAATATTTTTTTTAAATCCACGATTTACAAAAAAATACTTTTTTTAAATCCACGATTTACAAAAAAAATATTTTTTTTTAAATCCACGATTTACAAAAAAAATATTTTTTTTTAAATCCACGATTTATAAATAATATTTTTTTTTAAATCCACGATTTACAAAAAAAAAAATATTTTTTTTTTAAATCCACGGTTTTTAAAAAAGTTTTTTTTTTAAATCCACATTTATAAAAAAGTATATTTTTTTTTAAATCCACGATTTATAAAAAAAAATATTTTTTTTTTTTAAATCCACAATTTATTAAAAAATATTTTTGAAAAATCCACGATTTATTAAAAAAATATTTTTGAAAAATCCACGATTTATTAAAAAAATATTTTTGAAAAATCCACGATTTATTAAAAAATATTTTTGAAAAATCCACGATTTATTAAAAAAATATTTTTGAGAAATCCACGATTTATGAAAAAAATATTTTTGAAAAATCCACGATTTATGAAAAAAATATTTTTGAAAAATCCACGATTTATGAAAAAATATTTTTGAAAAATCCACGATTTAAAATATTTTTTTAAAAATACACGATTTATGAGAAAAAATATATATATTGTTTAAAAATCCACAATTTATATGATTTTGATTATGAAAAAAAAGATTTTTTTTAAAAAATCCACGATTTATGAAAAAATATTTTTGAAAAATCCACGATTTATGAAAAAAACTTTTTTTAAAAATCCACGATTTATGAAAAAAAATATTTTTGAAAAATCCACGATTAATGAAAAAAAATATTTTTGAAAAATCCACGATTAATGAAAAAAATAGTTTTGAAAAATTCACGATTTATGAAAAAAATATTTTTGAAAAATCCACGATTTATGAGAAAAATATTTTTGAAAAATCCACGATTAATAAAAAAAATATTTTTGAAAAATCCACGATTTATGAAAAAAATATTTTTAAAAAATCCACGATTTATGAAAAAAATATTTTTGAAAAATCCACGATTTATGAGAAAAATATTTTAAGCGCGATTTTTTAAAATTATTTTTTCTAAAATCCACGATTCATGAAAAAAAATATTTTTTCTAAAATCCACGATTCATGAAAAAAAATATTTTTTCTAAAATCCACGATTCATGAAAAAAAATATTTTTTCTAAAATCCATATTTTTTTTTAAAATTAAATTAAAAAATATTTTTGAAAAATCCACGATTTATTAAAAAAATATTTTTTCTAAAATCCATATTTTTTTTTTAAAAATTAAATTAAAAAATATTTTTGAAAAATCCACGATTTATTAAAAAAATATTTTTGAGAAATCCACGATTTATGAAAAAAAATATTTTTGAAAAATCCACGATTTATGAAAAAGACTTTTTTTAAAAATCCACGATTTATGAAAAAAAACTTTTTTTAAAAATCCACGATTTATGAAAAAAACTTTTTTTAAAAATCCACGATTTATGAAAAAAACTTTTTTTAAAAATCCACGATTTATGAAAAAAACTTTTTTTAAAAATCCACGATTTATGAAAAAAATATTTTTGAAAAATCCACGATTTATAAAAAAAATTTTTGAAAAATCCACGATTTATGAAAAAAATATTTTTGAAAAATCCACGATTTATGAAAAAAAACTTTTTTTAAAAATCCACGATTTATGAAAAAAATATTTTTGAAAAACCCACGATTTATGAAAAAATATTTTTAAAAAATCCACGATTTATGAAAAAATATTTTTAAACAATCCACGATTTATGAAAAAAATATTTTTGAAAAATCCACAATTTATGAAAAAATATTTTTTTTAACACAAAATTACTGAGAAAATATTTTTTTAAAAAAATACACGATTTATGAAAAGATGTTTTTAAAAAAATCCACGATTTTGGAAAAAATGTTTTTAAAAAATCAACGATTTTGGAAAAAATTTTTTTAAAAAATACACGATTTATTAGAAAAAATATTTTTAAAAAATCCACGATTTATGAAAAAATATTTTTTAAATTTCTGAGAAAATATTTTTTTTAAATACACGATTTATGAGAAAATATTTTTTTAATTCATAATTTATGAAAACATATGTTTTTAAATACACAATTTATGAAAACAATTTTTTTTTAAATCCAAGATTTAAGAAAAACGAATTTTAAAAATCCACGTTTTATGAAAAAAATATTTTTGAAAAAATCCACGATTTATGAAAAAAATATCTTTGAAAAATCCACGATTTATGAAAAAATATTTTTTTAACACAAAATTTCTGAGAAAATATGTTTTTTTTTTTAAATACACGATTTATGAAAAATTGTTTTTAAAAAATCCACGATTTTTGAAAAAAATGTTTTTAAAAACATCCACGATTTATTAGAAAATATATTTTTGAAAAATCCACGATTTATGAAAAATTGTTTTTTAAATTTCTGAGAAAATATTTTTTTTTAAATACACGATTTATGAGAAAATATTTTTTTAATCCACAATTTTTTAAATACACAATTTATAAAAAAATATTTTTGAAAAATCCACGATTTATGAAAAAATATTTTTAAAAAATCCACGATTTATGAAAAAAATATTTTTAAAAAATCCACGATTTATGAAAAAAATATTTTTGAAAAAATCCACGATTTATAAAAAAAATATTTTTGAAAAATCCACGATTTATGAAAAAAAATATTTTTTAAACCACGAAGTATGAAAAAATATTTTTTTTAAATACACAATTTCTGAGTAAATATTTTTGTTTAACAATACACAATATATGACAAACTATTTTTTTTTTAAATTCATGATTTATGAAAAACAATTTTTTTAAATTAATGATTTATGAAAATATATATTTTTAAAAATCCACGATTTATAAAAAATAATTTTTAAAAAATCCACGATTTATAAAAAAATATTTTTTTATTCACAATTTATTAAAAAATTATTATTTTGTAATCCAAATTAAAAGTGGGGTTCGCAGAGAGGAAGAAGTCTATTGATTATGGCGATGGTCTTATAATATTCAGATGTCAGAATGGGCAAAAACTTATGTGGAGAAAAAGTCCAAGATTTATTCATATTCATATCAAGATTAAGGGGTTATGGCCACTTGCAAATTTTACAAAATTTAAATTATTATTGGCTAATTTTAAAGTACAGGTAGAATACAATATGTTGTTTTTAGTCGATCGGACAAAAATTGGTTGTGATATGAGCGTTAGAAAGGAAAAAAAATCATTTAAAAAAACAACAGGTTTAAAGTGGGATGTAGTTAAAATTGATTACTTTAGGGGATGGCAGAGATGACTAGTTTCGTCCAACGCCACTTGGACTCATCAGTTCTTTTAGTTCTTTGTATTGAAATAATGAACCCTTCCCCAATTTTATGACGACTCGAGCTCAATAATAAGTGTGACTGATGAATTCGTTTAAATGCGAATTAAACCGAAACATCTAAAAACTCTAGTAGCCGCATATGTAAACCAAATTAACTACTAAGAGAACTGTTGAGTCCAAGTGGCGTTGGACGAAACTAGTCTTCTCTGCCATCCCCTAAAGTAATCAATGTTAACTACATCCCACTTTTAACTTGTTGTTCTTTTAAATTTGAAAACAACAAATAAGAGATTAAGCTTGACTTACCTACAAATAGTAACATTTTGTGGATATTGTATTTAATTCTAATACTTCAAACTGTTTATTCGTAATTTCATCAAAATTACCTCTGATCCGCAACTCCAACGTGTTCATCTTTAAATAATTTATTATGTATGAAAGATTTTCATTTCCTTCACAATTTCCAAGAAAAATCAAAAGTGACACAAACAAAATATAAATAAGAAAAAAACACGAGTTCACACAAATAATTTTTCTAGGATCAGTTGATTTTTTCGGGTTGTCATGTACGTTGCATTCTTATATTAATTGTTGGTGTTGCTGTTACTGGATGACTGTTATTAAATTTATTAATAAATGCATTTAATTGTTTGCACAGATTTTGTATAATTTTTATTGTTATTAAGACTTTTGAACAATATGATCAACAATTATACATACATATGTATGTCGCAAATTAATTCCATGATAACAAAGTGAGGGAGAAAGGAGCGATGGATTTGGTTTCGGAAATAAGTTATAAAGGTGATGCAATTCTGGTAACTAGTTTACCTTAGGGCAATTTTAGTTTGTTTGGTTCTTGTGGTTTATAATTGAAGGTTTATAAACATGCCAAGCAATAGTCTATAAAAATATTATGGCCAAGATATCAAATTGAGCAAGGGAAGTTACAACGTAATTAACAACTTTGGATATTTCTGTTGTTAACACTGATAAGAATAATTTCGAGACATTTGGGTTCAAGGTTGCTATATATTTAATAGAAGAAACCTTTCCTAGAACATTCTTATGTATATACATTAAATCTTTTGTTTATTGTAACTCCCACCTTCTTCATCTCAGAACTTCTGTCAATTGTTTAACAAACAAAATGAAGTTTACATTGTGTTGTGTGTCTGCCAAACAAGTATTACAAAGGTTGACCACTACCCAGGCCAAGTTGTTTTTTTTTTTATTAATTTAAAAATTTACATAATATTTTACATGGTAATAAAATTAAACGGAAATTTACGTTTAGCGTTTATTGTAAACTAGTTTTGTTTTTGCTGTGTTTCTGCTCTCAGGGACTTGAGCTGTCAATTTTTTTAATATTAATTATTGCAAACTCACTGACCGACTTAATAACTTTAAAATCTCTATAATTAAATGTACATATATTTATTTAAATATTTATGAAGAAAAAATATTGTTTTTGCAGAAATAAAAAAAAAACAGTTTACATTGTTATGGATTGTGTCAAAATCACTGCAATTTTATTTATTATTTGTTTACAGTTTTGTTTTTGCCTGACTAAGAAAAGCTATTTTTTTAGAAATTATTAGTTTTCTTTCATGATGATTTCATCAAATATATATGTATGTACGTATGTCCGTCTTTATATATTTGAAATATATGTACTATATATGGAAAAGGTTGGTTGTCTCTGCTTGTCTGTCCAATGCTCACCCACTTACATTTGTTTGTGATCTTATCACAATGACTATTACACTTGCCGCTGCGACACTGCTTGGAATTTGTAATGAGGAACCTTTTGAAAAATAAAAAAAAAATAGCAACAACAACAAATATTGCTTTCGTTTATCAATCTTTGTGAAAATTATAGACTTCCGGAAAAAAGATTGGGGTTTATTTTTAAAAAATTGCATTTGTAATGTTATTGAAAATTGACTTTTGAGAATTGCGGCGGCTGACATGTGTTTGTAAAATAAAATTTGATACGGTTGTTGCAATATTTGGCGTTAACGATCAATTTTAATGCACAATTAACCCACTTAAAGCCACTGGTCGTTTAAACGCCAGCAAAAAATGTGAACAAAAATGCAGGTAAAAAACAGTTAAATACGTGTTTTATTGCGGAGTTTTTTGTATTTTGTAATTGTTGGCTCAAAGGTCTGTCCTTCCCCGTTCATAAATTGACATTTGGCCTGCGTAGTTTTTCGCGGTTCGGTCACAAAAATAACCCTTTTCGTGAAGTGATTTTTTGATTTTCTTACAATGGCAAAAAACACATAAGTAGATAGTTTACACTTATACAACGCAGAGATTAGTTAGAAAACATGTGAAAGTATTATTCTAAAAACATAAATTGTGAATACAAAGCAAGAATTATTCTGTATTACCCTGCAAAGTTAGCTGTCCGTTTAAACGGACAGTGGCAAAATCCACTACCGTAAATTTGTATGGGAAATTGGAGTTTTTTAGAATTATGGATAAAGTAAACATGCCATTCTTTAGGGCGTACGATGGAAAATATGTTATAAAATGAAGAAGATAGAGAATATATTTAAAAATATAAAACAGTTGGCTTTGTGCGTACGAATAAAAATAAAGTTTACTTTATACATATTTGTAAAAAACACCAATTTCCCATACAAATTTACGGTAGTGGATTTTGCCACTGTCCGTTTTAACGGACACCCGATTCCGGAAGAACTATAGGTTTTAAGAAAAAAAGTTATTTTTTAAAAATTGCTTAAAAATGAAAATAAAACTAAATTCAATAAAAAAATTTCAAATTTTCCAAAAAAAATTTTTCTGGCGCTAAGTGGGTTAAGTGAAAACTGCATTAAATTTGTTGGGATAGAACTTTAACTACCCTATAGCATTAGAAAATAAGTAATAATGACAATAAAAGTAAAAAAACAAGTAAGAACAGACTATAGTCGGACGGGGCCGACCATGTGATACCCTATACCACTAAACGCGTCTTCTTGGGATAAAGTTATAAGATGTGCATTAGAAATTTTACCAATTTTCACACAAAAGTTTTGATCAATTTAACCCGCTAAATATTATCCGATCATACCGTTGACTTGCACGCTACTTCTTCATCTCAAACCAAAACTACGTTTAAAATTTCGCGCCGATCGGACTATTATTGCGACCTACAGAGCGGCTACAAAATCGAGCAAAAATTTTGTTTTTGGTCCATTTCATCCCTTTAACATTTCACGATCATCGCCAAAAACTAATCAGTTCTATTCTGTTCCAAACCCGACCTCCATACTAAATTTCGTGACAATCGGTCCATAATTGCGGCCTCTAGCTTGATTACAATTTTTAATGGACGGACAGACGGACGGACGGACGGACGGACACACATCGCTAAATCGCTTTATCTCGTCGAGATATGAAGTTTGGTATACCACATGAGGGGTCTACGACGAATATTTCGCGGCGTTACATGAATTTTTGGGAAAACAAACTTATTATACCCTTTTCCACATTGTGGTATAGGGTATAAAAATAAAAGAAAAAATCAGCAAATAAATACCCTCAGCCTACTAAGACTGTACAAAAAACAGGAGTGTTGAATCTAAGTGTAATATGAAAATATCACGAATTTAAAAAAAAAAATAAGTAGCATGTTTGTAGGTGACAAAAGAAGTTTTGGAAGTTTCCAGCCAAAATAGGGTGGGTTTTTCAAAAAACCATACTCCATCTTATTTTTTTTATTTTTTTTTTTTTTTTTTGAAGAATACCCCCTGGATAGATGTTTTTGGAACAGAGGCCATTATTGCCAGGGGCGTATGAAGGAGTTTAGGGCTACTCCTTTCAGTACTTTTCGGGGCCCATATCTCAGGATTGCTTACTCTGGGAAATGAATACAATGTTATCATGATCACAACGACTGCGCGATGTTACAATTTTAACTCGATCCAAGAAGGAGACTTAAACTGGTTTAAATAGCAAAAGTGTTAAATGTTTGCGTAGGAGGTATTTGGATTAATGGGTGGACACAGTCTCTCTTGAAACTGGATCTAATTGTGGATAATTTTTTCGACAGTTATTGTGCCAACCAGCAGGATTTTTTTATAAGTTTTGCCCCATTATATCAGGAAGCATGTCAGCAAGCATTACCTTCGTTAAAAATTCATAACGATCCTTAAACAGCCCTTAAACGGGATTTCAACGAACAGAGGGAGTGGGCCGATATTGACCATATCCACCCTTCAGTTAGATTTAAGAAAAATATTTTTATATTCTCTGCACAAAGGCTCGGAACTATGTATCTTAGTCATACTTTTCGCTAGTCGTTGTGTCCACGAGGCATTTTAGGTCATCGTTAGATTTTTTAGAATTATTGGACCATTATGTCTGAATGCACGGACGAAACGCACCAACGAAACGCATTCTACCGTTGTAAATAGCATCACAAGGACTTTTTATACCCTCAGCATTTATGCTAACGAGGGTATATACACTTTCATAGGGACAAAATGTGCCTCATCGAAATAATGGTTTTAGACCCCAAGTATGTTTGGACGAAATCCGTTTCAGACAATTGGGAGTCGATTTAGAAATGCCCGTCCGTCTGTCGTTCTGTCTGTCTGGCTGGTGCTCACGATAACTCTCGAACGGATCAACCGATTTGGTCCAAAACTTGGCTTTAGCAATATTTTGTCCAAACTTAGTTTAAGTTAGAAGAATGGTTATATCAGTCCACTCCTTCAGGTACCACCCACACAAAAGTTCGAAAATGTTCGGAAAATTTGTGCGCACGATAACTCTTTAAGGGAGTAACCGATTTGGTCCATACTTTGCATATCGTGAATTTTCAACTAGACTTATATGAGTTTTCAATATGGACTCAATCGCTCCACTCCTTCGGTTACCTCTCACACAAAATTTCGGAGAAGTACAGTTTAGGACCTGTTATTGAATCGCTTCGTTTTTTGTTGAAGCAAATTGTATTCACTATTAGCTCAGTGATATGGGACCTGCAATTTATCGCCGAGTCCGAACGGCGTGACCTAAGACACCTCTTGTAGAGAAGTTTTACATGGATGAAATACTCAGAAAATGTCGCCAACATTACTGAGGCGTATTTTGCCACCGTTGAAAATGTTGGTGTTGCCTGGCCGGGGAATCGAACCTACGACCTTCAGCGTGCAAGTCGGGTGTACCATTGCACCAGGGTGGAACCCATTGAACCACGGGGCATCACAATGACTACCTTGGTAAAAATCAAAACTGTCCTCGAACAGCCCTTAAACTGCAATTGAAGAAAATGTTGAAATTTGTGAGGGAGGTATTAGAAGCTGTTGTCCGATATAGACCTTTTTGGAACTTGATCAATTCAGTGTATGATGTTCGTTTTCCTGCTTAGTTTGGCTCTATCTCCAGGTCTAGAAATTTGGATGCTTCGATGGATTGTAATCACAAAACTACTGGAGTTAGTTGGTAAAGCAGGTGAAAAGGTGCAATGTTTTGTGAAGGCCTGTCCCGCATGTTTGAAAGATATTTTGCACACTGTCGTCAATCCTTGTCCAAATAGAAATTTAAACGGCTGTACCATCCTGAACGTTTCAAATTTGGCCGGAGGATAGTCTGCTCGATGTTGCTGCCTCTGATCCCTCGCTAATATTTGTGGTGACGGCGTGCAGCCACAAAAATCTTTGCTACGGACCACAAAAGCGAAGTTGATCTGCACGATTTACTGTTGCCAACATCCTTGTCTGACTTCAGTAGCGGGACCACCCTAACCATTTTCTAGATTGAGAACCTTGTTCATCAGTCATTTTTGTGGTGCCGGCAGGGTGTCTTGAGCTTTTGGGCCATTACCTCAGGAAGTATGGACTTGCCACCGAAAAAAATGTAACCGCTAGGACAACATGCTTTAATGTTAACCCGATCCAAGACATGTCTTCAAACTGCACTTTTGCGAAAAGTTTTGAAATTTGTGTGGAAGGTATCCTGCGAAGTAGACTGACATATCCCATATTCGAACAAAATGTTGAATGGCCCATAATTAAACATGATCTAATATTGGACAAAATATTACGAGGGGCAAAGTCTGGACCAAAACGGTTGATCCAATCGAGAGTTTCGTCGGGCGCTCAAGGGTAAATCGACTCCAAATTTTCTGAAACCGATATCGTCCAAACATGTTTGGGATCTTAAACCATTATTTCGCCTCGTTCATTTCAAAGAGATGGATATATAAATTTGAAAGCGATCGGTCCATTTTTAAGGATATTACAGCCTCACCAATGAATGCCGCGAATAGCTTTTTTTAATTTAATTTTTCTCAACATGTTATCCTTTACGTCTGTTCCTGTACCACCATTCGTAATTTCAGTGCTTCCTCCATATCTAAAAAAACTAAGATGACAGTGCTTCCATAGAAATTCGCTTAATGGTGTGAAAGCTACACAGCCCGAAGCCATCTTATTCATCTCTCAGAAACCATAACATCTTAAGGGAACCCAATATGGAGCGTAAGAAGCAACAAATCTTCGTCCTCTTCAAACCTTTTTTAATTTCCCATTTAATGTTATATTCAGGAGTTACAGATGTCCTTTAGAAATTTTCCGAATTGTCGTTTTATACCACTGTACTCGTAACACACTGCAGCAATAAAATAGAATAATTCCTACAATAATGACATCTATAATAACAACAATCTACTACAAATGACAACTTATAATCTGTGTCACAACAAGGACAATTGTCGTAATCGGATGTATCAAAAAACCCCCCTCAAAACTAATAATGGTGGAAAAGAAAGTGAAATGAAATTCTTAATGTGAATAGACATCATTAGGATGTCCATTGTACGCGGGTGTGTGATAATCACCAGAAAATCAACACTTTACACAAATTCTCGAGAGCATGTTGGCCTTTTTTAGTTTTTTAAAAAAGAAAAAATAAGGAAAGGGAAAACAAAAAAAGACTCCCTTTTATCGGGATAACTTTTAAATTTAAGATAAGACAAAAATAAGGTCAAGATCTAAAAAATGTAAAAAAATTAATCATAAATTTCAAGGAAATTTTTTTACAAAATAACAAAATAAGACTACTTTTGACAACAAAAACTTATTAATTTGTGTATTATTGTGAATGGATTTTATTTTAAATATATTTTGAAACCTACAAAAATAAACCCAATTGAACCAAGAAAATCATATGGTCTGTTCCAGTACTGCAAGAATCTACCAGTTTTTACTATTTTTTTCGATAACATAAAGGAAAAAATGTTATCGTAGTAAAAACTAGTAGCTTCTTGCAGGTTCCGGAACAGAGCAATAAATTGAAAACTTAATACACACAGAGAAGAGATATTGTTGGAACAATCATATTATAAGAACAAAATCGTGTATTTTAAACTTCTGAAAATATATATTGTTGTTTCAACCATATATTTTTTATTAGGAAACATGATGACACAAAATATATTGTTGCGCCAACAATACATATTTTAAGAATTTTAAAATACACTATTTTGTTCTTAGAATATGATTTGTCCAACAATATTTTTTCTCTGCGTGTAGTCAGCTGGACTTATCGCCAGATCTGCTATACACTTATTTCATAACCTTTATCGATGTGGGTAATCGATAAAGAAATATTTTCTATTCAAAAAATTCGATAACCTTGACCATTTCTTTGAAATAAGATTTTAATGATTCCATGATAATAAACTGATAAAGTTGTTAATTTTACTGTTGAATTGTTAAAATCCCATTTTTCTCTGATAAATTTTATTGGACCTAAATAAATAAACGTACATACATCATTCATTCATCATTCATTCTATCATAAAATTTATCTTTATTATTGTTTTAAAGCAAATTCTATTAATATTTTCACCTAAGTCAGCAATCAAGTAGCTGTTATCTTAAATAATTTGTTTGGTTGCACCCATAAAAAGGTAGCAATGCTTCACAATGTTTATCCAAAAACAAATATTGTTGTCAAATTTTTGACAAAACATCTCAGATTTTGAAATGATTATTTTTAGGAAGAATTAGTATGTGAAGAGGTCAATGAGACTTCAAAGAATTTCTATATACACATTTATATGACCTTCCCGTGAATAAGATGTTTAAAAATGTCGCCAAATTTGACGTCACCAATAACTGCCTAGAAGCAGGGAATTGTATTTCAGTAGTGGGATTCTCTAACGCATTTTTTGGCTACCGACAAAAATCGGTAAAATTAAAACACAAAAATATGAATGAAATGTATGTATAAAAGTTGGTAGGACTTGGTTGGTTTGGTTGATAACTTACAGAAAAATTTCGTTAATTACCGCAATTATAAGCATTTTAATTTTACCGGTCCAGTTTTTTGATCATGACGATTCTTCGCATGAAAAACTGGAATATTGGGGGGCTTATAATTTGTTCTTTAACAGCAAATTACAGTTTGTAATTTTCCAATTAAAAGAGCAAAATTTGTATATGCCTATGTGGAATCCTTCCCCTACTATTTATCGACAACAAAAGAAGACAATTGTATACAACTCAGGTCTTTTATTTTTGAAAAGACTCTACCGGATACCAAATAATAGTCAACACTTTGGTAATTCAGCTCGTCTCGACAGAAAAGAAACAAATAAAACTCAATCATATAATCATCCCCGCCTTACCAGGCAAACGTAATATATTCAACAATATCTTAACATTTTTAAAAATCATCTCCGCAATTCTATCACCCCAAGTACACAGGTAAATTTTCATATCAAAGTGTGCTGCATTCACAATGAAAACTAATTTTATTTTGGGCTAGGGCTTTTAATTGTGATGACGAGTTCTATTTTGGTTTGAATATGACAAATATTTTCCTTTTTCTGTGGCGCCCTTAACATTGAATTATTTTCAATTCCACAACAAAACACTTAACGCTTGACATTGTTTTACTTCAATGCAATAATGTATGTATTCACTTAATAATTTCAATTTATTTGCTAATTCCAACACATAATAAAATTTCCGTATACTTGAAAATTGGCCACATGCCGCGGAACTACAAAAACGGAAAAATTATAATATGGAAAATTTGATTTATTGTGAACATTTGTGTTTATCCGTCAATCAGTCAGCATTTATAATTTTTCGTCTAAAAATATATCCATAGAAAAAATATAAACTATGAAATATTACCGCAAAAAATTAGTTTAGTTGTGCATAATGAAATGAAACAAGCAAAAAATTACTTCAGGCTTGACCACAGTGAACTGATAAGTATTGGGAGTGTAGAGGCATTTATTACTTGAATTCAACTGTTTTCAAGGAAAGGAAAGATGATTTTGAAAAACTAAAAAATAATTATATTTGACAATCTAACATTAAGTGTGAACTACCCTAATTTGATTGAAACTTTGAATAATATATACACAAAATAGAACACACAAATTAACCGCGTTTTTATTTTTAAGTTGATGGCTACGAGATTTCGATGCAACGGCGTTAGAGTTAAAGCACAATCATTAAAACCTTTTTTCAATTCAATCAACTTCAATGAAACAGAAAATAATTTTCGCTATCAATCATTCACTGAGTTCAAACGTCGTGTTAAAATCACACATACTTAGGTACACAAAAAAAATTTAGCCATTTGATAAAAAAATCAAAGATTCAATCAAAAATTTGTAGATTTCCCGGCGATAAAAAAAATTGTCATATTGACAAAATTCGATAAAATTATTTGATCACAGAGTAAAAATACAACTGATAAAATATTTCACATATTGACAAAAATATTTATCAAAATATTGCGCTTAAAAAAAATATTTCCTTGATGAAAAAAATTATATAAAAAATCGATAAATATTTTATATTTTTAATTTGTGATCCAATAATTTTATCGAATTTCGTCAATATGACAATTTTTTTATCACCGGATTTTTTTCTGTGTAGAACATTTGAACTATAAGCCGAAATAAGTATAGGTTTCCATTCCATTATTTTCTTTCCCAATTTGGAATACATATTTTTAATCTTGGCCTTTTAGTTCTGCATGCACCGCCATGCGGTCCGCATTTATACGCCTTTTTAGTGGCTTCATTATCGTTCATATTTATTATATCGAGCCCTTCCCGCGAAAAAGATGTAAGCGACATTTTTTCGATTTTCTTTTTTTTACGGAAATTGATAAAGAATATCCCAACACACCATCTCCTAAAATTGTAGAACTCTGCCATGTACCGTTACGAAATTAGAGCAAAAACAATTTTGATGTAAGCGCCCTTTTTGTTTTGTTTACATTTTTAGTTGACAGCGAATTGTCGCTTACATCAAAATTGGACATTAATATACCATGTAGTTATTCGACTATATTACAAGAAATACGCATTAATCTTATAATTTTTCGAATAGGTACTTGCTATAAAAGAAAGTTACTTTGTTTTTGAATTGTAGATGTGAATTACTCTAAAAATTATTTGTTTCAAATAATTTTTTTTTAATGTAACCGCCACTTCTTATCGTACTAGTCTGATTGCGTGACAGCGAAAAAGATGTAAGCGACACAAACTAACGTTATATTGAAGATATTCCACAAATTATTTATTTGTTAAGTAAATAGGGTTTAGTAACGGAACTATACCAAAATTTAATAAAAATTCTTACTTAGATCAAAAGTTATTCAATAAAAACCGTCTCCTGTAAAATTTGCTTTTTGTCGCTTACACCTTTTTCGCGGGAAGGGCTCGATATGGCCTAGCCAACGCAATCGTTGTACTAATTTGGTACGTTTAATTAAGCTCATGTCGGTACATTTCGTGCTTCATACGACTCCTGTGGATACAGGAGTCAATGGGCTTTCGCAAGTACCATACTTCGGACCAATATATAAGTGCGGGCAGTACCTGTGGCTTGGGGAGTGTGATTTGTTGTTTACCGAAAGTTGGTTTTGCTTTCAAACTGTTTACTTAAATCAAATGAGCTTATGTTGGCCAATATTATTCTTCTCCTTAATTTAAAACATATTATGTTTGTTTTATTTATGGATAAAGGAATAAACTAATAAACAGCCCATCTGCTCATGCTGCCTTATTGTTGGCGAACATTCTAAGCCGCCCCTTAATCGTTCTTGCAGGATAATGTGTCTGCACCAGCTTTATCCTGGTGTTTTATATGCTGGTAATATTTTCGGACTTCACGCTGGTTATAATACGTTCCTTCTGAAAAAAACGTTTTCCTCTTCTCCCGACTTTTTCGTTGGTCCTTCGTGTTGCCATTGACTGCCGGATTGCCCTGTATTCCGTCTTCTTCCCTTCAGTAGCCTTTCAATACTCCAGATAGTATAATGCATTTTTAGGTGGTGGTATCGCTTTTACGACAGTTTGAAGACACTGGGCTCTCTTTTGCCACTATGCATTAGTGGGACAAGGTGTGACGTTTTCCAGCATGTGGGTATGGTGAGCCAAGTAGACAATTTTATCTTCCGCCTTGTTATAGATCGTATTTTTTACGGCAACGAGTGTGTATCACGGCTGCTACAAGAAAATGGTTTGAATCTAAGTTCACTCTTCGAATCTATGGGACAACTAACGCTATGGAAGAATGTCTTCCGTCTATACCAACATGATCGATCTAGTTTATTGCTTTTCCATCTGTGGACATCCATGCTGCCTACCGCTCACTACCAAGTTTTCGCCGCTGTAAAATCGTTCAGCCTCAGCCCGTTGTCCGAAGTTACCCCATGAAGGCTGAATTTGCTGACCGTGTTACCAAAGATATTTTTCCTACCTATTTTAGCTTTAAAATATCCTAGAACAATTTAGCCGCTAGTAGAATATATCGAAATTTCCCTTTCAAATTTCATTTCTCATATCTTTGATCTTAGGGATAGGTAAGTCGACTTTCGGTTAATCGATTAATCGACATTTTGCAGTAGAAAATCTAAAAATCGTAGTCGACTTTTGTCTGGAGGAAAAATCGCATAATCGAATATCTTGTGATCGATTTTCGAGTTTGCCCATAGATTGTGGACTTGGCTGTTTTACACTTTTGGCGGTTTTACAGTTTCAAAAGAAAATCGACGAAAAGTCAATTTTAATCGATTCTGCGGTTATTAAAAAGTCGAAGAGAGACAACTAAAATATTCGCAAGACCGAAAAATCGCATTTTTAATTTGTTGACCAAAATTGAAAAGTCGAAAAATCGATTATTGCTTTCCATTACCTATCCCTATCTGATCTTTGCTGTGTTGACCCTCAGCCTTTAGGCTAACGAAGGTATATACACCAAAAATATGCCTCATCGAAATAACGGTTTTAGACCCCAAGTATGTTTGGAAGAAATTCGTTTCAGACAATTTGGAGCCGATTTAAACATTTCCTTCTGTCAAAATTCGGAAAAAGTGTCGTTTAAGTGCTCCTCTCGGATCGTTTTGAATTTTTTTCAGCAGATTATCCTTGCAACCGCCTTTACAACGGTACAGGTGTTTTCAGGCGCAAGTCCATACTTCCTGGTATAATGGCCAAAAAGCTCCAAGAAACCCGGACGGCACTAACTAAAATTGAAAATCCGCAAGATAACTTTCGCAGGGAGTTTCTGATTGGTCCAATCTTTCACGCCGTATTACTTCATCCATTCATATCACGTTGGAATATGGACTATATCGGTTCCGTCCTTAACGTACCTCAAACACAAAATTTGGGAAATGTGCAATATGAGGACTCGTATCAATTTAATTTTTTTGCGGATTTTTTTTTTTTTTTTGACTATATTGGTGAACTTGTGCTCCTTTCGGCTCGTTTTAAACTTTTTTCAGCAGGTTGTCCTTGCAGCAGCCTTTACAACGGTACAAGTGTTTTCGGGCCCAAGTCCATACTTCCTGATTTAATGGCCAAAAAGCGCCAAGAAACCCGACGGCACTAACAAAAATGGAAAATCCGCAAGATAACTCTCGCTGGAGGTTTCTGATTGGTCCAATCTTTTCATATCGTATTCCTTTATCCATTCATGTATCAGGTTGGAATATGGACTATATCGGTCCCGTCCTTAAGGTACCTCAAACACAAAAGTTGGGATCAATTTATTTTTTTTTTGCGGAAGGTTGTTTTCGCGGTCGCTATTACAACGGTACAACTTTTTCAGGAGTAATTCCATACTTCCTGAGATTAAGGCCCAAAAGCTCAAAAAAATACTACCAGTATATATTAAAATGGATAGTGTGCAAGATAACTCTTAACAATTTCAAAAATTTCTTCCAAACTTAGTTTAATGTAATTTAATATTTTGAGTTTCCTCTGAATCAGAAGTTTACACAGCTGACTGATACTTTCTTAGTTGTTTTGGACCCATAATGCACTCTATTTTTTAAATATTTACAAAAGAAAATAATTTTTTTCTTATTGTAAAGTAATGAGTACCCGTTATGCAAGTATGCGTGTCTAACTACAGAGCCGGGGGTTGTGAATTCGAAACTCTGTTGCAATTACACTATGCAACACTGAAATTGCAAACAACATATAGTATATATTTTTTGAATGTACATATTGAGACTACAAAAACCCTAGTAGGGTTTTTTCCTGTCAGATCAAGTTCGGATTTTATGGCCACATCTAAACCGGTCTAAAACTACAGTTTTTTTGCATTTATCGGTCCTTTATCTCTGAAACAATTAGGAATTGTGCCTTACTGTCTTTGGCAATATTGTAGCCCTAAACTATTAGAACTTTTCTTTTGAACAGACCACATACGAAAATCTCCATCTATGGCATCAAAATCGATAAAATATAGACAATTTACATAATTGCTAAAATTCTGGTCTATTGGGAATTGAACCGTATAAAGGTCCCAGAAATTCTTTAGAACATTTTGAAACTCTAAAATACTTACTTCATGTGGTTTCAGCGGTATTTTGCATCATATTTTTTACAACACGTATTTCAAACATAGTTCACACCAACAGTTTATTATCTCTCTATTCACCACATTATTGATATATTTATTAAATCGTCGTTGACAAATATACTGAAAACAACGTGATAGAGGCATTTTACAACAATGACATGTTCTGAAGAGTTGTATATTACATTCCAGGTAAAATGTTTCCAAAAGAAAACATTAAGAAAAAAATTACGGTTTTGGAGATATAGTTGGATTTATAAATTATCAAAATTTTCGATATTTTATAAAATTTGAGGAAATAAATGTAGTTTTTTCGATTTCATTATTTCTCCAAATATTTTATTCTTGCCCTTATCTACAAATGTGCTTCAGAGGTCAGATGAAGATTCACATAGGTTTCAGAGATATAGCCTTTGAAGTTATGAGTTTTGGCTTTGATTTTTTTGGTTTTTTTCGTTTGGGTCTGTACTTTCAAAAAATCCCCAGCTCAAATTGTTTGTACAAGATTACCTTAAAAATGTTGCACAGTATCGTTTGGAATTTTTTCTGCGTTCATTGGTATGAAAGAAGTCCCTCTTACCTCTTCGTTTTTTCCTTTCATTGTCATTTTCATAGCTCAAGAGAGAATAAAAAATTCAACCTGACGGATCTTTTTGAACACCTCCTGTGTATATTAAAATATCATTCATTTTTTTACGCACTACACACTCAAAGTCAAGCCGCTTACTAATCAATTAAAATGGACATTTTTGATGGTGCGATTAATTTCTTCACACGTTGCAATAATCAAATGTTTATAAACAAATAGCCATTTAATGTTTGATAATATCAATAAAAATAATTTTATGGCTCATTCAATCACTATGAAAAATGAACACACCAATATTACGGACGGTGATAATAACGTAATTAGAACTGTGGCGATACAATATCATAAGGGGGTACTTATAAAACCATTAATTTGCAGTTGTTTCTAAACCAATCAAGAATTTTCTTCAATAACTCCGTTTGACAGGCTTAGAGCGATCGTTGGCCAGCCAGCAACTTGACAAATTTGTTTGCAATATTTTTTCGTTTTTTTTTTTTTTTTTTTTTTTTTTTTGGTTTAATAAAACACACAAATTTCTTGTTATTGTGGTTATGCATACAAAAACAATAACAAAGCAGCAGCTGATAAAATAGAACAAAAAACAGCTTTAATCGACATAAACCAGTGAATACAAATCATTGAAATTCAAAGGATTGGCATCTGGAGAAAATACATATAATAAGGTGTTTTTTACAAGTAGCCAACCGCCCACATGTCTCTACATAAACACAAGTATATGTAAATATTTTTTTTATCAGCAAATCATTTATGGATTTTTTCTAGTTTTAAAATCTATAGCGCGTTCAATATACTCAAGTTTTTTTCTGTTACCATTTTCTATGGCTTTAGAATTTTTAATTATGAGAATGTGAACCGCACCAAATTCCTAGTTCTCAGAAATTTTCAATTCAGTTTTGAAAAAATTGATAAAATTGCATCCCAAAAACAAGTTTTATGCAAATTTAAATGCATGACATTGTTTTATAATGAAATAACTTTTTGCCAGACATAGTGTTGATATTTTTTTTAATTCCAATCACATGCCGCATGCTTAGCCAAGTTTATTAAACGTATAATTAGTTGCTAAATACTTGTTCAATTACCTTAAATGTGAACTGTAATGTTAATTTCAAATCAATATTTATTAATTACAAATAATGACAACACAATTTAATTGTATTCCGTTCTTAAGAAACTGAATTCATTAAATGAAGATTAGAGAAATGTCAAAGACAATTATTGATTTTAATATTTAATTCTAATCCTCCATTAAACTGTTTTGAATCATAATTTAGCGACTTAAGAAAATTATTTCAATGATTTTTTAATGAATAAACACACTTTATTGTCCTCTTCGGGTCTAATTACCTAGACGTTTTTTACTGAAGTTCTTTGTTCTTTGAGTTAAATTCAAAATTAGGCTGTGTAATTTTGTATTTGATCATATTTGAACATCTGTGGTGTTTTATTATTCGGACTGTTTCTGCAATTTTGTTTTTTTTTTTTTTTAATAGTCTGGCTTAAATATTAAAACAACAACAATGGGACTACGCCAGCCTATTAAAAAAAACTAAATTTTATCATATTTATTTATTATTGATTTATATACATGTTGTAGCAACAGTATTTATAAATTGGTAGACATTAAAAATTCATAAACGCAACCAAAACTCTTTAAAAATTCGCATACAAATGAATATTTATGTATAAAATGTCAATATTTAAATTTCCCATAAGAGTTACGAAAATAACTTCAACTAAAAAATAAAACACTGTAAATAAATAAAATTGAAAAATTAGCCTTTTATAGTTTAACCACAACCCACTGTAGCATCCATATTTCCACGGTGTTTTGTCAACAAATGTTTTCGAACACATAAAACAAAATCAAATCAAATTAGGGCTGTTTTTTTTGGTTACGCTTTTGTACGGTTTTATTATGTTCTCAGCTTGAAGAGTGTTCTTTTATGTCCAAACTACTCTTTTTTGTATTCCTAATTTGTTTTTTTAGTCGAAGTTTTTTTATTCTTTTGTTCGTATCAATCTATGTATGTACTTAAGTGGGTATGTGCCTGCTTTGGAATATTCCTCTGAGATTTATGCGTAGGTATATAGAAGTCTACGGCAGGGTGAGTTTGAGTTAAATGAGCTTTTTAAAGCGCGTTATTTTTTTATTGCGCGTTATTTTTGTTGCTGTCAAATCCATGTTTGGCGCTATTTAAATCACTAAATATGGTTAAATAATTTTAGTCATTCAATGTGAAAAAATATGTAGATATCAACACGTGGAATTTAACACGTGCGTATACATCGTTCTCGGTGTATTATTCACCTATTGGTGAATCAAAAATCAATTAAGACCATTTAGTACAAATAAGGCAACAATTATGTACAATTAAGATGATAATAATAAGCAGGAAGAACTGAGTAAGGCTCTATTCGTTCACCCAAATCCAAACTGTCCCAAATTTAGTATTTTTCTTACCCGTAAGTAAGAATTTGCAAAACTAACTCCATCTTACACCCCCAACAGCAATATTAATTCTAAATTTCATTATTCCAGCTCTGTTCGTTCTCCAAATCCAAATTTGGTACTTTTTGTACCCATAAGTACGAGTTTTCAAAACAACTTCCATTTTACACTCCAAATGTAGCCTACGAAGAACGAATTTCCAAATTATCTCAATACCATACTCTAACATCAATGTTAATTCGAAATTTCAGGGCTACAGCTCTATCCGTTCACCCTAAATCCAAATTGTACCCAATTCAGTATCACTCAGTACTTTTCGAAACGATAAGTACGTATTTTCAAAACATCTTCCATTCTACTATCCAACAGTAGCCAATCTTATACTCCAGCAGCAATTTTTATTCCAAATTTCAGAAATTCAGCTCTATCCGATGAGTACGAATTTCCAAATTATCTCCATCCCATACTACAACATCAATCCTAATTCAAAATTTCAGGATTCCAGCTCCATCCGTTCAACCTAAATCCAAATTGTACCAAATTTAGTACCATATAGTACTTTTCGTACCCATAAGTACGAATTTTCAAAACTACTTCCATTTTACTCTCCAACAGTAGCCTTAGTTCAAAATTTCAGGATTCCAGCTCTATCCGTTCGCCCAAATCATAATTGTACCAAATTCAGTACTGTTCGTACACATGTGTACACTTTTCCTAAACCACCTCCTTATGTCAACCGTACCTTTTAACCTTGATTCTCACACCAAATTTTAACCTTTAACCATTATCCGTTCACAAAATACGAATTGGTACCAAAGTTAGTACACTTTATTACTTTTCGTACACTTATAGTTCTTTCTAAAAACCCTTTAGCACATCTTTCCTACACTCCATCAGTGACCGTCATTCCAAATTTCAAAGTTCTTGCTCTACCGGTTCGCCAAATACAAACGGTACCATATTTAGTACCTTTTAGTACTTTTCGTATGCTTCCGAGACGTCCTTTCTTGCTCTCTGTTTTGCCTTCAGGGTTACATTCTGTGGCATATCTACTTTTTTTACACAAACGTACTATTCATGTACCAAAAATACGATGAATGGGTGAAAACATGTGTAATGATTAATTCTGAGGAAAAACATCATTACAGATAAGAAAGACAATAAATAAATGCAAAATATAATTATTTTGTTTATAAATTCAAATCAAAAGTACTTTTTCTTACCGTTCATCCTTGCCACTATATTTTCCCACCCTGACAACATGAAAGCAAAACAGAGAGCAAGAAATGACATGGTCTCGGAGACGAAAGTCCAGTGTGTGAAAGAGCTCTAACACAAATTTGAACTTTTTAAGGTGTTCAGATCACGACCTAAAACCGTCAGTTAGAGAAAAAGTAAAGGAAAGCTGTGTGTTTATTAGAGTTAAGCTGTGGTTAGTAAATTAAAGTCGGTTACGAATAGTTAATGTCCGAATTCGTGCAATTTTTTCGGAGCTATTTCCTTCACGCTCTCTCCAAAAATCTCCCTCTTGCACACCAACATAAAATAAATAATTTCGAGAAAAACTCATTTAAAGTTTTTTTTTCTTTTTTACATACCTATTTCATTTCAAAATACAATCAACCTTCTCTAAAAATCTTTTTTTTTTTTTTTTGTTTGGAAATTTTCACTTGAGGGGTAACCTTTTAAAATATAGTATAAGCCCGAAATAATGACCTAAAGGCTTTAAAAACTCCGCCGGCACGAACTAAGACCACTGATGTGCACGGAAACTTAAGTATAGTGTATTCGTCTTGGCGGAACGTTGCGCACTGTAAAGTTTCTTCCAAATATACATCAAGTTGCAAAAATGACCATATGGGACATATATAGGGTACCTCCCCCACAAAAGCTCAAAATTTTCGCAATGGTAATCCTTGAGATCCCGCTTACAACGATATAATTTTTTCGTGGCTAATTCATACATCTCTCCTGACATATTGGGGTAAAAACTCTAACAAAAACCCTCGCAGTGACCGACTAAAATTGCCTGTGGACACGATAACTACTTACAAACTTAAATCAAGTTCGAAGATGGACTATATCGAACTATTTTCAGTACATCCTTTACAATTTGTTATACCCTCCTATACGGGAAAAATGTGCCTCATCAAATAATGGTTTTAGACTCCAAGTATATTTGGACGAAATCCGTTTAGACAATTTAGAATCGATTTAGCAGTGTCCGGCTGGCTGGAACGCACGATAACCCTCGAATGGATGAACCGATTTGATCCAAAATTTGAGCTTTGTAATATTTTGTCCAAGCTTAGTTTAACTTCGAAAATCAGCCATATCGGTCCATTACTTCAAGTACGTCCCCAACAAAATTTAACAAGTAAGAAAGGCGTTAAGTTCGGCCGGGCCGAACTTGTTATACCCTCCACCACAAGTTGTATTGAAGCAAAATGGAATAATTAGTTTCCTTTCGTGTATGAAGAAGACTTAATACTAAATTTCAGCAATTTCGGTAAAACAATGTGAGACACCGTTCTATGGGGGCTATTTCAAAAGGTCGATTTATACCGACAAATTTCTGACGGAAAGTTTTTAGACTCAAAGAAGACTAAATACCAAATTGCCTATATTTCGGTAAGATAATGTGACTAAAACTTACAAAATACCGAAAATCAAGAAGTACGCGTCTATGGGGATATAGGAAGACGTGGACCTATACTGATAATATTCTTCTGGAATATTTCATAACTCTTGGAAGACTAAATAACGAATTTCAGCCATTTCGGTGGGATATTGACGTCACAATCTTGAGTATTACGAAAATCGGGAGGTACCGTTCTAAGGGGGCTATATCGAAACGTGGACCTATACCGACGAATTTTAGTGGGAAATGGGGCAATATGAAAGCGTGGACCTGTACAGACAAATTTCTGGCAAACAGTTTTATATCACATTGAAGACTAAATACCAAATTTCAGCCATTTTGGTGGAAAATTGAAGCCACAGCCTTCAAAATACGGAAAATCGGGAGGTACCTTTCCATGGGAGTACCCCCAACGAAGTCTAAATACCAAATTTCAGCCATTTCGGTGGAATATTGAGGCCACAACGTTCAAAATACCGAAAATCGGGAGGTACCGTTCTATGGGGACTATATGAAGGCATGGACCGATACCGACAAAGTTCTGGGGGGAAGTTTTATACCACCAACGTAGACTATGTACCAAATTTCAGTCATTTCGGTGTGATAATGAAGCTAAAACCTTCAAAATAACGAAAATCGAGAGTTACCGCTCTATGGGGGCTATATGAAGGCGTGGACCGATACCGATATGGTCCACACTTTGCACACCATGGTATTTCCTCCATACATAGATCTGATTCGAATATGGACTATATTGTCCACTCCTTCGGGTACCTCCCACAAAAAATTTCGGAAAAGTGCGGTTAAGGACTTCTTCGCGAATCATATTGATTGTTTTTGCAACACCTTGCATTTGCTGCCCTTATGGTGATAGTAGAAGTTTTTTTTAGGGGAAAGTCCATACTTCTTGAGAAAATTGTCCGAAAGTTATAAAAACCCCCCAGCGGTCACTATGTGTAGCGGCTGGCGCACAAGACATCGTTTCAAACTTTGCATATCGTAATATCTCTGCGAATCTTACATAAAGTTCGAAGATGGTGCTTATCAGTCCAATCGTACCGGTGGTACATCCCCCACAAAAGTTCAAAAAATTTCGCTGAAATGGTACGCGCGATGTATCTTAAACAGAGCAACCGATTTGGTCCAAACTTTGGATCTCGTAATATTTTACCCAAACTTAGTTTAACTTCCGTTCAATTATTTCAGGTACCTCCTCTATATCCAAATTTGTGAAACATCCTAAATACATAATCTTTGGGGAAAATGGTGAAATATAGACAGGCTGTCGGCAAAGCCGACAGATACTTTTTTACTTCCTTCGAGTAACTTATCCACAAAAGTTCACTTCTCGGGTGTATAAAATTTAAAGGGGTTAGTCGTTGTGGTCATGACTGCAAAATTATATATTTTTCGCTATGATCTCAAAAGGAACAAGGGAGACTTCGCTTATATGAATGAGTGCCTACTATCTATCGCCAAGTCCAAACGACGTGTTTTTAAAGACCACTTGTACCCAGCAAAAATTCGGATCCATAACTACTTATATTACTTTTTACTAAGTTATGAGTACGGTGGTACAGAGTATGTGTGTCCGACTACAAATCAGAGGTTTGTGTGTTCAACGATCACCGCTGTCCGGGTACATTTTGTTAAAAAAGACAAAGAACAGTTGGTGGTGCACATGTAAGCTTTTAAGCAACCCTTAATGTTCGTGTGCGTGCCCTAGTGTGTAGTGTGTTCGGTTACAAATCAGAGGTTTACAAGATCAAATCCAGCAGGGGGCGAAATAAAAAATATAAAGTATGTTGAAATTGAAAACAAATTCCACCTCAAATGTTCTAAAAATAGAAAATATTTTTTTTTGCTTATAACTTATTTTTCAACATCCAGTGGCCATAGAATAACTAGTTATTCTAGTGGTCATAGATTAACCAGTAATTTAGTGCGAAATGCCCTTGTTAAAATAATGGGTTAGTAAGGGGATTTGTAAGTAGTTACGGCTGCCAAAAATCTTTTATAAACCCCATTATTTTGGGAGGATATTTTTGCTGGGTAGAGAGTTTTACATAGCTGCAATACTCAGGAAAGGTCGGCAACATTACACTGAGGGTTACTTTGTCACCGTTGGAAAATTGTGATACTCCCTGGGCTGGGCATTGGATCTAAACTTCGTTAGTTTCATAATATAACAAGTGAGCAAAGGCTATAGTCGAGACGGGGCCTACCATGTGATACCGTACACCACTACCCCTCTGCATAAACTTTTCACTGGTAAACATTTCTTTTAGGGAATATAATCCGACTACCACCAAACATAATATTCCCTTTTTCTCTCTGGGACCCCCATAAGCAACCAAAATTTCGTGACCATCCGAACAAAATTGCGACGTGTAACGCAATTGCAGAAAAATGAAAGAATTGGATGCATTACCCACTATTGTGGTATTTCCATTGTTTGGCCACCTTCGCCAACTACTTTACTCCAATGTAAAGGTAATATTTTATTCTTCCATTAACAGGCTTTACCATTGGAATACCCTACTAGAAGCCGATGTATTCACAAAGAATAAAACTTTGAATTTGTCTCCACATATGTTTTTCCCCATTCCGACCCATAAATATTATTCGACTACCAAAATAAATAGGCTTTTTCTTCTGTGAGGCCACCATCAACCCCCTAAAATTTCGTGACTATCCGATCAAAATTCTAACCTCAAGCGTGATTACAAAAGTGGAAAAATTGGATATATTACTGACTTTTGCGATATCTCGGTTGTTTGCCCACTTACGACAACATACTTTGCATCAATATAAAGTAGATCTTTTCTTCTTCCATTGACGGCCTTTCCTATTGGAATACTCCTACCAGAAGCGGAGATATTCACATAAGAAAAAATCGTTGACTTTTCTCCACATAAGCTTTTTGCTTATTCCGACTCCTGAATATTATCCGACCATCACTAAACTTAATAAGCTTCTTCGTCTGTGGGACCCACATCAACCCCCAACAAATTCGTGACGATCCGATCAAAATTGCGACATGTAGAGTGATTGCAAGAAAATCGGAAAATGGGAAGTATTACCGACTATTGCGATATCTCTTTTGTTTGACCACCTACGACAACCTACTTTACATCGTTGTAAAGGTGATATATTCTACTTTCCGTGCCATGTTTTGCTTTTGATATACCTCTTAAACAAACAGATATATTGACTTTGAAATACAACGTTGACCTTTTCTCCAAATAGGTTTTTGCCCATTCCGACCCTTAATATTATCCGACCATCATCAAACTCAGTAGGCTTTTTCCTCTGTGGGTCGCCCATTAACCCCCAAAATTTCGTGACGATCCGATCAAAATTGCGACCTGTAGCGTGATTACAAAAAAATCGGAAAATGGGATGCATTACCGACGACTGCTATACCTCCGTTATTTGGCCACTTACGCCAACCCACTATGCATCATTGTAAAGACGGGATTTTCTACCCCAAGACCCCAATCCAAATCTGTGATATTCGTTATTATGATTAAAATCGCAAAATTGAAAAGTTGGGTTGTATTTGCGACTATTGTGATATCTTCGTTGTTTGATCACCTACGACAACCTACATTACGTCGTTAGAAAGATGATGTTTTATACTTTCATTAGCAGATTTTGCTTTTGATATACCCATTGTAAATGCCCAGATATTCGCTTTTGAAAAAAAAATATTATCCGACCATCACCAAAATCAATAGGCTTCTTCCCCCTCCGGGACCTCATCAACACCCAAAATTTGGTGACTATCCGACCAAAATTGCGACCTGTAGCGTAATTACAAGATTTAGATGGACAGGCGGACAGACGGACGGACACACATAGCCAGATCGACTCAGCTCGTCGAGACATTCATTTTGGTATATATATGTATGGGTCTACGAACATTATTTTGATAAGTTACAAACTTTTTGGCCAAAACCAACTTATAATACCCTCCCCACATAGCGGTGTAGGGTATAAAAATGAGTGAATTTCTGGCCATTTTCAGGTCGATTGCCTTCTAACTGTTTGTTTAGATTGCAACAGCTCGTGTCTTATGGCCGCAACACTGCCTATGCCCAATGCAGCTCCCGTATATTCATGTAGAGATCAATGAAATATTCGAAAAGTTATATTCGTTCATTGTTCATAAATTAGAATATCCTTCAAAAATGATAAAATTATTCAATACAAAATATTTTCTATTGGCATTTTTTCAATTAATTGACACATTGCAGTGTAATGCAATATTTTTAATAAAAACAAAAAAAAAAAAACATAGCCCTGCTTCGCACAACAGAATTTGAATAAATTTTGCTCTACACACTATTTAGGTCATTATTATATTTATATTTCAAAGCGCGGAGCAAATTTTTCTGTGCTAGAAGATGACGTTACTGCGGCGGCACACTGATAACTTTCACAAAACGGACAGGGCAATAACAATACTCGTGGTGACAAGGGGGACAAGGGATATAATCTACATAAACTAGTGTGAGGTGGTTATTTTGTGCTCTCGGCTTTTGTGAATGAATTTGCGCGGCATCGATTTACACAAATAAATTAAACGGAATGGTGTAATTTATTTGCATGCAAAAATGTTTTAGTTTTTCTATAGAAATGGAGAATAATTACCACCCCCACCTTAGGCAGTCCCTCCTTGAAATAGACGTTTTGTTTTAAAATGACACAAGTGTTAATAGAACTGTTGTTTTTTGTCAAAAAAAGGTCTCAAGTTCGTGGCTATGAACACACACACATTTCAATTAATAAACAATTAAAACCGATATCTTTTTTAAACAATTAACTCAAATAGTTTAAATGTGTAGTTATTTCTATTAGCACATCTGTTAGTTTGAAATTGAAACATATTTGAGTATTGATGCTACTGTTTTGTGGATTGGAAGGTGGCATCTTTGTTATTTTATTTAAATGGCAAACAATTAACACTGGCTTGTCATGCCTAAGTGGGTCTAAAAATATTCACTGCCAAATATAACAAAAGTTCCCCAGACTTGAGACAACATAATTTGTGTTAATTTGTGGTGGCATGACATGGGCGGGACAAGTGCAAGGGGGCCGCTCCCTAAGCCTCCCATAACAAAATATACTTTGTGATTGTTTTAAGTATCTTTCGGGCTACACAAATACTCGTATTATAAATTTGCATTCCTCATCCCCACCTTCTTTATTTGCTTAATTGATTATTTGTGCAAACCTTAAATATGCCAATCAATAAAGAATAATAATAAAAACAAAACAAAAAGCAACCACTAATGATGCTTATCAGAATTGTTTTTGGTTTCTTGTTCTAGAAATTCAAATCTCCAGACTTGTTTTTCATGGTGCTGATGGTGGCTAGTTATTTCGTGTTTGCGGACAGACAAATGGATTTTTTATCGCCTTCTACTTAAGAATAGACAACTCGACTTGTGTTTGCCCCATATTTAATATTTTTTGTTTTAATTTATAACAAGTGAGGGAGCCTCATGTGACGTCTGATCTCCGATAAGCTTAGCATAACATTGATTTTTGTTTTGTTTTCATTATCATTTTTGATTTTTGAAAATTGAAAATTACAACCTTGCTATGGTTTATGACTTTAAAGATCTAGACAAGTTCATCTTTGCTAATAAAACGGAATTGGGAGAATTAGAATGGTAATAAAATTTATTACCGTTAAATTTCTCTATAACCTTAGCTGTTGGAGACAAAATAGCAATACGTTTTAGAGAAACTCTGTTATAAAGAGACAAGTTTTTAGCCTATATTGTGTGTTATATTTACATTCATGATAGAGAAGTTCGTCTTATTTGGGGTTTAAAAAACTTCCATTATTTACTTTGATTTAAAGAAAAAAAATTAAGCTCTACCAGAATTAAAAAAAGTTTTTAGACTGGTTCTAACAAATTCTTATCTACCCACACATTAACATACATATTTATTTACATAATATGTATGAATGTAATTCAAGGGCAAGCTTCAATAAGAACTTGTTTGAAGTTCACTATCATGTCAATTGTTCTAAACAAAACAACAAACAAGATGAATATTAGGTTGTTTCGCTTTAACAAAGTAAACTGGACTGCACAATATAAAAATAATATATACGGTGACCAACTGTACTCTATTATAGAATTTTTTTAATTATCTTCTGATGTCTATAGAAGACCTCCGAAGTTCACTATCATGTCAATTGTTCTAAACAAAAAAACAAACAAGATGAATATTAGGTTGTTCCGCTTTAACAAAGTAAACTGGACAGCACAATATAAAAATAATATATACGGTGACCAACTGTACTCTATTATAGATTTTTTAATTATCTTCTGATGTCTATAGAAGACCTCCGAAGGTCTTCAGTTACCTTAAGAAGATCTCCAAAGGTTTCTGTTGTCTTTAGAAGACCTTAAAAGGTCTTTTGATGGCTTCAGAAGACCTCCAAGGGTCTTCTGTTGTCTTAAGAAGACCTCAAAAGGTATTTTGTTTGCTTTAGAGGGTCTCCAAATGTCTTTTGTTGTCTTCAGAAGACATGAAAAGATCTTCTGTTGTGTTTAGAAGACCTCTAGAGGTTTTATGACATCTTTAGAAGACCTCCAGAGGTTTTCTGATGCCTTAGGTAGACCTCCAAAGGTCTAATGTTGTCTATAGAACACTTCCAAATGTCGTCTGTTGTCCTTAGAAGACCGCGAAAGGTCTTCTGTTGTCTTCAGAAGACCTCAAAAGGTCTTCTGTTGGCTTTAGAAAATCTCCAAAGGTCTTCTGTCTTAAGAAGACCTTCAAGGGTCTTCTGTTGTCTTAAGAAGACCTCTAAAGGTCTTCAGTTTCCGTTAGAAGACCTCCAAAGGTCTTCTGTTGTCTAGAAGACATCCAATGGTCTTATGTTACCTCTAGAAGACTTCCAAGTTTTCTGTTGTCTTTAGAAGACCCTTAAAAGTCTTCTGTTGTCTCTAGAAGACCTCCAAATATCTTCTGTTATCTTTAGAAGACCTCGAAAAGTCGTCTGTTGGCTTTAGAAGACCTCCAAGGTTATTTTGTTGTCTTATGAAGACCTTCAATAGTCTTTTGTAATCTTCTGTTGTCGTTAGAAGATCCCAGAGAGTCTGCTGTTGGCTATAGAAGACCTCCAGAGGTCTTCGGTTGCCCTAATAAGACCTCCGAAGGTCTTCTGTTGTCTTAAGGAGATCCCTAAAAGCCTTCTGTTTTCGTTAGAAGATCCCAGAAAGTCTGCTGTTGAGTTTAGAAGACCTCCAAAGTTCTTCTGTTGTCTTTAGAAGACCTCAAAAGGTCTTCTGTTGGCTTTAGAAGATCTCCAAAGGTCTTATGTTGTCTTAAGAAAACCTCAAAAGGTCTTTTGTTTGCTTTAGAGGATCTCCAAATGTCTTTTGTTGTCTTCAGAAGACATTAAAAGGTCTTCTGTTGTCTTTAGAAGACCTCCAGAGATGCCTTAGGTAGGCCTCCAAAGGTCTAATGTTGTTTATAGACGACTTCCAAATGTCTTCTGTTGTCTTTGGAAGACCCTTAAAAGTCTTCTGTTAGCTTTAGAAGACCTCCAATGGTATTCTGCTGTCTTTAGAAGACTTGAAAAGGTCTTATGTTGCCTATAGAAGACTTCCAAAAGTTTTCTGTTGTCTTTAGAAGACCTCTAGATGTTTTTATGTTGTCTTTAGAAGACTTCCAAAGGTCTAATGTTGTCTTTAGAAGACCTCCAAAGGTCTTCTGTTGGCGTAAGAAGACCTCCAAAAGTCTTCAATTGGCTTTAGAAGACCTCCAAGGGTCTTCTGTTGTCTTAAGAAGACTTCCAAAAGTTTTCTGTTATCTTTAGAAGAAGGTCTTATGTTGTCTTTAGAAGACCTCCTCTTTCCCCCAAAAGGTCTTCTGTTTTCTTAAGAAGACTCCAAGAGATCTTCTTTTGTCTATAAACGACCTCCAAGGTCTTCTGCTGTATATAGAAAACCCCCGAAAGTCTTCGGTTGTGTTAAGATGACCTCCAAAGGTTTTCTTTTGTTTTTAGAAGACCTGCAAAAGTCTTCAGTTGCCTTTAGAAGACCTACAAAAGTTCTCTATGTTCTTTAGAAGACCTCTGAAGGTCTTCTGTTGTCTATAAAAGACTTCCAAAAGTCTTCGGCTTTCTTTAGAAGACCTCCAAAGGCTTTTGGTTGTCTTTAAAAGACATGCAAAGGTCTTATGTTGTCTTAGGAAGACCTCCTACAGGTCCTATGTTGTCTTAAGAAGACCTGCAAAAGTCTTCTGTTGTCTTTAGAAGATCCCAGAAAGTCTGCTGTTGGCTTTAGAAGACCTTCAAACGTCTTCTGTTGTCCTAAGAAGACCTCCAAAGGTCTTCAGTTATATTTAGAAGACCTCCAAAGGTCTTCTGTTGTCTTTAGAAGACCTCCAAAGGTCTTCTCACTCTCATATCAATGAGTGCACGCCGATTCATATTAGCTGAATAACACTGTGCAACATTTTTAAGGTGATCTTGTGCAAACAATTCGAACTGAGGATTTTTTGAAAGTAGAGATCCAAACCACATGAAACCCTAGTTGGGTTTTGTTGTGTCAGATCCAGCTCGGATTTTATGGCCCCATCTAAACATGGTTAAATATTGAGTTTTTAAAGAAATTCTGGGCTATATCTCTGAAATTAATGCGAATCTTCTTCTGACCTCTGAAGCAAATTTGTAGATAAGGACAGGAACAAAATATTTAAAGAAATAATGAACTCGAAAAACTACATTTATTGCCCCAAAATTTAAAATATATGCAAAAAATCCACAATTTTTATATATTTTGCACCGTATCTCCAAAACCGTTAATTTTTTCTGAATATTTTCTTTCGGAAAAATATTCTCTGGAATGCAATACAGAACTCTTCAGAACATGTCATTGTTGTAAAATGCCTCTATGCCGTTGTTTTCAGTACATTTTTCAACGAAGATTTAATAAAAGTGTCAATAATGCAGTGAAATCCGAAATACGAAAATAAACTGTTGGTGTGAACTGTGTTTGAAATACGTGTTGTAAAAGATATGATGCAAAATACCGCTGAAACAACATGAAGTGAGCATTTTAGAGTTTTAGAATGTTGTAAAGAATTGTTGAGACCTTTATTTGGAAGATTTTTGCAAAAGGTTGCTTGGTGCAATTCCCAATAGTTTAGCTGATACTGACCAGAATTTCAGCAATTATGTACAATTTTCTATATTTTATAGATTTTGTTGGTCTACACCATTTTCACATGTAATTCGAATAATTTCATTTGAAATTCGAAACATTTCACTTGTAATTTGAGAATTCCAATTGAATTTCGAATTATTTCATTTGTAATTTGAAAATTTCAGTTGGAATTCGAATTATTTCATTTGTAATTTGAGAATTCCATTTGATATTCGAATTATTTCATTTGTAATTTGAATTTTTTCATTTGTAATTCGAATTATTTCATTTGTAATTCGAATTGTTCCATTTGTAATTTGAATTTTCTTCATTTGAAATTCCAAATGAAACAATTCGATTTACAAATAGAAAAATTCAAATTACAAATGGATAAATTCGAATTACAAATGAAATAATTCGAATATCAAATGGAATTTTCAAATTACAAATGAAATAATTCGAAATTCAATTGGAATTCTCAAATTACAAGTGAAATGTTTCGAATTTCAAATGAAATAATCAAATTACAACTGAAATTCTTCGAATTACATGTGAAAATGGTGTAGATGGATTTTTTCTTATGTGGTTTTTTTCAAAAGATATATTCAACTAGTTTAGGCCTACAATATTGCTAAAGACAGCAAGGCCAAATTCCTATTCGTTTCTGAGATAAAAGCCTGATAAATGCAAAAAAGTGTAGATTTAGCCCGGTTAAGAAGAGGCCATAAAATCGAACTGGATCTGACAGGACAAAACCCTACTTAGGTATTTGTAGTCTAAATATGTACTTTCAAAAAATGCATACTAGAAGTTGTTTGCATTTTCAGTGTTGCATAGTGTAATATGAGACCTACTTTTTATCGACGAGTCCGAACGGCGTGTTTTACGACACCGCATATAGAGAAGTTTTACATGGCTGGAATACTCAGAAAATGTAGCCTAGATTGCGCTGAGGGGAATTTTGACACCGTTTGAAATTATTATGTTTTTGTCCGGTCTAGGAATCGAACAGAGTGCAAGGCAGGCGTGCTTGCCATTGCACTACAGTGACAGCCTTGTCTCCGTTAGTTTAATTAAAAATAACTTTTTCCTCAATAGTAAAAACCTTGTCAAGTATATACTTTTAAATAAAATTAAATTGCTGTAACCTCCAAATATCATCAGTTTAACTAACCATCAATTAAACCTGAAAACTGATATGACAACGACGAAAATGCAACATTTTTTGCCCTATCACCACAAATTAGTATATTACAAAATTTAATAACAATGGTCATGTCTGTTCTCGTTTGGGTTCTCTTAAACAAACAAAAAATTGTCCACTATCATTAACACTTAAACTATGTTAAGGTCAAGTTAATCATGTTAAACTATCGAATTTCTCCAAAAAAAACAAAATTTAATTGATAATGCCGGGGGCGCACTTACCACATACCCACCATACATGACTACACAACACTTACATGCATGTGTGTATTATCATTCCGACATATCATCAGTAGCATCACAAAATACACAGACAGACACTACTCGTTCATATCTCACATTCATAGATAAGTGTTAAATACCTATCACCCCGCTGCTTGTTCTTCTTCCGTTTAGTGTCAGTGATAGTTTGTTGCACAAATTAAAGCGCCAAAACAAGTGTCCACCTTCTTCCTCTCTGTTTCACGTTCCTCTCTCATATTTTACAATGCCGCAATTAATTTGCAAGTGTTTGGGTATTTGTTTGATGGTGCGGAGGATATGTTCAATATTTACATGTTGTATTACAAGTTCCACGTTAATGAATTAAGTACACAATGGGTGTAGAATGGCGCAAACAGTGGAGGGCAAAAGTAGTCAGATTAAAAAACGAGAATTGTATCTATAGAAGATACGTTAGAGTTCTTTTCCCACATAAAGGTATAGATATACATATGTACATGCGGATTCCCAGATGAATGTCTTCATGTATAGATTTCCCCTTAATAGTACGTTTAGACTATGGTGGATTTAGCAAATCTAGTCGATTTAGTTGTCATTTTCATACAATATACATATGTCAAATAAATCGAGATAATGTACTTATACATTTTATGAGTGTATAGTCTAACGGGAGTTTAAGAGATCCTCTATCTGAATAGGGTAAAAAATATAGAATCTGTTTAGGATAGCTTCTTATGTATTATTTAGCATGAACATCCCCGAGGGGACTACGGAAATTCTAAAATATCAATTAGTCCATAATGATTAATAGTTTTAAATTTATTTTTACACCTTTTGGTCTATATTTTTCTTGGTATAAGGAATAAATATAGCACTTTTTTCTTTTATTATCACACCTTATACTTAAGTATACTTCTTGAAATTGTTTTCAAGTCAAATCTCCTATTCATCTGCAGTACTCGTATAACAGACTACAGCATTTACCTCACTCGCGAAAACTTTCTCATATTTAATGGCCTTGTTTGTTAAGCAAATGCATACTTCTTTTCGAGCAACATTTGTAACCGAAGGAATGGTTTTGTTAAGACATATTCTTTCCTCGGATGCGTTTTTGTGATGTAACAGCAGCTATTTTTCTTTTTAAAACAAAATCCAACAGATTTTACTCATCTCGACTACAAATGGTTACAACGTAATAAGGAAGGATCGCACCAGATGTGGAGGTGGGAGATTAGCCCTCCTTTTGCACCAGTCTGTTCAAAACAGACCTATCTCGCTTGAGTCTGTCCTTAATGACCCGTACACGGAATGTATGGGGGTAGCAGTCAGGTGTGCAACTGCCGAGATAGAGTTGCTGAACGTATTAATCCCGCCGAGAAATAGCTGTATCTCAGATTATAAGCCTAACATTAGCCCGCCTTTTTAAGGTCATAATCGTCTGGCCCTGGGGGACTTTAATGCGCATCATGAGATGTGGCATTCGGCCCTCGGAAACGACCAGAGAGGTATAGCGCTGGCTGAGCAGATTGATAGCTCTACTTTTTGCTCGGTCAATGAGGACGCCCCTACCAGAATTAGAGGAGCGTGTCACAGTTCGCCACACATAACCATCGTGTCACCTGGTCTGACAAATGACGTCACCTGGCAACCCGTCATTTTCCTTGGATCAGACCATCTCCCCATAATTGTCTCCATCAGCAGACCACCCGATTTCATAACCTCTGAACGCCGCACATTCGTCAATCATGGGAAAGCTGATTGGCCGTGTTTCAGAGACATCACCAATCACCGCTTCAGAGAATTGCTCAATCCTTCTGATGTTCGGGTAGCGGAAAGGACGTTCCGAGACATCATCAATGCTGCAGCCGCTCGCCCTATATCTGTTGGTCGAATACCCGAAGTAAGACCAAATTTCCCAGCAGAGGCGAATGGATTAGCAAATGAGAGTGATGAGCTTCGTCGAACCAACCCCGACGACCCCAGAGTCAGTGAGCTGACACTGGAAGTTAACAGGCTGGTCGGCGAACATAAGCGAAACAAGCGGTTAAATCATCTGAAGAGTTGCAACATTGGAGCCGGTATAAGTAAATTGTGGACAACGGTTAAGTCACTCTCGAAACCCCGGAAAGAGGGATGACAGGACCTCAGTCACGTTTGGCGACGTTACGTTGACTGACCCGAAGAGGTGTGCAAGTTACTTCAATCGACTGTTTGTCGAGCACCCCGAGAGTGACAGGGCGAAGAGAAGAGTGTTAAGTCGCATTAGATCTCTTTCTGCCGAGGATGAACCGGCACAGTTTAAAATGGATGATGTTGCGAATGCCATCAGGAACGCTGAATCATCCAAAGCGTTGGGCCCTGACGGAATTTCCATGGTAATGTTGAAACATCTGTGAGTGGAGTATCTCACAATAATTCTCAACCTGTCGCTAGCCACCCTTATTGTTCCCAAAGTCTGGAAAATGGGCAGGGTGGTCCCGCTCCTTAAGCCAGGCAACGATGCCCGCAATGGTGAATTGTACAGGCCGATTTCGCTTTTGTCACCTGTAGCGAAGACCCTTGAGGCCTTAGTCCTCCCCAGGAATAGAAATAGCTATCAAGTTGCCGATCATCAGCATGGATTCCGTAAGCAGCACAGCACGACAAGAGCGCTGCACGCCATCTCCACACATATTTGTCGAGGACTCAACCAGGAGCGGCCGTGTGATAGAACAGTGATGGTGGCGCTTGACTTATCAAAAGCCTTTGATACTGTCAAGCACTCCACGCTGTTCGAGGACATCGAGCAGACAACCCTCCGGCCAAGTCTGAAACCTTGGATAATCAACTATATATGTGGTCGCCAGTCGTATGTGGAATTCAGGAACAAGAAATCCAAGCCCCGTAGAGTGAAACAGGGAGTTCCCCAAGGAGGGGTAATATCTCCGGAACTGTTTAACCTCTACCTTTCGTGTATTCCGCCCCCTCCAGACGGCATTGAGATCGTAACATATGCGGATGATTGACGATCCTGGCGTCAGGGACCTACCCTGATGACATCTGTGAGAGACTGAACACCTATTTAGCCGATCTTACCACCTTTTTCCACGCGAGGAATATGCAGATATCCGCCACTAAATCGGCGGCCGCTCTGTTCACCACATGGACGGCGCAGTATAGAAGAGAGTTGAATATCAGGGTCGATGGTAGCAGAATTCCGACCACAAACTACCCCAAAATTCTAGGGGTCACATTCGACACCACTTTCACGTCGTCTAATTTTAAATTCAGCTTTAAGTTCATCTAGAAAAATCGTCAATTTGATTTCAGAGCAAAAATTGCTTTGTTTCTCTGGTTTTCCCTGATGTTGAAACAACTATCAGCAGAGCTTATTTTATTTAATCCCAAATAGGTTAAACAAATTCGCATTCCGCTATTCCAGATCGTTGGCTCGAACTCTCCTTAAAGGAAAGCAATATAAACATCGAACTTTGTTAAGTGTATCTATCTCTTCTGTGACAGCAACGCTTACGAGAGACCGAATTGTAGACATCCTTGCTACACAACAAGTCCTTCCTCTGATTATGCCTCTTGATAACTTGTCTACACTGCCATGTGCCTTGGTTTTATTTATGGTCTAATGAATAGGTTTCTTTTCTTCTTACTATAAAGGAGAGACATTTCTTCACAGTTTCTTCAATTCTGCTGCCCACTGTAAATTCATTCATAAATCGATTGTTTTGTGGGCAGGGGCGACATGCTTTGCATGGCTAAGCTTCTTCTTCATTGAATTCTTCTCACATGTTGTTGAGTGAGCCGAGTAAACAAAACAACTAACTAATTATGATGTTGACTTTGTTTATGTTGTTGTTATTTTACACTGATATCGAGCGACATGATGCCATAGCCAGTCAATGGATCTATCACAAACGATTTTAATAAAAATTACACAACTCGGGCATTTATATTGCTTGTTTTATTGATTAAATGCTTCTATTTTGTGTGGTGTGGGTCCGCGGTCGGTCCATAGACAACAAAAATTCTATTGTGCTAGTCCTACTCATCATCGTTATTATGACATCTATGAAGAATAAGAGAGTGAACTGCAAAAAAATGCTGGTTAAGGTAACAACAGTTCGAGTCATCTATCATCGCATCATTAATGGAAGTAGGGGTAGACGTGGGAGATTAAATGTTCGTACCCCCCGGACGGACATTCACTCTAAAATATGCGTGTTTGTTTTTACGACAATTTCCGGTAGATTGTTTTTGTGCTTTCAAATTTGTAATGCTTTACAATGTATCGCATACTGTTCGGCATAGTTAAACTTGAACGTGATCTCAACCATTTGTGTGGTATCTTCAACGCTATTACAACGATCATGAACATCATAATGAAGTTGCAAATGTTTGAATGGACTACGAAAAAATTCAGCAAACCAAAAAAGCTTTCAGTACGAATTATTTTTTTTAGTTAAGAGAGTAAGGGAGAGAGATAATTAAGTTTGTGCTTTTTATAGGGGTTGCTATCAAAAAAGCTGAAAATTGCAAATGATCTTTGAAAGAGAGAACGAGAGCTTACCATAGAATTAAAGAGCGCCAAAACTAATGGATTTTGTCAAACACTTAACTAAAATAAAAATATGTGTCTGCTAAGCATATATCCGAATTAGTTGACTGTGAAACGTTCACGTTCGCGTATCTAGAACTTTTTCGCCAATACAACCGCCGATAATAACCTCCTTTTTCGTGATAGAAACCACGCCGCTTTGATTTTTTTGTATGATCACAAAATAAAAAAACAGTTAAATTAATTTAAGGATACCAATTACTTTCAATTAAATCAGTGACAATCAATTAAATTTCAATCTTTTTTATGTTTTAGGTCCTGTTTCTTTTTTCAAGTGGAAAGTGCGCAACAACAAATAAATAATAGCAGTGCTTGGTTTCGCAAATACAATAATTACTTTTAACACTAAGTGTTTAAAATTATTTTAATATTTTGTTTTTAATTGTCCTAGACTTTGAAAGTCTAGACTTTTAGAAATTTTGTTGTCCTTCTTCTTCATCCTGCAAAAGTTTTAAAATGACGCGACCAAAACTTCAATCGAAATGTCGCGGTTTTGTGGGCGAAAATCTGCTGACCATCCTAACACTGATTGGTGTTTTTGCCGGTGGTCTAGTGGGTTTTATTATCAAAAATGCCACTGGAGAATGGTCAAAGCGAGAGATTATGTACATATCATTTCCTGGTGAAATATTTTTAAGGTAAGTTGGAAGAAATCCTAGGGCAAAATGGCATTTAGTTTATTTAAATGTTGTATGTTTTATTTTCTTTTAGAATGTTAAAGTGTTTAATTGTGCCATTGTTGGTGTCCTCAATTACCAGTGCCATTGGTGGTTTGGATTTAAGCATGTCCAGCAAAATAGCCACAAGGTAAGTGATTTTAAAAAGAGTTTGATATTATGTGAAGCATTTGAGGAATAACTGATAATTGAAATGTTCCAAATATATTAAAAATCAAAAATCTTTACAATCTATGAAACATTTTTTGGTGTAAAAAATTCCGAATTTGTAATTATGTGCTTTAAATACTATTTTTATTTAATTAAATTTAGCATTTTTTATTACAATTCATAAAATGTCTATTCCTCACATTAAACAATAATGACAGACAAATTCTGGCACCGACTTTTACGATTTAATGTTACTTAAGACTTTTGAATATTCTTCGATCCTTTCCCTTTTAAAAATTATGAAATCCACTTAACCGATACAGCGCATTTTTATTTGAGAAAACTTCAAATTTTATTCCTATGGAAATTAAAGACTTTTTCAAACAGTTAAAAAATAATTATGTATGTTCTCTAATACATATAGTTTTCCTGTAATCGGCCTTCTTGTACAGATTCAGATAATTTTGGGTTGTAATATATGAGGCGCTCAGCGCCAAAACGGCCTAACCCACATAGAGATGGTTTCGAGAAAAACGAAGTTCAAAGAAAACAAGTTTTTAAAATATTTTTATAATTTTTTTTATTAATCATAAATACATATTAGTTGTAATATTTGTTTTAGGTTAATCATTAGGCATTAGTTTACATAGATAAAAACTGTTTTAATCAGTTAATAAAAAAATAAAGTGGCTTAGGCCGTTTTGGCATCCATTTAAAAAAAATATATTGATAGGAACTGAGGGTTAGTTAGGCCATTTTGTCTCCATTTATCAAAACAAAAGTTATGCAGATGAATAATAAAAATAACTGTGAGCATTTTAATTGATACATATTAATAAAAATTATTGGTCTTCTTCCTGGATATCTTCATCTTCGGCTCTCGAATTTGTTTTTAAATTATTATAAAATGCATGTAAATCCTTAAACTTTGCAACTGTAATGAATCTTCCTCCCGGATAAAGCGGTTCCAATTCAAAATTTACGTACTTGCTGAGTTCCTTTTTGAAATATTAACTTCTTGAAATAAAACATTTATGTTATTTGAATATTTGTATTGAATTACAAATGGCTTGGCATTTTGGAATCTATTTTTCTGTTTGATACTAGTTTCTCAATTGAGTATATGCTTTTTATTTCATCTGTCGTCATCTTTACCAAGTGACATGGTTCCCTTTTTGCCGTGAGGATTACACGATCCCAATCATCAGGCGTAAAAATACCCTTATAATATTTTTTTCCTTTTCAATGAGACCAAAATCTTGATCGCATGGTAGCCATGAATGGCCAAACACTAAAAATTTGTGGTCTATCCGTTCCACTGAGAAGGTCGAATTATTGACTATGAATGTGCAATATTGTTCATTCTTATGTTACGGTTTTGGCCACCACATTGATCGCGATACATTATTAACTTCTTACATTGTACATTGACGCCAGGGAGTAAGTCAACTTTATTACATAACCTTTGGTTTTTACTTACAAAATCTTCTCGAAAATTTATTTTTATATTATTTTTCAAATATACTCCTGACTAAAACGTAACATGCCTAACCCACACGTATTTTTTCCAGTATTCGATTTTGTCTATGTGGCTTAGGCCATTTTGGCGTCCACATTTTTTCAAACTTTCAGTAAACGAAAAACGGTTTTCGGCATGTAGAATAACATAGGGTTAATCTATGCAATTGGGGATTTTTTAGTATGTATTACAAAAGGTTCCGGTTCTTCCAGCATAGTCAGTTTGATATTTTTGAAAATGTGGGTTAGGCCGTTTTGGCGCTGAGCGCCTCATATGTACTTACATGCCAATCCCTTGGTTTTTTTAAAGGGAAAATATTTTTACCACATTCCTAACCTATTGGGTATAACGACACTTTTGCAACCATTTTTGTTCCTTTTAAGTGACTATAAATGGGTAAAATCGTCTTTAGGTAGATCAATATGACTATAAACCAACCAAGTATTTAAAGTAAATAATTTAGTGATATAATCTTTGTGTTTAAGTAGTGATGGTACTTATATTCAAATTAGTATATTTTATAATAGCCTCCGCCTTGAGGAAAACTAATTTGTAATACGATTAAAAATGAGCCTCAACGAAATAATGGTTTTAGATTCCAAGTATGTTTGGATGAAATGCATTTCAGACGATTTGTCGATTTGGCAATGTCTGCCGTCTGTCTGTTCATCTGTCCGGCTAGGGACAGAGCAACGATTTGATCAAAACTTTGCAACTCGTAATATTTTGTTCAAACATAGATCAAGTTCGAAGGTGGTCATCTAGGTCAATTCCTTCAAAATGCATTTGTTTGGTCCAAACATTGCTAATCTAATCGTAATATTTTCTCCTGACATAGATCTTAGTCGAATATGGACTATATCGCTCCACTCCTTTTAGTACTTCCCACCCAAAATTTCAAAGTTATTTGCAAAAGTGCATGTTGGCGTGATACCGATGATGAGAGAACCCAGAATAAAAGAGAAGAAAATAAAAGTGTATCAGTTCAATTATAATAACACTGTGCTACACGAACAATTTGCAGGGGTTCTGATGCATAAATTCGGTTTTGTGGGAGCGCATGGAAGACGAAAATACCTTTGGTTTCTTTGGGTCACTTCGTATTTTGATTTTATAACGGAAAATGTAGTGAAAACAGACATATCTTATTTCTTCCACAACGGATTTCTACAGTCCATGTTTTCTTGAAAGAGGAAAATATTGTCTTTCGAATATGGTCTTTCGAACTTTTTCAAAATCGGTTAACAAATGGCTAAGTTGTAGTGATTAGAGTGTGACGTTCTCTAGGCTGCGTAGAAGATACCAAACAGTGTAACTAATTACTTTTAGCAAGAAGGAAATTTAGTTAGCTTTCCAAAATGTGAAAAACCAATGAAATCGGTTGAAAAATGGATAAGTTATGGCATTTTTTGTGTTTTAACTTTTTGGTTTTTGGGGTAAGGCAGGGAAGACTATAGTTTCAGATCTCGCCACAGATCTCCATCAGTTCCCTTGTTTCTTGTTTTCAACAAGAAACTTTTTATACCCAAGTGTCAATTGACGCTCAAATAGATACGTGTGCAAAGAAACACTCTGATCGAGAATTTCTTTGGCACTAGCTAAACTCGAGTAACTTCACTTGCAAACAAAACCAAATCTTTCCCAATGCGTTCGTCGATTCTCGACGAAAAAACACATAACTAATTTGTTGGTATTGCATACTACAGCAATAAACAACATTTTGACGGTGCCCAGTCTCACAATTAGGAGGGTTGGCGTTTTTTATTTGGGATGACGACTTTTTTTGTTTTTCAAAATAGTCAGGCTAAATCCCATTGTCGTTGTTTTAATATTTTATTAAAACAACTTTAATTTATTATTGGAAAAATATTGGCGATGCTTACCAAGGGGTAAGGCAGGGAAGACTATTGTTTCAGATCTCGCCACAGATCTTCATCAGTTCCCTTGCTTCTTGTTTTTCAACAAGAAACTTTTTATACCCAAGTGTCAATTGACGTTCAAATAGATACGTGTGCAAAGAAACACTCTGATCGAGAATTTCTTTGGCACCACCTAAACTCAAGCACTAATAAATTAAAGTTGTTTTAATAAGATATTAAAACAACGACTATGGGATTAAGCCTGTCTATTTTGAAGAACAAAATATTTTTGAAAACAATAAACCCATTTTTGTCAATAAAAATTTGCGTTTTCATTATTAGGCCATAAATTTATCTTGCATCCCCCTTAGAATAAGAAACATTACCTTCTGAATTTGTCGACAACGAAAATAAATCAATAGAAGTGTGATTTTTGTGATACTTAAACAACAAGTCCAGTTGTAGAGGACAAAAAGGCGATAATATGGACGCGATAAACAACTGATCCGATAGGAGCGATAATACAAAACTTCAAATTATGTTTAGATCGAATGTCGTTTTGAAAATTATGCCGAATAAAATCCTTATGGTCGGTCCTGTGTACAGCGATACTTTTTTTGTAAGCAAGTTCAATTCAAGCATAATGACACAAAAGCTCTAAAAAATCGTATGGTGGGTACGATAGTTACTGACATTGGTTTAACCTTTGCACATCGTAATATTTTTTCTCTCTCAAAAAAATTAAATTTTCGCTTATGTGCAATATAAGGGCTCTTCGAAGATTGTTTTGACATTTCATTAAAGCAGTCCTTGCGATTCTGATTTTTTCGTGGGCAAGTTCTGCTTCCTGACGTAATGATCCAAAATCTTAAAAAAAAAAAAAATAATAAAATTACGGTAACCAACTAAAATGACTGGATGGCTCAAAAAGTAATGGCTTCCATGAATGATTCCCAAAATTAGATACAGGTAGCTCCCTCAGTGGGTTTTCTCACTCTCTCCAGAGTGACAAAACTAACTCCCCGTTACATTCAGAATAAGACTGTATATATTTTGCTAGAGGAAGCCAATACTTGCTCGCCGCAAAGTTCCAATATTTAGGATCACACATTCTTAATCCTCTCCTTTTTATTAGTCTTTGTGTTCTTTACAAAATTGTATAATTTTATTCACCATATTCCTCTCGATAATGGAGCGAATGTTCCAAAAACTCCGTCTAAGTGGTATTCTTGCAGACTGAGGTATGTCAGTGGAATAATTAGGAGCACTGTTTATATGTGATACCTACCTTAAAAATGCCTAAAAATCTACCCTGGAAACCTTCAAAACGTATTCTGCTTCCAACGAGATGGTATTCGTAATACATAGTACATTTACAGTTTTTAAAGTTGTGTCCAACAAAACACATTCAGACACACACACATTTCATTGCATAACAACCCAGCAAACCAAATGTCGGATGTCCGACACATCTGAACAATATCAGAAGCAAAATCGTTCCGATTTCTATACGATTTTTCGTAGGGGAATTCGTTCCGATTTCGGAGAGAATGTCGGAAGTAAATTTCTCTTCGAATATACCAATGTTTTTCCTCCGATTTCGGTACGAATTCGGAGCGAAATGTCGGAAACAAATTTCCCTTCGCACAACAACCACCCTTTGTATGTATCCAACAGTAAGGGGTTGGTTTCATTTTAGTTTGTTGTCGTAAAACAAAGTGGTTGGTTATAAAATTCGCATATACAATTTCTAAATATTTTAAATATAAATGCAACACATAATAATTAAAGCTACACTCAACATATTCGTACACAAAGTTTACATTATTCTACTATAACTACAAAATGATAACGAATCATTACCCAGCAAACCAAATGTCGGATGTCCGACACGTCTGAACATTTTCGGAAGCAACGTCTTTCAGATTTCGTTCCGATTTCTAAACGATTTTTGGAGCGCAATTAGTTCAGATTTTGTACCGATTTCGGAACGAATGTCGGAAAGAAATTTCCTTTCCGAATTTCCCAAGGATTTTCTTCAGATTTCGTTAGGAAATCGGATCGAAATCGATACGATGTCGCTCCGACATTTCGTTCCGAAATTATGTCAACCACTTCATACAACGTTCGTTAAGATATCGTTACGATTTCGGATCAGACATCGGACGTATCGTCCGAATTTCGTTTCGATTTCGTTAAGAAGTCGGTACGATTGGTTTACAATCTTCCAATAAAAACCCTAACAAAGGAAAATTCAAAATTATTTATTCATACGACATTATTCCGAAATCTTTACGAAGATTCGGAAGGTACCTCCGATTTTCATACGACATTATTCCGAAGTCGTTCAGAAATCTGTACGAAAATTCGGAAGAAAAAATTAGACTTCCGAATTTCTTAAGGATTTTCTTCCGAATTCTGACCGAAATCGATCCTATTTCGCTGCGACATTTCGTTTCGAAATTTTGTCAACCACTTCATACAACTTTCGTTACAATTTTGGATCCGACATCGTCCGAATTTTGTTCCGATGTCGGTACCATTGGTTTGCTGGGAACCCAATAAGCTAACATCACATACTTGGAATATACTGCGGTGGATGTTTCAATCAACCCAAACCTTTGCAGTGTGTATTCTACGGTTTCGTTTTCTATGAGTTGTTGTGAAGTTGAGAACTTTTCATTTTCGTTTTGTTCGCACTCACGAATAAAAACAAAACGAAACTAAGTTTGAAACTTTAGATATACCAAAATGGATCTTGGAAATCACTGTGCAGATCGCCAAAATGAAATTAAAACATCTCACCTACACATTGATGCAAAGTAGGTTTGCGTAGGAGGTTAAACGGCGAAAATATCGAAGTATAATTTAAGTGATACCACTTTTCCTCAATAATAACTGCAGAGGAAGTGCGGCAGAATATTTTCTAGCCGACGCACAGTGCAAAATATGAGCACTTTAGCGGAACTTTGTTAATAACTTTTAAAGGAAAAGGTGTAGATTCCTAAAACTTTGCACAAATGTTTCTTATATTAGTGAACAGTGTGGGGCTCAAAATGGGCCACATAGACCCGCGGTTTCCTGTAGCGCTCATGTAACGGTGGCTGCCGTTTTTACGTTTTACATTCATTTTTCAATCGATATTGATGCAAATTGGTATAGTGAGTTTTCAGCGGATAGAAAACTTATGTACAAAATATTTTCAATATAGGTTCGCGTTTTGGAATAGCCCCCACATGCCGGGTTCCCTCATATTGGGCATTTTAAAGGTTAAAGACAAAAATTGCAGCCGATTTTGATGCAAATGTAAATTTTAAGATGTTAGCGAATAAAAAACCTCCTCACACAAAAGCTGTCAACATAGGTCCACTTCTGGGTGAAGCCCCACAACCCTACACATCTATTAAGGAGTAAAATGTCAATATTTTTTGTTTTCATTTGTATCTATAATGTTTATTGGTCCATTCAGCAGGTCTGTACCATTATTTTGTTAATAGTGTCTTTCAGATCAAGTTCAGATCTGCACTGCATTACAATTTTTAACGTATTTTGGTATTTGCACCGCAGCATCTAAAAATGTTGCGCTATATGTAAATCACCAACATTTAGAGGCCAAAACTATGAAAAATTGCGAGAGGTTTCTTAATTTTACAGAAATTATCATTGGTAGAATTAGTGAGTCCATTTCTTAAAAAACACAGTCAACAATGGCGTTCATTGTCGCGTTTACCTTCCACTTTTGGGAAATGCAACTGAATGAAATTCCCGAAGCTTTGCGAACAGAGGAGAATCCAATCTTTCAGATTATATATATCTTAACATGTGAATGTACGTAATTCACTTTTGAAATGACCACGGAAAATAAAAAATTAAAATTTTGAAAACTTCAAAAAATCACTTCTTTCCGACTAAAATTGCACGAAAACAATAAGGTTTTTTGCATTTTTAACAATTGCAAGCGCCTTTTTGAATAGACTCATCAACTGAGGATATGAATTTCAATAAGAGTTTTAGGACCCAATTGTAATCAATGTGTCTTTAAACACATTGTTGTCTTAGAAGTGAATACAAACATAGATCTCGAATCCTGTAATTTTTATAATTAACCAAATGAAATTGTATCTCCTCCTTTCAGAGCCATTTGTTATTATTTTGTAACAACCATATCAGCTGTGATATTGGGTATTTGTTTGGTAACTACAATTAGGCCCGGTGATGGTGCACAAATTGTCACAAGTGAGAGATCAGAGAAGACTGGCGAAGAGGCTTCAAAGGTGATGACACCCGATACGCTTATGGATTTAGTAAGGTAAGAGGAAGAAAGGCATATCAAATGATCATTTGAAACAATGTTTAATAATCCTTTTTATTTTCTAGAAATATGTTCACCGATAACATTGTGGGAGCAACTCTGCAGCAGGTATGTAGAATGGGATGAAGTTCTGTTTTATTTTTTATTTATTTTTTCTAAAATCGGAAATATCTACTTTAAAAATTCTTTGTGTGAGAGAAAATCAACTAGTTAAGCATTCATGTTAAAATTTTCTGCATGTGCAACAATTTCTGTGAATTTTATTAATATGTTGCGGTGAGGGCATGGTGTCAAGAGTGTCGTTATCAAAATTGAGTAACAGGGTAGTTGGATGTAATGCTGCTAGGCACATGATGATGCCCCGTTCATGCTGATGTTGGTGCCAGTGGCAATCATTCAATTTAAGGTCTTGAAAGTCCACACATTTGTTTTATGTTGTTTGACACGATTTTATAGTTTTACGTAGAAATGAGTGTGGATTTTGCAAATAAATCAACAGTATCACCACCCTCTACATGCCCTCGTAGCACTTAAGACTGGTTATTATCTGATTAAATTTGTACTGAGGAGATCATGATCATCACACACATTTTCGTGCTGGCCTGTGACCCCACCAACCAACAACCACATCAATCAATTAAAGGCTGTGATTTCGTTTTCATTTCAGTTTGGGTTTTTTGATGGTTCAGAAATTTAGTGCGTATTAATGACAATTTTTTATACTACATAGCATCGTCATTTCTTACATTTGGGTTGAGTCATATCAACAATAGCTGAGGTTTTTCTCCTATATTCTCTATTCTAAATTGAACAAAGCAGAATTTGTTTGTATAGATTTTTCTATTCGAGTAAAATTGAATTATTATCAAAAATTGTGTCGTTGACATTTACATCACTTTGGAGATTTAATTAAAGAGGCCGTCGAAGCTACATTGGAACATAATGCTCGAACTTAATTTACATATTATATTTATACGCAAATTTCTTAATAAGAAGAAAATCTTTACTTAGAACCGACAATTGTAAAAAGTTGTACAAATCGCAACGTTTTAAGTTTTATTTTGTGCGTCATTTGTTTAGACAAAATTATAGAGAGTGCAAGATGAAGTGTAGATTTACAGTAACATAATCAAAACTCAGCGGATATGAAATTAAGCAAGACTTTTTACCAAATGATTTCGGCGGTTTTATCTGATAACTTTGTTATTGGAAACCAGGGTGCCGAATAGAAAGGTTGTGGCAACCAATAATTCCACCTTGACTTTCTTTTCCAATGATGAGATGAATTGTTTTGCTACTGTACAAACAGAAAATGGCGCCCAATGTGAATCTTTCTGTAGAACTGATTATCATCAGGTAGCTTTGTTGTTGGAAATCTAACTGGCGAACGGAAATATTGTAGCAGCAAAGAATTCCTATTGATTCTCTTTTCCTATTATAAATTAAATATAATTGATTATCAGATAGCTTTGTTGTGGAAAAAACGCGTGGCTTGCGTCTTAAAAATCCACGATTTTTTGGGTCCGATGTGGGTCTTCATATCTAGAATTAAATATTAGATAGATTTGTTTTTGGCGAATGCAATTATTCCGTTTTGACATCCTTCTCCTATAATCAGATAATTCGTTTTACTATAGACGACCAGAAAATGGCGCCTAATATGGGTCTTCCACATGTAGAATTGGATTTCAGATAGCTTTGTTGTTGGAAACATGCGTGGCTTATGGAAACAATTGAGGCATGCAATAATTCCGTATTGACTCTCTTTCCCTATTAAGGGATTAATTTGTTTTCCTACTGAAGGAGCAAGAAAATGGCGCCCAATGTGGGTCTTCCTTTGCAAAGTGAACGGAAACCTTGAGGCTACCAAAAGTTCTATGGATTCCCTTTTACCACTATGAACTAATTCGTTTTTATAAAAAAGGAGCAGAAAAATGGCGCCCAAGGTGGATCTTCCTGTATAAAAATATAGCTTTGTTGTTGGAAACCCTTGTGGATTACGGAAAAATTGTGGCGCCCAATAATTCCGTTTTGACTCTCCTTTCCTATTATGAGATGAATTGCTTTGCTACCTTACACGCGGAAATTGGCGCCCAATGTGGGTCTTCCTTTGTAGAATTGAACATCAAATAGCTTTGTTTTTTATCAAATCAGCTTTTCGTGTGGAGAGGAACGTTTTTGGCATTCAATAAACTGATGAGATGGATTGTTTTACTATGGAGTGGCACAATTGAGTCCATTCAAGTTAAAAGCTTAATCAAAACAATTCTAATAATATTTTTTGTCCAAATAGTATGTAGAAAATTCAATTCCTATAATTTTAATCTATGGGCGACCAGAAAATGGCGCCTAATATGGGTCTTCCACATGTAGAATTGGATTTCAGATAGCTTTGTTGTTGGAAACATGCGTGGCTTATGGAAACAATTGAGGCATGCAATAATTCCGTATTGACTCTATTTTCCTATTAAGGGATTAATTTGTTTTCCTACTGAACGGGCAAGAAAATGGCGCCCAATGTGGGTCTTCCTTTGTAAAGTGAACGGAAAGCTTGAGGCTGCCAAAAATTCTATGGATTCCCTTTTACCACTTTGAACTAATTCGTTTTTATAAAAAAGGAGCAGAAAAATGGCGCCCAAGGTGGATCTTCCTGTATAAAAATATAGCTTTGTTGTCGGAAACCCTTATGGCTTACGAAAAAATTGTGGCGCCTTATAATTCCGTTTTGACTTTCCTTTCCTATTATGAGATGAATTGCTTTCCAACCTAACAAGCGGAAGTTGGCGCCCAATGTGGGTCTTCCTTTGTAGAATTGAGACCATTCAAGTTAAAAGATTAATCAAAACATTTCTAATAATATTTTGTGTCGAAATAGTATGTAGAAAATTCAATTCCTATAATTTTAATCCTTCTTTTCTCCTTTTCAGTATCAAACCAAACTTGAGGAAAACAAAACGGCATCTGAACCATGTAAGTGTTCCACACTCTTCTATAACCAAAATTGCTATTCATTTTGCCAATTTCTTTAAATTTTAGTACCCCTCAACATGTGGCCCTTCAAGGAGAGCAAACGTGACGGTTCCAATGTCTTGGGTTTGGTTATGTTCAGCATTATTTTGGGTACAACCATTGGTCGTATGCGTGAGAAGGGTCAACTGTTGCAAGATTTCTTCTCGACATTGAGTGAAGCCATGATGATCATTACATCCTGGGTTATTTGGTAGGAACTTATTCTAAAGATTTAATATGCCACTGCCTCACGAACATAATTCCAATTTCTTTAGGATTTCTCCTTTGGGTGTGGCTTTCTTGATTGCTGCCAAAATTATTGAGATGGAATCGATTGCCTCCACCATTCAATCGTTGGGTTGGTATTTCTTGACGGTAATGTTGGGTCTGATATTGCATGGTTTCGGTAAGTACGCAGTTCTTCGGATCATTGGGAGAAATAATAATGAATGCTTTTCTTGGATTTTAGGTACCATTGCTGTAATATTCTTCTTGGGTACCCGAACACTGCCCTTCCGTTATATAGCCAAACTCAGTCAGGTGTTGGCCACTGCTTTTGGTACCGGTTCAAGTTCAGCCACTATGCCATTGACCATAAAATGTTTGGACGGCATGGGCATAGATCCTCGTGTAACACGTTTTGTTATTCCCGTTGGTGCTACCATTAATATGGATGGTACAGCCTTGTATGAAGCTGTGGCTGCTTTGTTTATTGCTCAATTCCGGAAAGTCGATTATACCTTTGGTAATATTGTGGCTGTGAGTATCACGGCTACGGCGGCTTCAATTGGTGCCGCTGGTATACCACAAGCTGGTCTTGTTACCATGGTCATGGTCTTGGATACTGTTGGCCTGCCAGCAAAGGATGTTTCACTGATTATTGCCGTTGATTGGCTGCTGTAAGTATGATAAGCTAATGTGAATGTCTGTTTTGGTGGGATTAATTCTTGTTAGGGGTATTTATAAAATCGAAAATAGATATTTTTAAGAAGTCCATGTTGAAACAGAGAAATTATTAATTAATTTGTCGTTGGAGTCGAGTTTAATGATCGAAGAGTTTTTGCAAGAAGATTCGAACCCACACAACTACCTTAACTGGCCTGGTTTCGCTGTTGGTAGCAGCTCATCAGACGTATCGGCTGTGGAGTGGCTTCTCTGTCATCGTACTTTTCATTTCCCACACCGAATTTTCATTTTTTCACATGCGAAACATGAGAAATGAAAAGTTCGATGACAGAGAAGTCACGATATGTCTTATGAGCTGCTACCAACAACGAAACCAGGTCACATAATAGTGGTTGTGTGGGTTCGAATCTTCGGCTTTCCATTTCTGTGCTAGACTCCAACGAGAAAAACCAAAAGTTCTAGGACAGAGAAGCCATCCCACAGCCGATACGTCTGAAGAGCTGCTCAACTAACAGCGAAACCAGGTCACGTAATTTGGTGACTGTGTGGGTTCGAGTCCTTGGCTTTCCTTTTTCTCTTGCACAAAACTTTCGATCATCAAGCTTAACTCTAAACGTGAAAATTAATAAAAATCATTAAAAATGATCTTGGCCCTAACAGGCAAAATTTCAAAAAAACCTTTTTTTATTAAAATTACTAAAATATCTTCTAATTTTTCTTTATTTCAGTGATCGCTTCCGTACCACCATTAATGTTATGTGCGATGCTCTGGGCACAATTTTAGTTAATCATTTATCCAAAAAGGATTTGGCAAGTGTGGACAGGGTAAGTAAATTTAAAATACCTTTAAGCGACCACAGAGCAATAAAGATTTCCTCATTTATTTTTACAGCTGGCTGCCGAACCCCATGAACTGTTAGAATTGGGTGCCAATGGTCATGAAAAGGAGTAGATGGATGATACGATCGTTAAGTAGCCAAGTTTAGTAAGGACATCATAGCCCCATCTAATTGTAATCTAAACTTAAGAGCGACGTGCTAGCATTAATTTTTTTGTACAGACAGATGATGTGTTCGCTCCGCCATTCCAAAAATCAAATCAAGGCACGTCAATTATTTGTCTTCTAAATGTGTTTGTAACAGCAAAAACAACAACAACATATGAGAAAATTAATTCTAATTTAGCTTTTATGCGAATGTGTGTTTGCCCGCCCCAGTGCTGCCATTGGATGAAACAAACATTTCATTGTTAAACGAATTTCCTTTTAAGAAACAAAAAAAAAAAAGAAAAACATTAGAAAACTCAATAAGATCCCAGTTTCAACAACAAGTTTTGTTAGACATGAAAACTCCGCACATAACCTCAACAAATGAGATTATGCCTGGAAAGTCTCTTAGCTAACCTCTCGTTTTGGAGTTTGGCATTTCTATTTTGTAGCACTATCATGTTATTGTTGTTGTAAATTATCAAAAACAAACGTGACCAAATATTTACAATGTAAATATTCTCATACGATTGGTTAAAATGAAATCAAATGCAATAGACAGAAACCCGCAAAAATGATTAAAATAAATTTAATCAAATTTAGCAAAAACTAGTTAGAATCTAAGTACAGCCAAAACAAGAAGAAGAACAACAATTTCAAAAACCACCTTAGCAAGTATTGGAAATCACATTTTGAAAATCAACATTTCTTGCTTTATTATTATTATTATTATTATTATTTTTAATATTAACTCAAATTATTTTAAGTTTATACAAAAAAGAAAACTCATGATTGGTCTACTCACTCTCATTGTATTTTTTATATACTTTTAATTATATTATATTTGTATACTTTTCGGCCAAAATTAAGTTCAATTTAATAAAAAATAAAACAAAAAACCCAAAATTTCCTTCACTTTAATCATTCTTTTCCAATTGCACCTAATAGCTACTCTATACAGCCTTATATAAAAACTCTTATACTAATCTTTGATTTGTTTTCCTTTCTATTGTGTAAATACTTAATAGTATAAGTATTCTTCATATATATAAAACGATTATATATACATTTAAAAAATGACAATAAATAAAATACTTCTTTAATGACAAATCCACCAAAAACAATTATAATCCACCGCACAAATATATTATCGTAATATCATAAATGCCAAAAAAAAATTATGGCACACCCACCACTTGCCCAATTTTACAAAATATATATTGTCTTCTCTAGAATTGTTAAAACAAACAACAATTGGTGATATTATCAGATAATAAGTTGAAAGCCCCCGTTATTGTTATCCACTCTACTGTGGTTATTCATAAAACAATTGTTATAATAAATAAAAACTACAAAATATTACAATATAATAACACACACAAATTAATTAATTTTTTGCTAGTTGTGTAGTTTAAAACAATAATCTATGTTCACTGAAAACAAAAACAAATTAATAAATTTAAATAAATAAAGTGGTAATTAATTTAATTCATAAATTAATATTTTCTATAAATTATATTTTGCTTGATTGGCCTGTTTTGTTGGGCGTACAGAAATAAGGCCCTATGAAAAATAACACCCCAAATCGAAAATGAGGGCCCAAACATGTATGTATATGGAAAACAACAACAAAGTTTTTGGGTCCTATTTTCGTCTTTTTTGGACCTTTTTCATTTAGCTAAATCGAAAATTTGAAAATCAAATTGGGGTCAAAATTATATGGGGGTCTAATTGCATTTTTCATTGGGGCCTTTTTGCATATGTTTAGGGCCCAAATGCAATCCAGTGTTTAACAGAAACAACAAATTGGGGTCAGTTTTCGAAAGTTATTATTAAGAAAACGAAGAAAAATTAGGGTGTAATTTCATAAATTTTATTAAGAACAAACAAAAAAAACGGTGCCCGGACGTAAAGTAACACCCACGGACATAACTCCCAAAATTCGTTGGGAGTTATGCTCATGAAGCAAAGCGGACAAAACTACAAAACGCGGACATAAGATTCCTCTAAAATGACTGAAATTTGGTATTTAGTTTTCGCTGGGGGTATAAAACATTCCCTCAGAATTCTGTCGTTGTAGGTCCTTCATATAGCCCCAATAGATCGGTACCTCCCGATTTTCGGTATTTTGAAAGTTGTGGCCTCAATATTCCACCGGAATGGCTAAAATATGATATTTAGTTTTCGTTGGGGGTATTCATCTTTCCCCTCTAATTTTGTCGGTATAGGTCCACGCCTTCATATAGCCCCCATTGAACGGTACCTCCCGATTTTTGATATTTTGAAGGCTGTGGCCTAAATATTCCTCCGAACTGGCTGAAATTTGGTGTTTAGTCATAATTTGGGATATATATAAAACTTCCCACATGAAATTTGTGGGTATAGGTCCACGCCTTTATACCCCATAGAACGGTACTACCCGAATTTCGGTAATTTGAAGGTTGTTGCCTCAATATTTGGGGTATAAAACTTTCCATATGAAATTTGTCGGTATAGGACCTTGCCTTTATATAGCCCTCATAGAACGGTACCTCCCGATTTTCGTATTTCTAAAGGTTGTGACGTCAATATCCCACCGAAATTACTGGTTTTTTATTTAGTCTTCCAGGGGGATATAGAGTATTCCTGAAAAGACTTATTAGTATGTATATGTCCACGTCTTCCTTTATCCCCCATAGAAGAACACCTCTTAATTTTTGGTATTTTTTAGGTTTTAGCCACATTATCTTGCCGAAATATCGTAAATTGGGTAATTAGTCTTCTTTGAGTCTAAAAAGTTTCCGCAGGCAGTCGGTATAGATCGACGAAATTTGCTGAAATTTGGTAATTAGTCTTCTTCATAAACGAAAGGAAACTAATTGTTCCATTTTACTTCAATATAACTCGTGGTGGAGGGTATAACAAGTTCGGCCCGGTCGAACTTATCGCCGTTCTTACTTGTTCAAATTGAAAAAACCCCAAATATTGGGGTCCATTTTCATTTCCGTTTGGGGTGTTAGTTCATGGTACCTTATTTCTGTACGCCGCGCCGTTTTGTTGTTGAGAATCTTGATTGTATTCTAGTTAACCATGGTGGTTCCCAGTTTATTCTCGTTTGATACAGTGCAGATCGGTGTAAGAAATTTCAAAAAAATACGATCGCGTGCTTCAAAAGACAGAACTCCCGAACATGCTCCTGAAGCGTTCAAAAACGAAGTTTTAGTGGTGTTTTACTGGCAGTGGCAAAGTGTATAAATCATGCTGGTGAAAACTTTAGAAAATAATACAGCTATTTTTTGATAATAAATATTCGCGATTTCTTTATAAAGCCAGAAACTTATACAGTAACCTCGTATAAGGGACCTATTCCAAAAAATTTACCCAATTTCAACAAATTTTGCTAAGCAGACTTCTGGTTCGAAATTACAACTAACAGCTAATGTAAATGGAAAATGAGGCCTAAATCTTCAAGATACCTTAAATCCGAAGTTGTCGTTTCCGAAATAAACTTTAAATTTTTTTCTCCACAAACCGAAATGTTTGAACTTTTGTAGTGGGTCGATATACTCCACCTTCGAATTTGATGTAAGTTTGGAAGAACTAAAACTATTTACAAGGTTTGAACCAAATATTGTACTCCCTTCACTTTCCATTTTAGTTTGCGGCCGTAATAGGGGTTTGGTTTTGCAACATAGGAACATTATTTCGGGAACTATAAAATTCGGGGCGAAGAAATTATACTGTCATAATCAGGGCTTCGGAGTCGAGCCATTTTTGGTAAGACTCTGACTCCAGTACATTTTTTTCTCGACTCCAACTCCGGAGTTCCCTTTGGAAATAAATTTCGCCACTTAAAATGTATTAAATATTTACTAATCAGCTAGATTTACCTTGCTGTTATCTACCTAGTGATAATAAAAAAAAACTAAATTTGCAACCATTCCGGTGTGAAATCTTCAAGATATTTACATCGGGAAGTATACCAAAATCGTTTTGTGAACCGAGGTTTTCTATCCGTCGGGAATCCAGAATACAAAATAGCACCCACTTCAGTATGAATATGTAACAAACCCCTTCAAAACAACTAAAATCGGACGGTATCGTTATAAGGTTTCTCTACCAAAACAAAGGTCTACGAGTATGTTAACAATTCTGAATTTGACTTTTTTACCCAATGAGACCCGAAATACAAAATTACCGTAATTGCTGACTGATAACACTGTTTATAAATTGAGTTATTTACAATTAATCACATTCTTACACCACAGCGTGATATAAGACCAAACAAGTAAAAAGTGTCATTCGGCTTTACCGACAGAGGTATACCCTCAGCCAATGTGAATTGAAACTTTCATCTACGGACAGATAGAATGTATTTAGTGTCTCTTCAGGATTTTGTGGCCCTTCTTCAACAGTTGATCTTGCGACAAAAATGTGGATTAGAAATTAACACAAATGTTGAACTTTTGTGGCTGAGGTACTCTTAGGGAGGACCGATATGGCCATTTTAGAAGTTAAACTAAATTTTGACTAACTATTAGGAGATCCAAAGTTTGGACCAAATTGGTTGCACCATTCAAGTGATATCGTCCTAACATTTTAGTGACATTTTTTTAAATATTGGGGAGAAGTACCGGAAGTTGGGGACCGGATTGCCCCATGAAACTATGTTTGGATAAAATATGACGAAGACCAAATGTTGCACCAAATCGGTAGAACAGTTCGAGAGCCACATATGGTGGCATAGGGCTTTTTACACCTTTCGGGATGTTTTCAAAAGAAATATGGACCTGCTCCTGAAAAAACTTTTACCGTCGTAATGGAGGTAGCGAATGCGAATAGCTTCAACAAAAATCAAAGTGATTCGAGAGCATGTCTTAAAGTGAATTTATGCGAAATTTTGTGTGGGAGGTACCCAAAGGAGTGCACAAATATAGTCCATATTCGAACCTGATCTATATCGGGTAGATATATTAGGATGTGCAGAGTATGGATTACATCAGTCACTCCCTTCAAGAATTATCGTGCGCATATTTTTTCCTAAGATTTTTGAATTTTTGTGAGGGAGGTACCTGAAGGAGTGGACCGACATGGTTTATCTTTGAACTTAAACTATGTTTGGACAAAATATTACGAAGGCCAAATTTTGGACCGAATTGGCAGATCCGTTCGAGATTTATCTTACGCTCCAACCACTACACACGGTGTCATAGCGGTTTTTTTGCACCTTTCAGGCTATTTTCTCAGGAAGTATGGACTTGTCCCTTATGAAACTTGTACCGTCGTATGGGGGAAGGCGAATACAAGTTGCTACAAAAAAATCAAAGCGATTCGATAGCAGGTCCTAAACTGAATTTTTCGAAATTTTGTGTGGGAGGTACCCGAAGGATTGAACCGATTGAGTCCATATTGGAACCTCATCTAAGTCTGGTTTCACGATGTGCAAAGTATGGACCAAATCGGTTACTTCCTTAAAGAGTTATCGTGCGAACAAATTTTCCGAACATTTCCGAACTTTTGTGGGGAGGTACCGGAAGGAGTGGACCGATATAACCCATCTTCGAACTTTACCTAAATTTGGACAAAATATTACGAAAGCCAAATTTTGAACCAATCGGTTGATCCGTTCGAGTTATCGTGCGCACCAGCCAGACAGACGGACATGGCTAAATCAACTCCAAATTGTCTGAAACACATTCCGTCCAAACATACTTGGGGTCTAAAATCATTATTTCGATGAGGCACATTTTGCCCGTATGAAAGTGTATACTCGTATACCCTAGTCGACATAAATGCTGAGGGTATAAAACAAACGGTGCCCGGACGTAACACCCACGGACATAACTCCCAAAATTCGTTGGGAGTTATGCCCATGAAACAAAGCGGACATAACTACAAAAAAAGCGGACATAACTCCCAACGATTTTGTTCTTAATTTTAAAGTTACTTTTTCGTTTTGCTTTTCGAAATTTTTCATTATTTATTATTGATCAAAGAACTGTTATAAATTTTAAAGAAGAGGTTAGAATATAAACGGAATTGTACATTTGGGAAGGTTTAAGTGCCAAACAATAGCAAAGTCTCCACAAAATCTTCTAGAATTCATATTATTATTTAGAAATGAAAATACATCTGAATTTGTCAGCAGCAGTTCGGAGAAATTTTACCAGACTACGGTATTCGACGAGGACACAGTCGTATATACGAGTATATTAATTACACTGTATAACAAAATCGAACTTTTTTTTCAAAATTACAAGAAACCCCGCACAGATTATGAAAGAGGGCTGAAAAAAAGAAGACACGTGTATCGGCGTTTTGAAAGTTTACGTCGGGAAGTAACCTAAATAGAAATAGGCAAGTTCCGCCCATTTCTACAGGTTTTGAAATATTCGACATCAGATTCCTTGGAATCCTTGCATTTTAGGTATAAAGTGTCTTTGGCAATATTGCTGAAAATAATGCGGGGTATCTTTTATGAAAAAAATAACCCTCATGCGAGTCACTAAAGGCGTCTTTTTGGTCCTTTTTTCAAAAACTTTTTTTTCTGATATCGAATATTTCAAAACCTGTAGAAATGGGCGGTACTTGCCACGCCTATATAGGTTACTTCCCGACGTAAACTTTCAAAGCGCCGATACACGTGTCTTCTTTTTTTGATCCTCTTTCATAATCTGGTCGAATTATCTTGTAATTATTTTTTGTGCTGTACAGTGTTATATAATTTGAAAAAATTTAAATCGGAATTTTTTAAGTATTTGCATTTCTTTACAAAAACTCTGTATTTTTTTTTTTCAATAGTAAAAATATTTTTGTAAAAAATTTCGCGATATTTTTAAAAATATTTCGTCCACGGCGCTTTTCGGTTTTAAAAAATATTTGCATATATTTACAAAAACTTTGTAATATCTTAAATTGGGAAAATATTTTTGAAAAAATCAATTCAAACAGAATTAGAAAAAATGGAGAGTAGAAGTTTCAATATGAATGAATATCTTTAAAAATCTTTTTTGAAAATACACCCCAAATTTAAGTGAATTAATATTTTGGGGGCGTAAATGGATAGTTTGGGGTCTAATTGTATTTTCGGTGTTTGGGGTGATATTGCATTTGCCAAATGCTCCACAATTTCAAAAATGCGTTTTGGCCCCAATGACATTTTGGGGTATAAATGTAATATTTTTTTTGGCCAAATTTCAAATTGAAAAACACCCCAAATATTGGGGTCCATTTCCATTTCCGTTTGGGGTGTTATTTCATGGGGCCATTATTTCTGTATACCGTTTTGTTGTTGAGAATCTGATGTCAAAAGGGATCATTTTGTCCAAACCATTAAGAATTTTGATTTGCTCTTGGAGGCAAAGTTGTAGCTCATCATCTTCAAGGCCAAAATCGCGGAGGTCAAATTCTGTTTACAATTTTTCTGGGTTTTTGGTTTGGGACTATATAAAAATATAAGGCATTTCGGTCGGTTCCTTCAAAATAACGAAAATCTGTCGGTACCGTTTTATGAGGTTATATGAAACGGAATGACAATGTTAGTACATATCTTATGGTGGAAAAAGTCCTTTGTCTACCACCACAAAAAACTTACAGCTAAAACCAACGTTAAGTTTTGTTTGACCGAACAGACAGACGAAAATGGCTAAATAGACTTAGAAATTGATACTGGTACATGTCGGACTTAGGAGCATTTACCCTATAAACAAACTTACCTCTATTAGTTTATGTCCCATTGATGATGATGGATGTCCAATTAGAAAAACATCAATGAGAATTCAGGAAGAACTTTTTAATAAACACTCCTGTTTTCATATTAATTAACTTTGGTAGAATTTGCCATGAATTTAAAATAACATTTAACGAATTTATTTGTACCGACATTTTTCGCGCACACTTTAACGCACTTTATTTAAACGATTTTTATATGATCGACCGAAAGCTCTCTGTTAAACCACCGTACAAAAACAAATACAACACTACAACTTGCTCGCAAAACACACAAACACGAAGTCATAGGCAAACGAACAACAGGAATTGCATCACATTGCAAGGTAAAAATGAAATACTTTTTTCTTAATGATTAACACAGGAAAACAACTTTATTTTGCCATCAGATTGTTTGCCACGAATTAAATTACAACAATTTACACTTTTTCTATCATTTATAACTAACAATTTCAATTTATTTAATTTAAAACATTTTCTTCTAACGAACACAATTTGCAACCAACCCGTGTAAATCATGATGAGGAACTGAGGAAAGAACAATAAGGAAAGTAACAGTGTTGACAATGCCATACAAATGGCAAAATGGTGTTGTTGCTGGGTAATCGCACAAAACCGTTGAAGAAAGTAATTTCATTTGGTCTGTTCCTTTACTTTTGAAAATTGTAAAACTGGCAAAAATAGTAAAAGTTGTAAACTGCTCCCATATGAATTGTATTGTGTGTGAAGTAAAGGAACGTTTTTCGAGTAAAAAGTAGTAAAACTTGAAGATTCTTGCGCGTAAAGGAACAGAGCGATATGCAACCAACCCGTGTAAATCATGATGAGGAACTGAGGAAAGAACAATAAGGAGAGTAACAGTGTTGACAATGCCATACAAATGGCAAAATGGTGTTGTTGCTGGGTAATCGCACAAAACCGTTGAAGAAAGTAATTTCATTTGGTCTGTTCCTTTACTTTTGAAAATTGTAAAACTGGCAAAAATAGTAAAAGTTGTAAACTGCTCCCATATGAATTGTATTGTGTGTGAAGTAAAGGAACGTTTTTCGAGTAAAAAGTAGTAAAACTTGAGGATTCTTGCGCGTAACGGAAAAGAGCGATATGTAACGTTTCGGTCAAATTAGATACTGATTTTTTTTTACAGATTTTTGTCCGTTCTCTCTAGAAGTATGTACGTTCCCGAAAAACTGTGACATCGTAATTTTGTGTGGAAAGTACCCGAAATAGTCGACCGATATAGTCCATATTCCGTATTTTTTAAAAATGTTCAAAGTTTGGACGAAATTGGTTACGTCCTTCGAGAATTATCTTAATCACTATTTTAGCGAACATTTTTTATTATTCAAATTTAAACTAAGTTTGTTGAAAATGTTAGGATGTACAACACTTGGTCCCAATCGGTTACACCGTTTGGAAGTCATCGTGCGCTCCAACCAGCCAGACAGCGACTCCATATTGTCTGAAACTAATTTCGTCAAATCATATTAGGGTCTAAAATTATATTTCGATGAGGCACATTTTTATAATATCAAAGGTGCCCGGACATAACTCCAAAAACAAAACAAAAAAAACGCGAACATAACTCTCAACGAATTTTTTCCTTGCTTCAAAGTTATTTTTCCTTAATTTCGAAATTGTTCTATTATTTTCTATTGATCGGCAAAGAACCGTTAAAATTCTAGATATGAAGTTAGAATTTAAGTGGAATTGTACATTTGAAAAGGCTTAAGTGCCAAACAATGAAGAAGTCTCCACAAAATCCTCCAGATTTCATACGATTATTTAAGAACAAAATTATGTCTGAATTTGCCAGTAGCAGTTCGGAGAACAACTGTTTTTGAAGTTGTCGGGACGCCTACGACACACAGGCAAGTTTTGGTTTTTTGACAATCAATACATGAAGTCAACTGTCCTGTCATGGGTTAATGACAACTTTTTATGGACTTTATGCTTGACAATTCAAAAATATAGGTATTTTCTACCTCACTTCTTGGGTCCATTGTCAAACCGAGGAGGATTTTAAATTTCTTTCTTTTATCTTATGGACTATGTCGGATTTTTTCGCCCATTGATGCTGTTTAGGATTTATTATCGTCCATGCACCCTGTCTTTATTCAAAAGCGATTTAATTATTAAATTTAAAAAATTGTTAAGTCGAAATCTCCCGCTTATTTAGACTTATGTATATTTTTAGTTTTTTAAGGTTGATGGACCGTTGAACCTCACCATTTGAGGAAATTCAGTTTTCAAGATATAACATATTTAAAATAGTGGGCGTGGTCAAGTCTTTGGATCCTAAAAAGTAGGTAAGGTCGGAGACACAACCACAATTGTCTCGCAAATTAATTTCCAAACTAATACATTCGTCATGGTAGAACAAGAAAAGGTAGCAGCAATACCCAGCTGACTGAACTGGGCTGTAATGTTAGTGTCAAATTCCATACGATATTTTATATATTTATTTCTATGTTCGATGTATATTAGGAATATATATTTTTTGAAGAACAAATTTATTCATCAGAAAAAAACTATTTCCCATAAAGACTCTTCATATAAATGACATGTAACCTCCTCCAGGTCCGGACGACGCACGTTGGGGCAAGATTGAAAAAAACGGGTCTTAATTGAAAAATTGAAACACAAATTTTTGATAATCTGTCTTGACAGGGTTAACGAGTACAAAATTCTACCTCACTAGCCAAAATAGCAAAGTCGTATGTTGTTTACTTTTCGTGTAGCACAGTGTTAAAGTTGAACATATTTTTAAAATTTAAGAAACAGGTGAAAATTAGTAAATGTTGCTGTTTTTAAATCGCCATAACTTAGTTTTTGCTACATAAACTTGGCATTTTCAAAATGGATATTTCAAACAGAGGTAATTCTTAATATTTTAAGAAAAAATTGTACTGAAAAAGTCTTGTAGAAATGTGCTTAAAAAATTCGTCAAAATGTATCCATATTTTGCATAATTTTGAAATGTATTGGAGTATAACAAAAAAGAGTGTCGAGAAGGTCGTGAAAATCTAACGAGTTTTCACTAATGTTTTTCAAAATATTCAATCAAATGTGAAAAAAAAATTCCAATAATTTATAGACATTTCCTTATTTTGTTTACATGTACGTTGACACTAACGTTTACAAACAAAAACAAGTGAGAAAATGCTATAGTCGGTAGGGGCCCGACTATGTGATACCCTACACCACTACCTTTGTACATTATCTTTTCACTCGAAAACATTTCTTTTAGGGAGATACGAAAGCTTTCACCTATCTGGCTTTTATTCCAAATGACTTAAGGCGAACTGAACCAAAATAATTAATATTTAATTTCATATTTGACTACTATTGACATCACCAACATCAATATGCTTCTATCTCTGTGAGAAACTTTCGTGATGATCCGATCAAAATTCCGACCTGTAGTGTGATTGCACAAAAAGTGGAAAAAGGGATGTATTACCGACTATTGCGATATCTCTATTATTTTACCACCTACGCCAACCCACTTTGCATAATTTTAAATATGGGATCTTCTACTTTTTCAGTCAGGCTTTGCTTTTAGATGGTCTCCAACCAAAGGTGTGATATCCGTCATTATTATTAAAATCGCAAAAATTAAAAGTTGGGTTTTATTTGCGACTATTGTGATATCTTGTTTGTTTGTTCACCTACGGGAACCTACTTTACATCATTACAAAGTTGATATTTTCTACTTTCATTGTCAGGTTTTGCTTTTGGTATACCCCATATATTCGCTTTGAAAAAACGTTGTATTTTTATTCAAATAAGTTTTTTGCCCATTACGGCCCCTAAATATTATGCGACCATCACCAAAATCAATAGGCTTTTTCATCTGTGAGACCCCCATTAACCCTCAAAATTTCGTGACGATCCGATCAAAATTGCGACCTGTAGCGTGATTTCCAAAAAAATTGAAAAATGGGATGTATTACCGACTATGTATTGCGATATCTCCGTCATTTGGTCACCTACGCCGACCTATTATTGTAAAGATGGGATCTTTCATAGTCCAGGCTTTGATTTTGGAAAGTCCCCAACCAAAGTTGTAATATTCGTCATTATAATTAAAATCGCAAAAATGAAAAGTGGGGTTTTATTTGCGACTATTGTGATATCTTCGTTGTTTGATCAGTTAAGAAAACCTGCTTAACATCATTAGAAAGGTGACGTTGTCTTTTTATCCAAAAAAGTTTTTTGCACATTCCAGCCCTAGATGTTATCCGACCATCACCAAAATCAATAGGCTTTTTCATCTGTGAGACCCCCATTAACCCACAAAATTTCGTGACGATCCGATCAAAATTGCGACCTGTAGCGTGATTTCCAAAAAAATTGATAAATGGGATGTATTTCCGACTATTGCGATATCTCAGTTATTTGGTCATCTACGCCGACCTAGTTTGCATGCTTGTAAAGATGGAGTCTTCTACTTTCATGGGCAGGCTTTGCTTTTGAAATGTCCCCAACCAAAGCTGTGATATTCGTCATTATAATTAAAATCGCAAAACTGAAAATTTGGGTTTTATTTGCGACTATTGTCATATCTTCGTTGTTTGATCACCTACGAGAACCTACTATACATCATTAGAAAGGTGATATTTTCTACTTTCATTGTCAGGTTGTACTTTTGGTATACCCCATACAGAAGCTGAGATATTCGCTTTCGAAGAAAACGTTGTCTTTTTATCCACATAAGTTTTTTGCCCATTCTGACCACTAAATATTATCCGACAATCACCAAAATCAATAGGCTTCTTCCCCTCCGGGACCCCCATCAACATCCGAAATTTCGTGACGATCCGATCAAAATTGCGAACTGCAGCGTGATTACAAAGTTTAGATGGACAGACGGACAGACGGACGGACGGACTAACGGAGGTACACACATAGCCAGATCGACTCAGCTCGTCGAGATATTCATTTTGGTATATATAAGTATGGGTCTACGACCATTATTTCGATGCGTTACAAACTTTTTGGCCAAAACCAACTTATAATACCCTCCCCACATAGTGGTGTAGGGTATAACAAATTTCTATGTGGTTTTTGTTGAGTTGTAGTATTTACTTTACCTGGTTTGTTCTACCATGTACCATGGCAGAACTACCAGGTAGTGGTATCACACCAGCTGATCGAATATGAAAAGTCAAATCCCTTTACTAAAAAATTATTTTTGTTGTAATTTCCCCAACAACATAAAGAAAGTTTTGACATAACATATTCGAAATTTTACGATGCCACTACCTGGGTAATTGTGCCATGCCATGTACATACATTCGTAATTTTTGTAAATATAGCATTTTTAAAGAAATAGGGTATAGGGGAAGTCCCCCGCCCCATCCGAAATTCAACAAAATAGGTAGCCGTGGGCCATCGCTGTACATTCCCTGACATCCTCAGGAAAATAGGTTCAGTTTTTTTGTAGAAAAGATAAAAATTTAAAATTAAAAAATGTGGGAGTAAAAGTGGGCTTGGTCAAATTTTCTTTGCATAAAAAGCTATGTTGGGTTATATTGAACATTTCAATAAAAGAATTATCCAAATCGATCCAGCCGTTCTCAACAGATGTCATTACCAAATAAGGACATTTGATTTTTATTTATATAGATTAGGTAAAAACTCATCAAAATATGATACAGGGATACGAGTGTGTAAAAAAGATATAACCCTAATATACATGTTTATTTATTTTAAACACTTATGTATATAATTTTAGCCGTTAATATTTAGCGAATTTAACTCTGTATGCCTCCCTTTTAATTGTCATTGCATTGTTTTGACGATTTTTAACTAAAATTTGTCACGCATCACTTTTCAAGTGTTGACAACACTGTTATTCCTATTTGTTTCTTCCTTCAGTTGTCGATTTGTTTTCAATGTAGGTCGGTTGTGATTTCGGTTCGTTGGTTGTAAATGCGTTATTTAAATGAAATATTCACCTAAAATTTACGCAAAAAGTGTTAATAATTACAATTAAAGGTTTTGCAAATAAAATAATAGTAGAATAAAAGTGTTTTTAATTATAATTCGTGAAGAAAATGTGTTTCGTTTTTACCTTGCCAAGAAATTGCAATTTGTGTTGTTCCTTTTGATTGTGAGTCGTTCGTGCGTTTGTGTATTGATGAGAGAGAATCGATGTTGTTGTTATTGTTGCCGCTTTTACGGAGTTAACGTTCGTTATAACAATGATCTTCATCGGTTCGGTTGTTTTTTAAATCGCTTGAATGAAGTAGAGCATTGCCAACTGTAAATATTACATCACTTGAAGATGTGTTTTTTCGATTTTATGATTTTGCTGTTGTCGGTCTAGTTGGATATCGGTTGATTTGAAAATCGTTTGATGATGGTGGAGCGTTGCCATCTGTAAATATAGCGGAGTGTTTCTCTTGAGGTAATCTCGTGTTGTGTTCCTGTTTTATTTTATGAAAAATTTGATTGCTGATAGAATTGCCAGTCATGTTATTGGATATCAACAGAATTTGTTGTAGACATAAAATAAAAGTATGTTATATTATTGAAAATAATGATTAATTTTTTGAATAAATAATATATAATTATTATTGGCATACATTAAAATAAATAAACAAATAAATAAAGTTAGAAATGTGTAAATATCCCTGTCAACAAGTCTGAAACATATAACAGTTAATGAGATATAATAACCTGTTGGTTGTTGTATTTACTATGCCCAGCAATATGACAGCTTACAAAGGAAGCATATAGCCGAGACAAGAACAATTGTTCAGTTCATTTTATCGTAATTGTTATACAAATTGTTTGTGCTAAAAATTGTCTAAACTAGACGAACTATTGTTCTGTTGCAGAACCTACAAGAAGCTACTATTTTTTACTACGATAACATTTTTTCCTTTATGTTATCGGAAAAAATAGCAAAAATTAGTAGATTCTTGCAGTACTGGAACAGACCAAATATGTATTTGAATAGTGGACATTTGTATTCGAACACACAGTGGTATAACGAGTAGTACAGTTAATTCAGGGTTTGACAGGGTTTGTGTCATTACTGCGGTTTATTCGATAACAAGTATATAAATACATATGCTTACTAGTTGGCATTAATAATGTAGATGGCAGCAGAGTTTGGGGGATATAAAATATTACAGTTGGTCTGTTCCTTTACTTCTGAAAATGGTAAAACCGGCAAAAGAAGTAAAAGTTGTAAACTGCTCCCATATGGATTGTATTGTGTCTGAAGTAAAGGAACGCTTTTCGAGAAAAAAGTGGTAAAACTTGAAGATTCTTGAACGTAAAGGAACAGAGCTAGTATAGGAAAGTATTAGGTGTGTTCGTTTACTCAAAAATGTTTAAGGGGTGACCATTTGAATAACCCTAAAAAGGTAATTTTCATGAATTTTTATAGTCTCAGCATTATCTATTATATAAAACTCAAATGACGTTCGTACGTGAATCAAAAACTCAACCAATTTACAACCGATTTGTTTCGCGTTTGTCTTCGTATTTATCCAAGGAAGGATCTGACGTATTTTATTTTTGAGATATCGCGAAAAATACGCGAATATTTGCAAAAATATATTTTGAAGAAAGATTGTCAGTGAATATTGTCTTAAAATTTTCGTATTTATCCTAGGAAAGATCTGACGTACTTTATTTTTGAGAGATCGCGAAAAATCCGCGAAAATCTGCAAAAATATATTTTGAAGAAAGATTGTCAGAGTATATTGTCTCAAAATGTTCGTACTTACCCAAGGAATGATCTGATATATTTTATTTTTGAGATATCGCGAAAAACCCGCGAAAATTTGCAAAAATATATTTTGAAAAAGATTTTCAGAGAATATTGCTACATCGTCTGAACGTAACATTGGCTACATAAATCTTTGAAATTTCACATTGATCTGGAGATATAGCGTCAGGATCGGAGGTATCTCCAAAAAATTTAAAAGTTGTATGCGGATATCTACGAACACGAACGGTAATAGATTTAGTCTCCAAAAATTGGATGTGTGACGTAAAATAATTTAGGAATAAGAATGCCAAATTATATTAAAATCGGCTCAGATCTCGAGATAGCTCCCGTATATATTTTCGGCCGATTTGATGCATCAAACACACTATATATGTTGCAATTTCAATGAAACTTGGAATGTGTGTCACAATTTGGTGTAGAAATAAGTATGCCAAATTGTAATGAAATCGGTTCAGATTTGGATATAGCTCCCATATATATTTTCGGCCGATTTCAAGTATGGCAAAGGTTTTGCAAGAATGTGCAATTGTCGTATGGGATGAATGAATGAATGGCTCACAAAAAATCATTGAAAGCTTTTGACAGAACCATGAAAGATTTGAAAACAAATCAGCAATTATTCGGTGGTGTCTTGGTATTGTTAGCGGGGGATTTTAGACAAACTCTACCTGTTATTCCTCGATCCACTGCTGCCGATGAGTTGAATGCGTCTTTAAAATCTTTAATTTTGTGGAAATATGTCAGAAAATTTACACTAACTACAAATTTGCGCGTTCAATTGCAAAACGATCTATCAGCTGATGAATTTCCTAAGCAACTTCTAAAAATTGGAGACGGAAAAATGCCGATAGATAATGAAAGTGGACTAATTACCCTACCAACTGATTTTCGTCGAATCACTCAATCAAAACAAGAGCTGATTAAAAGGGTTTTTCCACGCATTACAGAACAATATAAAAATCATCGTTGGTTGAGCGATTGAGCCATATTAGCCGCAAAAATAAAGATGTTATTGAAATTAATGAAGCGGTTTTGAGGGAGATACCAGGCCAATTATTCACATTTAAATCAGTGGACACCATTATGAATGAAGTTGAGGTGGTCAATTATCCCATAGAATTTTTAAATTCACTAGATCTATCAGGACTCCCACCTCACAATCTACAATTGAAAGTTGAGCACCTATTATTATGTTACGAAATCTCAATCGGCCAAAATTGTGTAATGGTACAAGACTTGCAGTAGAGAAATTAATGACCAATGTTATCGAAGGAACTATTTTGAATGGAAAATTTAAAGAGGAAGACGTATTTTTTTCACGTATTCCAATAATACCAACAGACATGGCTTTTTGAATTAAAACGTTTGCAGTTCCCGATTCGACTTGCCTTTGCTATGACCATCAACAAATCACAAGGACAATCATTGCAAGCGTGTGGATTAAATTTAGAAAACTATTGTTTTTCACATGGACAATTGTATGTAGCCTATTCACGTGTTGGAAAACCTTCCGATTTGTTTGTGTACGCACCTAATGGAAAAACCAAGAATGTTGTTTACCAACGAGCATTGCAATAAATTAATTTAAGAGAAAAACCAATTTGGTGTTTTTTGTAGGTTTTCATACCCCTATCCGATATAAAGTTTCAGACTTGGTGTCTAGCGAAGCAGACGGGGTCCGCTAGTAGGGTATATATGTACACTTTCATACGGGAAAAATCTGCTTCATCGAAATAATGGTTCAGACAATTTGGAGTTGATTCAGCAATGGTCAAAAATTCAAATCGGTCAAAAATTTGGCCCTTGTCTAAACATAGTTTAAGTTCGAAGATGCGACATATCGGTCCATATGTTCGAAAATATTCGGAAAATTTGTGCAAGTGTTATCATTCTTGACGGGAATAACTGATTTGGTCAATACTTAGCACATCGTGAAATTTCTACCAGATATAGCTGAGGTTCTAATATAGAGTCTATCGGTCCACTCCTTCGGATATCTCGACACAAAATTTCGGAAAAGTTTCGGACCTGCTCCCGAAATGCTTGATTTTTGTTGTAACAACTTGTATACGCTGCCCTCATTACGATGGTACAAGTTTTATCAGGGGCAAGTCCATATTTCCTGAGAAAATAGCCCGGAATGTGTAAAAATCCTCTATGGCACCATGCGTGGTTGGAGTGTAACTCTCTAACGGATCTGTCGATTCGATCCAAAATTTGGCCATCGGAATATTTTGTCCAAACTTAGTTTAAGTTCGAAAATAAGCCATCTTGGTCCACTCCTTCAGATACCTCCCCCAAAAAAGTTCAAAACTTTTCACAATACTAGTGCGCCCGATAACTCTTGAAGACAGTAAACGATTTGATCCATACTATGAACCTAGTAATATTTATACGGGATATAGATCAGGTTCGAATATGGACTATATATCGTCGGTTTCATGCTTAAGTGTTCCATACTCCAATTTGACTTTTTGAGATATATGTATGTGGGGTTCCAGGTTTTTCCGGTGCTCTTTCTGAATTTTTGTCGGCTTTAACCAATCTACTCTAGATATCCACGCTTCGACGCGAAACCTTAAACTTTCTTCAGTTATGGAACTAATATTATAAAAACAAGTTTAAAAACACATTTCAAAAATCAGAAGTTTAGCTTTCGATTTAGAAGTTTTTAATTTATTGAGATAAATATACAAACAATTTTTTGTCACTTTGTTCCATATGGTGTACAATATTTCACATTTGTGTCTTAAGTGTGGATATGAAACAAATTGACAAAAATTCTATTTTTACAAAATTCTCTATAACTTTTATATTCCAATAAGAATTTCTCTATATTTTTGCAAATATGTTGTATATACTATTATTAATAATTCGAGTCAAAAATATAAATATTTTCTTTAGTCAGTTCGCAAAATATTGAAATGCGATTATCTCAAAACGGGCAAATGACGTATGAAACACTGAAGCATGACACCGACGATGTGTCTACTCCTTCATCCCGAAAGCTGTAAAACCCCTATGGCACCATGTGTAGTGGCTGGAGTGCACGATTAATATTTGGTCCACAATTTGGCCTTCATAACATTTTGTCGAAACATAGTATAAGTTTGAAGATGGGCACTATCGGTGCGCCCCTCCCCACAAATGTTAAAAAATGTCACTAAAATAGTTCGTGCTATATCTGTTGAACGGAGCAACCGTCCAAACTTTGGAGCTCCTAATATTTTGTCCAAATGTAGTTCTACTTCAGAAATGGTCTGTATCGGCCTTCTCCTTAGGGTACCTCCCCCACAAAATTTCAACATTTTTGTTTAAATTCAGTGTAGGATCTGTTCGAAGATCCTTTGGAAAATTATACCGATGTTACCCTTGTGGTCCTGTTTAGATGAAAGTTTCAATCCACACAGGCTGAGGATATATGAGGCGCTCATTGCCAAAACGGCCTAACCCACATGTCCAAAAAAATTAAACCGACTACAGTGAGTCAATTAAGTATTTTGCTTTTTTAGAAAATTGAAAAAATATAAAAAAATTCGTTTAACGCCATCAAATTAGTGGTCAGAAAGTCGAATATTTGTATGTAGTATGTTTGTGGATATTTTAGTATCCAATATCTGCAAGAACCGCTGCGAAAGGCTTAATGGTCTTCTAGATATTGACAAAAATCTATAACAACACAAAATATTTTACCTCAAAAAAGTATTTTGCCTTTTACATATTTTTTGAGAAAAAGACATTTTTGCTACACGCTAAATATTTTTATAGTAACCGTTGGAGATTATCACATTATACAACTGTTTCGATCGATGAAGGACTAGATTTTAATGTCCTTGATAACCCTACAGCTATAGTTGGCACCGATTTCAAAATGTTTAATTTCTATGGAACATAGACAGAATAAATTTTCCCCTTCCAAAGCTCATATTGCAGACAATATTGTTCCGATCGACTTGTTTACCAATAAATATTCTCGATTTTCTTAAATTTACATGTGAGGGTCATTTCTTAAGAATGTTTTACAATTTGTTTGTGGATGATGTTCGTCTAGTCAAGAGCTACATGTAAACGACCTTACTAGCTGAGAAGAAGTTTCTGAGGAATTGTTATTTGCACCAACGTCAGTTTTCACTCATTTGTATGCAATTATTCTTCTTCAAAACCAATTTCTCTCCGCTCTCTTTAAATCCGATGGTTTTCGAATAAAACAACATAATTGTGATTGTTATAAAAAAATTAATAATATCGATCAATTTTATTGGATTCGTATTCGTTCGTCTTATAATTCGCATTATTATTATTACTTACAACAAATAATTATGGCAATATTCGTTTCTTAATTAGTCTTATATAAACTACAAATTAAGTTAAATAACAGTGAAAAGGACTTGAAGCACCACTCTAACCTAGAAATACATAAATCTCAAAATACATAACCTACAAAAATAATCGTTTCCATATATTAATAACAATTTTCGTTAAAGTGCCGATCCCTTATCCTCAGAACAGTTTATGTGGCCACAAGACTGTCTTTTAAATACGAAGTTACAGTAGAGGACCGATTTGAATTGCTATATTTCGAATGGAAGCGATCATTTATTTCTATCTCAAGCAAATTATCTGTCGATTTCAACTTTCTGTTTCAAGTGGGCGGGTAATTCATTGTAAACCAATTGTGGGACACGAGCTGTAATTAAAGATTGATTAGTTTTTATTCTTCTTCATTAAATTATTTCAATATTTTACTTACTATTACACTTGTAAATCAAATCCGACCAAATGATCATTTGCTGAGAGAAACAGAACGCTCCCAGTCGACCACCTTTCAGTGTGGAATCATAAACATTACCAGAATCCAAGACCATACGATCCCCCTCAAACATTCTCAAACGCATCAGACCAATGGCTGGACGATGCAGCAGGGACCAACGATATGATGTCTTTTCTTTCCAACCCATATTTTTGGGATCCTTCCATAGTAGGCGGACTTGGTCTTTAGTATCTCCCGTATGCCATAAGCTATTACGCAACATTGAACCGGGTCCAGTTATACTATCGACCAATTTAATTTGTATACCCGGTTCTCCGGAAGCACGGAATGGTGTTGAATGCCAATATGTTTGGGTATTCTTTTTCCACATGACAATATAGAATTTACGATTACTTTGATAACTGAAAATAAAGCCGACATAATCATCATCGGTGTCATCATTCACATAAAAGGTGCCTTCGAAATCCACTCCACCAAATGCATCATGACCCACAACCAAACCAGGATCACTATTCAAGGTTTGTATTATTTCAGAACCATTGGCATGCACCTCCCAGTTGGGATCAAGTTGAGCTTCTCCCTCGGGATCTAGGATAACGGAACGTATAGCTCTAAAGTCAGTGGAATAAATCATGGAATTATTTGGACAATTGTCGATTATGTTTGGAGTGCCATCATCATCTTCATCCAGTTCACAGAGATCACCTTTGCCGTTAGCTGTAAGGAAGAAAGGAATTAAAAATTAAATTTTAAATTACGTAAAGGACTAAAGACATGCCGCTAACTTACCATTCAAATCCAATTGATTTGGATTTTTGGCCAAGGGACAATTGTCGCGGTAATTTGGTATGCCATCGCCATCCATGTCATCATCACAAGCATCGCCCCTAGAAGGAAGGAAAGTGGACATTTAAGAAGGGAGTCAGATGGTGGGATCTTTGAGCAGTAAGAGAGTCTTTATACTAGCGATTATTTCCATTATAAAAAATCTATTTTGTTTAATTTGATAAAATGTGTGAAAAAATCGTCAAAAACTCAAAATCAGAAACATCAGAGCTTGAATAAGCGTTTTCTAAAGAGGTTTAAAGTGTTGATAAAGTATCTAAATTATCCGAATAACCTGGATAACTTATTTGTGTTATCGAAATGATGTGAATAAATAGGTTATCTGCATATGTGGATAAAGTATATACGTTATCCAATTGTCCTAGATAAACTATCTACGTTATCTGAATAACCTGGATGCAGTATCTATGTTGTCCTATTCTTCTGAATATTGTCTACGTTATCCAATTATCCTGGATAAAGTATCTATGTTATCCAAACAACGTGGATAAATTATCTAGGTTATCTAAAAACGTATATACGTTATCCAATTGTCCTGGATATAGTGTCTACGTTATCCTTATACACTTGATAAAGTATCTACGTTATCCGAATAACCTGAATAACTTATTTGGGTTATCTACATACATATATATGTGGATAACGTATATACGTTATTCAATTATCCTGGATAAAGTATCTACGTCCTAATCAAATAACGTGGAAAAAGTATCTATGTTATCCATTTATCCTTGATAATGTATGTATATATGTTCTCCAAATAACGTGGATAAGGTATATAGGTTATCTTAAATGTCGAAAAGTTATCTACTTTGTCCAATTATCCTGAATGGATGCTTTATCCTAATATACTGGATAAAGTATATAGGTTATCCTATTATTCCGAATACTGTCTACGTTATCCAATGATACTGGATAAAGTACATATGTTATCCAAATAACTTGGATAAAATATCTAGGTTATCTAAAAACATATATGCGTTATCCAACTGTCCTGGATACAGTGTCTACGTTATCCCTATACACTTGATAAAGAATTTACGTTATCCAATTATCCAGGATAAAGTATCTACGTTATGCGACTAAGCTGGATAAAGTTTCATGTTATATCAAATGTGGATAAAGTATATATATTGTCCAATTATCTTGGATAAAGTATCTGCGTTAACTGAATAACCTGAATAAAGTATCTGTGTTAATGAAATATTGTGGATAAATTATCTGGACAATCTGAAAACGGAGATAACATATATACGTTATCCAATTATCCTGTATATAGTTTCTTCGTTATTCTAATACACTGGATAAAGTATCTAAGTTATCTACAAACGTAAAATATCTAGCTTATCCATATATCCGGGATAAAGTGTCTATCTTATGCAAATTATTTACGTTAATAAAAAAATTAACGAAGTATCTACGTTATCAAAATATCCTGGAAAAATTATTTAAGTTATATAAATACGTGAAAAGTATCTACAGTTCATAAATAATGTAAATAAAGTATCTATATAAACTTCCTTCACACTTACTTTCCATCGTGATCCGTATCCAATTGATCAGCATTGCTAACCATTGGACAATTATCCTCACTATCCTGGACACCATCGTTATCACCATCAATTTCGCTATCACAGGCATCTCCCAGCAAATCATTATCACGATCCTCCTGTGATGGATTTGAAATGCTAGGACAATTATCACAAACATCACCAATACCATCACCATCAAAATCCATTTGATTGACGTTCGATACCAACACACAATTATCATAGGCATTCACGACCGTGTCATTATCAATATCATCATCACAATCATTGCCCATACCATCATTATCGGTATCCAATTGCTTGCGATTTGGTACAAATGGACAATTGTCGCAGGCATCACCCACCCCATCATGATCGGAATCCAGCTGATCGGCATTATAAACAAATGGACAATTATCCTTATCATTTGTTAGCAAATCGCCATCGGCATCATCATCACAACCATCACCAATGCCATCGTGGTCGGAATCTTCTTGTCCCGAATTTGGCAAGTGGGGGCAATTGTCTTGATTACAATGCAGTTCAGAGCAGGGCAGCTGTTGATCGGGCCAACTATCCAAATCTTGATCACGACCACAAATGAAACCATTGCCAGCCCAACCAACATGACATTTACAGCGATATTTATAATTGTCCGAAAGTAAACACATGGCATTGCTGTCACAAATGGTGCCATCAGGGCAAAGGCCAGCCACGGGAGTGCAATGGGTGCCGTTGTGTTTGTAACCTTCACGGCAGTGGCATTGATAGGAACCCTGGAAACAAATTAACAGTCTTCAATCGAAAAATATTTAAAAAATAATAATACAAGACTTACAATGGTATTCACACACACGGAATTCTCTTCACATCTGGCCATACCAGTTTGGCATTCGTTAATATCCACACAAGTTTGACGTTGATAGCTATTTGTCCAATATTCAGCATAGTAACCTGGAAGAAGTAAAATGTTAGAGTACGGAAATATTTGTTGTACCTAGAAAAACCTTACCATAAGAATGCATTCCTTCATAACCCAAAGGACATGGTTCACAACGGAATCCGGGACTTTGATTAACACAAGTCGACAATATATCACAGGGCCTGTACAATTCACATTCATTGACATCGACACAGGTTGTGCCGTTCAACTGCTCTCCCCGACCACACGAGACACAACGGTAGTATGGTGCAATCACAGATTCGGTACATTGGGTGCCTGAAAAGCAGGATACAGTTTTAATTAAAGAACAATGGATGTACAAAAATGTGTCCGTAGGACGTATTAAACATGGTACAACACCACTTTTGGATAAGATTTACAGAACCAGCTGAAAGAACGAACTAGCTCATTCCAGAAATCAGAAGAAAAATCGTTATTATTATTGAACTAGAATTCTAACGCTTTTTTATAAATTTAGTTCTTAATAATAACCTCCCAGCAAAAAGTTTGCCTCCAAAGAGGCAGTTAAATGATATGTACAAGTGATCTGGAAGTGCATCAAATTATGCATTTTCATTCATGATTTTTGCAAGATCGTACTCCATTGCACTGCATTTTAACTGACCCTTTGGCACTGAATTTTAACTGACCCTCTAGTACTGCATTTTAACTGACCCTTTGGCATTGCATTTTAACTAACCCTTTGGGGTAGAATAGGAGGCAGTCCAAAGCACGTGTTTTGATACAGGCATTCTGCGGAAATTGTGCAAGCCATTACAAAATATGCCAGAACAAATGAAATGCATTTATTATTTGTGTAAAACAAAAATATTAAGAACTTTATTACATTAACACAAATTATGAAAATTCTCCATTGAATTCAATCGCAAACATGCGTGTTTCCTCCGCTCTCCATTTGTTCCAAGCTGAAATGTTTTTGCTTCATTTGCTAAATGGGTTGTCTTCACATCACCAGTTAAGATTTCGACATGTACTCCAACAGCACTCCATTCGGAAATTTTCTTCTCGTGAGTTACCGGAAAAATGTTCACAAATTAAATATTATTTAGTTGGTAATGTTAACACGCCTATCTCTTTTTGGAAAATGTATGCCGCTGCCTGTAGAGATGTACAAACTGATTTATGTACATGTAGGGATCTCTAACAACTGCTAATAAAATGTAGCGAACGGAGTGCCTTTTTCACGACTCCGTTTGGACTGCATCCGGATGCTGTTAAATTGTGAGGAATTGGAGTGCCTTTTTCACGACTCCGCTGAACTGCATCCGGATGTTGTTAAAATGTGACAAGTGGATGTGATTCTTTGGATTGCATCCAAATGCGGTTAAAATGTGAGGACTGGAGTGCCTTTTTCACGACTCCGGTTGAACTGCATCAAAACATGCCGTGACAGAACTAGTCCACATTGCACTGCTTCCAATTTATTTTGCTGGGCTATTACCCTTCCGTTCTCCCAAAGGAACCACATCCTTCATTTTCTTCGTTAGCTTATTTCCTTTAATATTACTGTTCAGCCTATCATTTTCATTCGTTCAAACTAATAAACTAGAAGAGTTATAGAATTATATGAAGGAGAAGAACTAAATTAATGAGAATAGCTAAATAAATTAAATAATCTAAATGAACGATTTAGTTGCGTGTGGTTCAGTCCGTTCATTTCACGGAATCGTTTATGAACGACACAACTCATAAACGAGAAAAAAATCGTTAGTTACTAAAAACATTAGGCCTATTCGATAACTTCGCAAGCGAAAAGTTCTTGCAAATACTTGCAAGTTCTCTTTTATAGAACAAGTTTGTTATCGAACAGCATTTTGTAAAAGTTTGTGTAAATTTGTACAAATTTTTCAGTTATCGAACAGGGTTATTATCCCATTGTTAAAAGAAATATTCTTACCCCCTGTTTTTGCAAAAAAATTTATTCTTCTCACACCAACTGTAAAATTTAGTAGATCGATTTACTCGCCTTAGCGCAAATGTAGGGCGCTGATTTTTAAATAAAGACGGACGAACAAAAATAAGTTACAACAAGTAAGAAAGTATCAGTCAGCTGAGCCGACAGAGATATAACCTCAGCCACGTACCCGAAGAAAAAAGTTAACACAATACTTCTGTAGGTTTTTTAGCTGTTGGTAAAATTTTCCAGGGTGGAAAGGGCCGCAAAAAACTAAATGTTGCAACAAAATTCAGAATGATCCAAGACGAGTGCATTTTTTCCAAACTTTGGGTAGGGTGTACCCTTAGGAGTGATCAGATGTAGTACATATTCGGACCTAATACAAATCTGTAGGAAATATTTTTTTTTCTTTATTAGTCTATGGATATTTTCCTTACAGACTATATAATTAAATATGTTGTACTTAATTTTCTGAATTTAAATATATTACAATTTTACTTTTCAATTTACAAAGTTTGAGCTAAATCGATTTCTCTCTTAAAGGGTTATTTTACACATTAGCCAGTTTAGGTGGTGCCGGTAGGATTTTCTGGACCTTTTTGGGTCATTATCTCAGGAAGTATGAACTTTCCCACGAAAAAAAAATTACAACGTCGTAACAGGGGCCGCAAGTTCAATCTGCTGCGTCACAAAAATAATAAGATCAGGGAGGAGTTGTTAAACTATACTTTTTCCAAATTTTGTGTGGGATGTACTCAAATGAGTGGACCGATATAGTCCATATTAGAACTCGATCTATGCCTGAAAGTAATATTACCAATAGCAAAGTTTGGCTGAATTCGGTTATTCCCTCCTAGAGTTATCATGCCCACAATCTTGGCGAAAAATTTTGAACCTTTGTGGGGAAGGTACCGGAAGGAGTGGACCGATATGGTCTATCTTCGAATTTAAACTAAGTTTGGACAAAATATTGAAAGACCCAAAATTTTAACCAAATATGTTGATCCGTTCGAAAGTTATCGTGCACTCCAACTACGACACATGGTATTATATGGGTTGTTTGCAGTTTTCGTGCTGATTTCTGAGGATATATGGACTTGTTCCTGAAAAAAATTATATCGTCGTAATGGGAGTAGTGAATACAAGTGGCTGCAACAAAAATCAAAGCGATTCGAGAGCAGGCCGTAAACTGCACTTAAGCAAAATTTTGTGTGGGAGGTACCCGAAAGAGTGAACCAATAGGGTCCATATTGGAACCGCATCTATGTCTGGTAGATATGTCACGATGTGCAAAGTATGGACTAATTCGGTTACTCCCTTCAAGAGTTATCGTGCGGACAATTTTTCCGAACATTTTTGAATTTTTTGGGGGGAGGTACCTGAAGGAGTGGACCGATATGGCCCATCTTCGAACTTAAATCAAGTCTGGACAAAATATTTCGATACCCAAAATTTGAACCGAATCGATTGATCCGTTCGAGAGTTATCGTGCGCTCCAGCCAGACAGACGGACAGACAGACAGACGGACGGACATTGCTAGATCGACTCAAAATTGTCTGAAACGGATATCGTACAAACTTGGGGTCTAAAACCATTATTTCGATGAGGCACATTTTTGGCCGTATCAAAGTGTAAATACCCTCTTTAGCCTAAAGGCTGAGGGTATAAAAACAGGGGGTTAACTTATATGTATGTGGAGCTTTACTGAAAAATAAAAAATGAACTGGTTCAATTGAATATTTCACTAAAAGGAATAAGTGAACTAGATCATTGAACGAACCAACAGACTTTCAGAGTATAGACGTACGAAGGAAACTAAGATTGCGAAAACAAGTTAAACGCTTAACTATGGGACTTCTGATACGAAACAATGTTAGTTTCTCTAGAACTCCAACAATAAACGACAGGGCTTTTACTAAAATCGTTGAATCGATCTATATAAAAGGCCGAATAATCAAAAAATTGACAGATTCTCGTCCTACTTCCCGACATAGAGGTGAAAAAAAAACTAAGTTATACGGTGATCATCAAAAAATTGACAGATTCTCGTCCTACCTTTCTCGAAACTGTTAACGATAATACTAAGAACTAAGATGCCAGATGATGGAGAGGTAAAACCACGGATTTGCAAAAAAGATACTTGATATTTAATTACACAAAGATATGAAGAAATATTACTAACAAAAGACAACTCTCGAAAATCATCGCAAAAAAAGATTATTGGTGTTCCGATTAGGAAAGAAAATCATAATAATTTTAAATTAGTGAAAGTGAATTTAAAATGTCAACCAAATATTTTATTTGTTTAGTACCAATAACAGTAACAATTACATACACATATGTACGTAATTTCACTTCGTTTACCCAATTTCTCACTAACAACCTCTTAGAAATTAATGATAAATAAATATTTAAATATTTTCTACAAAACATAACCATTGATTGTCAAAATAGTGTTACAAAATATTACAACATTTCCCAAATACTTACAGAGAACAAATATTTACACTAACGTTTAACAAAAAATGTCATAAATGCCACAAGTATGGTTTGAAGTTCGTGAATGAAGTATTTATGGTTGTTGTCAGACACAAGTTGACTAAACAAATCATTAGTAAAGCTAATGAAGCTGTAAAATTACAAGGTGTATTTACAATATTTTTTTGGCGTTACAGATGTTATTCGGGATAATATAAGACAAGTATTGATGGTATACGATATCTTTGCGACAAGGTCGTTTTAGTCGTTTTTACTTTTAAATTGGTCAAATAAAATTGTACCGTATCGAAAACGTCCGTTATATTTGTGACAATATTTTATTCTCACAAGATCGAAGTTTCTTGGCGGACAGTATATAATAAACCGGAACTCAAAAACTATTTCAATGATTTAGAATAAGGTTTAGTCGTTTATTCTATTATATTTCATTGCACGAGGAAGGTATAGGTAGAAAAAGAGAGAAGTGAAACGTCTTTTTCGCGGAAACAATTAGATAAAAGGAAAATCGGGAACGTGAGCCAGAATAAAGTGATGGCTTCGGTACAAACACATCTTACTGTATAGACGAGATGGACAAGTTGATAACATACTCGTATCGTCGGTGTCATGCTCAAGTGTTTCATACGCCATTTGCCCGTTTTGCGATAATCGCAATTTAATGTTTTGCGTCACAACTGCGTGGACTGACTAAAGAAAATATTTATATTTTGACTTGAATTATTAATAATAGTATGTATTGGAATATAAAAGTTATAGAGAATTTTATACAAATAGAATTTTGGTCGATTTGTTCCATATCCACACTTATGACACAAATCTGAAATATTGAACACCATATGGAACAAAGTGACAAACAAATCGTCCATCTTTGCCTCAATAAATTACAAACATTTAAATCGAATATTAAAGTTCTGATTTTTGAAATATATTTTTCAACTTGTAAGCTTTTAAAATATTAATTTCCTAACTGAAAAAAGTTTAAGCTGTCTCAGATAAGAGAGCAGATAAGAGAAAGTCGACTATAAATTCAGAAAGAGCATGCCGGAAAACCCAAGAAATCACATGTATCTCAAAAATTCAAAAATGGCGTATTGAACACTTAAGCATGATATCGATGATAAGTATATACATAACGTGCTTAGGTTTCATCGAACGGATGAAACGATTTGGTCAAAAATTAATATTTTGCTCAAACTTACTTTAGGTTCGGAGATGAGCCATATCGGTCTTCTCCTGCTGGCACTACCCCCACAAAAGTTCAAAAATGTTCGGAAAAGTTGTGGGCACAATAACTCTTGAAGGAAGTAACCGATTTGATCCATACTTTGTACATCGTGAAACTTCTACCAGGCATAGATGAGGTTCCAATATGGACTCTATCATTGCACAACTTCAGGTACCTCCCACAAAAAAATTTGGAATAATTGGGACATATAAATGGAAAATATTCTGTTGAACAGATATTTCTCAAGACCCAGATTTACATTTACTGTTTTTGTAGGTTATAAAACAGCCCTATACGTTCAAAGGTATTCCAAGCCATCTTTGAATTTTGTATTCCCGCAACGGTGATTCGACTTTGTGAGGTTACATTAACACATACTAGATTCTCAGTTAATGTAGAACAAATCTATCCGAACAGTTTAGTAACAAAAAGTTAAAAGAAATGACACAAAATACACCAATAGCCACATGCCACTCGCTTATGTCGATAACATTGACATCAAGCTCGATCCGATCTGCTTAAACGGCGATAAAACCAAGTTTATGGTATCCATTCGCAATGCGTTCTCAAAACTCAGACTACCTCGACATCGCCATAAACACAACAAACACGAAATAATTGAAATATGAAGTCTTCTTCTTAGCATTAGTTAACATACATATCGTCACCTGAAATGCCCAAAGACGTAACCCTCAAAGGGTTACGTTGAGGGTTACGTCTTTGGGCATTTTAGGAGACGATATGCTGCTTTGCATTAGGTAAGCTGTTTAAAAACAAAGTCATATTTCTTTAAATATAAATCACACTTTACACAACACTGATCCTGCCTGTGCTAATTTATGGTTCCGTAATATGAGAGCTTGTGCAGGCAGATATCCCAGTACTAGATGTGTTTGTGAAAAAAATCTTCGAAAGACCTACTGGATAATCTGCGTTGACTGTGAATATGTATGTCGTATGAATCACGAGGTGTGCCTACGAGTTACACCGACCGCGTTGGCTTGCATTTGTCATGATAATGATGAACCAATTCAAAGAGCGTATAAATGCGGGTCGGAAAGGCCAAAGCTCTGATAGAGTAAACAAGTGCAACAAGACAAAATCATGACATTCGAAATCGGGAAACTAAAGCAACAAATGGAGAGGAATGGAAACCCGCTAACAAGGTGAATTAGCTCAGTATCAAAAACTCGTCTATTTTCAGGGTTTCAGTATCTAGTTCCATTATAGACCCCTCACAGTGCAATCAACTGTAAACTTTAACATGGGGTTGTTATAGCATAGACTAATAAATTTATAGACATTTATTTGCTCTCAGCATTTATCTTCGAAATTTTCGAAAATTGGTAGATGGCGTTAGTAGTTTTACTTAAAGTTACTATAGATTTTAAACTATTTATTCTGATAAAAGACAAAATATGGATAATCTTTGGCCAGATCTACATCCTTATATAAACGAATCCCAAAAAATATTGTAATTTGCCCCAAAACATTGTGCAATTGTGTGAAAAGATTAGGTACTTTGCATACCGGCGACACCTACAAAAAAGAAGCACACTACAATTCTCTTTGTCTATGAATTTATTAGTCTATGGTTATAGGAGGTAACTAATTGAATCTTTCTCTCTCTCTCTGTATTACCGTAGATCATTAGTGATCACTTCCTTACGGTAGCGTAAAAACAAACCACACGTATTCTCTCTTTATTTCTCATTTGCCATTACTTAGTAATGGGGAGAGTGCCTTACCACTGCTAATACACAAACTATTGTGAGCACCCCAGCCGTATTATAAAAGTTCCAGATTTACAGTCATATCCCGCTAATAAGATGAACTGGTTGGGTATCAAAAACTTGTAGATTCTCAGGGTTACACTAACTAGTTCCACTTAAGTCCCCCACTAGTTCCAGACTTACAGTCATGTAACCGAATGTTTTATCTTTCCTCTCTTCTGTTGTAGTTTAGATTTTTTTTTGGAATCAATACTACGACAGATCCCTTTTCGTTTACTTGGGTATAAAAAGGTGTGAATTGGGTTCTTTCGAAATACTTAGGCATCCATTTTGTAATAGTACGACTTAGAAATAGTTCGGTAATAATTACAGATTTCTGAGCTTTCAATGGTTTCTGTTAAATTAAAGCAAACTCGGTCAAAATATATTCCATTTGGCTGTGGTGTTTTGTGGTCTTAGGACCTGACAAACATCATTGTTACATTTTATTACTACTTCGCTACAAGCCGATTTTACGATTTTATACTCTACACAACTGTGTGGGAAAGGTATAAGGTGAAATACCTGAAAGCAGGAGTTCCATCAACACTTGGACCTACATATATTGCGAAGTTTGTGTAAAAGAACGCGGATATAGGCTTTATCGAATTAAGAGGAGTAACCTTAGATGAAGAACTGTGTATTTAATTAGGTTTAAAATTTTGTTTGCCCCAATTACACTGTGAACCGAAGTTTTGGGGCAGAGATAATTTATTTTGGGGATAAAAGCCCTTGGTGAGTATATTAAGAATCCCAAAGGACAGATCCGCTGTAAGTCGAACTTCCGAGTTATGGCGTGATGAAGTTTTTGCTGAAGACCCTGTAAGGCATCTGAAATTAGCGTTATATCTTTGTTAACTGTTGTTTTAGCTTATTTATGAGATGACATGTCTTCAGTCAAATCGAATGAGGATTATTTTCGTAGAGCATTTCGACCTTCTAACTCGCTACCTGCAATGTCCTTTTCGTCCTTTATTTTAGAAGCCGCTATAAAAGTCCCACAATATGGCGTTTTTCAGCTTCGAAATGTTCTGCAAAAATGTCGCTCAGAAAATTTTAGGTACGACTCTCATTTACAACTAATCGATTTTGTCGCGTTTTCATAGTCATTTTTGACATGTACCCTGTCACATGGAAATTTTGAATTTGGCAGTATTCGTTTTTTACAAGTTCTTTTGATATTTTTCTCCATTTCATTTCAAAACCACTTAAAAACTACCTTAGCCCAGGATTATTTAATCACATAATAATTTGTTAAAACGATTAGTATTTCTGCAATACTCTACATATGTACATGTCACGGTGTGCCTTAACCAAATTTAAATGGAAGGAGCTTACACCTGGGAAGTGTCTGCGGATTCTGAAACTACAATGTTCATAGACGAGAAAAATTAAAAAACTAAAAAAAATCACCGGAGGGGTTTTTAAATAAATCGCGGTCAAAATACACACTTTGAGGGGAACGGGAAGTCTTATCGAAATGGAACCAGAGAAAATCTTATAGCTGTGAAAATTCTTTACAAGACTGACTTTAGTAATTTTTTCTTAGGTTGTACCAATTTTGAGATATATAAGATTAAGTTGGGAAATTGTAGTCATGGCATTGTTTTGTAAGGAGGCGATACAGTCAGTGCATTGTCCCAATTTGAACTTCTATATCTCAAAAACGGTAAAACCTACGAAAATATCATGAATATCAATCTTGTACAGAATTTTCACTGCTACAAGATTTTCTTTAGTCCCACTACCATACGACGTGCGGTTTTCCCCCAAAATCGTTAAAACCGCGATTTTTGTCATCTAATTTTTTGATTTTTCTCATCTATGAACATTGCAGTTTCAGAATCCGCAAAAACTTCCCATTTAAATTTGGTTAAGGCGCACAGTGATGTATGATATATAAGTTTTTAATACAAGCATGGCTTTTGGAAATTAATTGTTGTTATTGTTAATAGCATGCATTTTATGATATATTTTATGACATACATAAATATTAGTAACTTTACCAGAAAATGGAAATATATATTTTGTTTTATTACACCAAACAATTTGACAACTACATAAAGACAGCAGCACACACATAAATACATAGACAACAAAGTGGACACAACACCAAAATATAATGAATTACAATTTCAAATGAAATGAGAATTATTTCTTTGTAAAGAAAATGGGTAAATATTTACCATTGCTGAGGATGGCCAACGGTTTTCCTTTCGAAATAAAAAAATAATAATTTTTGTTGTTGTTTGACCAATATATATTTTTTTCGTTTATTATTTTTTATAGTTGCTTTTTACACATGACAATATAAAATTAATTACAATATAATTTTTTTCGTTTTTTTCGACTTAGTTTTTAATTTACAAAAATATAATCTCCACTTTCTGGTGTGGCTTAAAGTTAAAAGAAAATTAAAATTAAATAATTAAGCATTACATTTGTTACAAATTAAAATATAAATTTTTTGTTTTTTGATAAAATATTCAATTTTTTTGCCTTCTTCTTCTACTTCGTCGTCGTTATTCATTTTGGGATAAAATAATACTTTCTTTGTGTAATGTTAAATATTAAATAAGTGTGGGTGTACTTGAGAAAGTGAACGAATTTTAAATATATTGCAAAGTTAAGGAGCTAATTAATGATTCGATTCGGGATTTAACAAGCAAAAATATTATATGGAAGCCCAACTTTAGCTGATCTTGATAGCACTTCGTTGCCATTTTCATATTATATAATTATCCACAGTTATCAAATTCAATAAAATTTCAATTGCTATTCCCAATCGAACCATTAGTTCGTACTATGTTAAAATAATAGTTTTTAATTAATCTTAAATTACAAAGGCATACAGTTATGTGGAAAATTTATAGACAAAGATGTAGATGCAGGGAAGAATATCATTAGAAAATTTTGTTTTGCAAAATTCCATTTTAAGCTGCTTTTTTGTGCCGCTTCGTTATAAGAGGAGGGCAGGTAGGTAAATCGTTTACTCTTCACCTTATGATGTCACTACGGAATATTTACGCGATGAACTATAATGCCTCTGATAATGCTGTACATTTTGACTTGGCAACGCTATAATGCTTCCTATAAAAATTCACAAAATTGCGTATTAGTAAATTTAAAGCCATTTTTTATTATTGTTGTTGTCTTGTTATTTTGAAGATGAAGCAGGAAATTATAGGGTCACAAATGATTTGTGTGTGTTTCATAACACAAATCCTGTGTTTAACCTTAATGCCGACAAGAAAAAAGTAAATTGCTTAACTAAATCATTTGGTGAAACCCTTTTTCGGACATTGGACATTAATTGGCAGTGTTGGAAATCAATTTAACACCTCATTGGGTTTAAATGGGTTCACAAAGAAGGTAAGGAATTTGGAAATGAATGCCTTTTTATTTGGCAGGGTTTCTTTGTGGGAGACCTTTGCAAAATATAGTTATTTAAATCAATCGAATTTTTTGCTGAAATGAAATTTATGACAAGGAATTCTAGGAATCAGTGGCAAAAATAAGACCCTACACGTGAGTGTGATCTTTGTTCTCCAAGCGGGAAAACTATTTTTTATACACATCTGAAGTGGCCAATCGCATGTGAAGAACTTTTTTTCTGTCTCAACTGCCGTTCGTTGAAGCGGCATAATTAAGTGATGTCACATGACATCGTGTCACATGACATCACTTATTTATGCTACCAGTGTTGCCTTTTATATTTTAATTATTAGAAATACTAATGTTACCAAGCGAATGCGAATAATTTACATGGACAACAAAACTAGAAGGCAGTTCAACGAATATCTGAATAACAATGAAGATGTAATTAATAAGAGTAATAGTCACTTCAGATTTTCTTTAAAAAGTGCGAACTCTTGTGAAAAATTATATTTTGCAGCAGCTCTCTAAAAATATAAATAAAATAAAAATACACTTTTGTATTACTTTACATTTTCTGTAAGGAGTCTGAGTCTTATGAAAATTAAAAATAAAAAAAATCTTTTAAGGTTAAAAGTAATTTTCCACTTTCCAGATGTCCACTACAACATGCCTAATTTCGATTTAAAGGTTCATAATAATTTAATTCACTTCAAACAGTCAAATTCTCTTTTCTCTGTGTGAATTGCTCTGCTGCTCTTTTCAAATTCTTAATTCTAAATTTCTAAAATCCTAAAACCTTATGTTTTCTACACATTTAACGCATAATGACAATCTAAACGCTATGTAAACTACATGGAACTCTATAAAGCTATAAACATTTTGTTAAATATTGTTTTCAATCCAACTCACCAGTAGGACAGGGTCCATCTAAGCAAGGACTTCGCTGTTTGGTACAAGTACGTCCATCACCTTCAAAGCCAATGGGACAAGGATCACATTGGGCACCATTTACTGTATCGTGACATTGAACGCCACTGTTAAAAAAAATATAAAAAAGAAAATAAATGTTAATTGAATGTCAAAATGTTTTTGAATATGGAATTGTTGTGATTGCAATTAATTAAATAACAATAAATATTTGAATACATATATGGATAATTTATACAGAAAAGTAACATCAACATATGAGCATGTATGTCGAAATTCATAAAAGAATGACAATGCGAACTGAATGATGAATTATTTGAAATGAATGAATGTTAAGGTTTTTCGTTGACATTTGCACAGTGTGATTTGGTATGCTTTATAATGTCTTATTTTTAAATATAAATATGCCGATCAAATAAAGAGAATAGAAAAGGCGTTCTATGAGAAGATCTTAAAAAAGTCTTCTGCAGATAAAACGTCTTCTATTGATTGAAGTCCTAAGAAAAAAGTGTTATTTGGAAAAACGACTTCTTGATGGTATTCTCTTGATAAAATACGTAATAGTGGTCGTCTATATACATCTATCTTCTATCGATATTGGGTTTCAAAAAGGCCGTATATAATCACAGAATATCGCATGAAGATCTTCTTTGGATAGAAAAGGGTATAAAAAATCTTCTTAAGATTTAAAACCTCGTGCTAATAGTGTTTGATAGAAGAGCTTCTCATAAAGGTTTCTATAGGTAAAAACGTAAAAGGTTTTCTTTAGATGGAAGATTTCGCCAAGGTCTGCCTTTGATAGAAGACTTCAAATATATAAAACATCTCACAATCGTCACCTTATAATGGTCTTCAGTATATAAGAGGCAAAACCTCATAAAGATGTTTTACAGACATTTCACTTCAGCAAGCAACATCCTGAATAAAAACCCATTCAGGGAAATGAAACTGACTCCCAATATTTTCTGCTATAAGCATAAACGACCATATTGTTATTTTAAAACCAAAACTCTTCAAACACACTGCATAGACATCGTACCACAATGTCCTGCAGTTACCTTTATAAACTTTCATCGACAATAATCCTCTGACAATAATCCACAATCAAATTCTAGTATCCTGGAAAAAATAAATGGAAAACGACATCTACCGGCGAATGTCTTAAATAATACACAATACAATACACTCACCAACTCTGACTAATATAAAAAATATACATTTACAAACCCCACTTCACTTCAAAAAAGCAAGTTATGAGATGATATTGGGTGAAGGGATATGCTCTGTAGTTCTCTCGTTGAAAACCCCCTTCCATCTTAATCTTATTGATTAAAAGAATATCTCCAATAGCAAACAAAGGATCATAGAATTTGAATTATAGTCTTTCCGAGTAAGGCAACTCAAAGCGAAAAGACTGTTAAGTTGTTTCAGATATTCTTCATAAATGAGCAAAATGCTCTACAACTTCCCTTCAGAAAATTTTCCCCACTATATTCCTTTGGTACCCTGTCATTTGATATCGTAAGAATAATCAGAAGACGCCATCTATGGGAAAACGTGAATGTCTAAAAATAGTAAAGATACTCACCACTGCTGACTAAGGTCCTCAGAATTATAAATTCACCGATCATATTCTATTTCACTTCAAACAAAATAACAGATTGAGTAGTTTGAAATTTAAATGATAGATGGTGTCAGAGTAATGAAATTCAAACCTACTTTCAGGAAATTTCCTTTACAATCTTCCTTTGGCACCCAGCCATTTAATTATCGCTGGTATCTTTATAAAGATCCTGTACAGATATTTCATTTCAGCAAGGAACATCTGGTATCTTAAAGAAGTGATGGTTTCTGCTGGATAAAAACCCATTCACAGAAATTAAACTAAGGTAGAAAATTTCCTGTTAGAAGCATTGACTAGCACATTGTAATTTTAAAACCAAAATGCTTTCAATATACTGCATTGACATCCATCCACTGAACTGTAGGATGTTCACCTGCATAAATTTTAACTCGACAATAATCATCTGACAGTCATCTGCAACTAAATTCTAGAATCATAGGGAATGTCTTAAATAGTCAAGACACTCACCAATTCTGACTACGGCCCTCAGAAATATAAATCCACAAACCCCACCTTATTTCACTTCAAAGTAATGCAAAATTAAGCTATGAAATTATACTGAGTGAAAGGATATACTCTGCAGTTCTCTCATAGAAAAATCACTTCCATTCTATTCTTCTTCATTACCACAATCCCTCCAATAGTAAACACACGATTGTATAATTTGAATTATAGTATTTCTGAATAAGGAAATTCTAAGCGAAAAGACTTTGTTAAGTTGCTCCTGATATGCCTTATAAATGACCAAAATGCTCGAAGGTTTCCTTCAGAAACTTTCCTCCGCAATCTTCCTTTCATTTAATTATGTCTCGTATCGAAAGAATAATCAGAAGACGCCATCTACTGGAAAAAAATAAAGTCTAAAAGTAGTAAAGACCCTTACCTCTAGTGACTGAATTAAATTATAGTCGTTCAGAGCAAGGAAATTCGAAGCGAAGAGCCTCTATTAATTTGTTTCAGTTATGCTATAAATGACCAAAATGCTCGACCGTTTTTCTTCAGAAATTTTCCTTCCCAATCTTCCTCTGGCACCCCTCCATTTGGTATTGGCTGGTATCTCAAGAATAATAGGAAAACGCCATCTGCTAGGAACAAATTAAAGTCTTGAAGTAGTAAAGACCCTAACCAGTGGTGACTAAGTCTCTTAGATATATAAATTTGCCAATACTATCCATTTCACTTTAAAAAATCCATACAAAAGCAGACTATGACATACTATTGAGCGAACGAAAATTATCTACAGCTCTCTCTAACAAAGGAAATCGATTTATCTGTCAGTTCAGCTAATTTGTGTATGCTAGCAGGGAAAAAAGCAACTCTATAATAACAATGATTCTCATCACAGGTGAATAGGAACATCAGGAAGTCACAAACCCCATTCAGTTTATTAAATCCAATATCTGACTTGCTAAACTGTACTTAAAAAACAGTTCTCCCGCAAAAAAAACATTATATCTACTATTTTCGGTTTCAAGCATCTCTACAGTACATTTAAGTGATATTCTCTGAGTTTATTGAGATTCATCGCGAACATTTTCTTCTAAGTTGCTTCAGATATGCTTCATAAATATGCAGCATGTTTTCGGACGAAACTTCGGAAGAAAATCGAACGTTCCGGCTTTTGGTTCCGAAATCGGAAGAAAAGCCATTAGAAATTCGGAAGGGAAATTTTCTCTTTCTTGTCATATAAAATGAAAAAACAAAATTTTCACCGACGGCTTTTTACTGACACACAACCACAGAACACACCCACTCAGAGACATTTTTTTTTGTAATGTTATATATGACAGATTCTTATTTCAAAATTTTTAATGATTTTCACTTTTGCTATCATTTTGTTGTTAAGTAGAACAAGGTAAACGATGTGTACGAATTATGTTAAATCAAAGCTAGCTCGAATTATTATATCTTGTATTTATAGTTAAAACTATAAAAAATTGTATATGCGAATTTTATAGCCAATCATTTTGTTTTTCGACAACACCCAAACAAAAAAAAATCCATTAGAAATCAGAACGGATTCGGAACGAAGATTCACAAGTTTCTTCCGAAATTGTTCAGAGGATTAGGACATCCGAAATTTGGTTTGCTGGGTATCCACAGGCGTATGGACTTTTAGGGGTTATAAATCTACAGAGTAGTTTTAGAACCGAAATTAATTGTTATTCAAAGACGAACAACAACAACACATCAATGAATATAGACAACACAACAAGTATTCAGGCGATACTTACGTGTTGCTATTAGGAAACTGGTGGTGTAGGTTAAATGAAACACTAAAATTCAATTAAAGACGCTGGCGGTCGGAATTTTAGTTTTATTATTTTGTTTTTATATCGATGTCGTCATCGAGGGGGTTGGGTGGATTCCCAACTCCTTGATAAGTTTTCCTCCACAATCTTCTTTTGGCACACAGCCCTTTGGTTATTGATTTTATCTTATGAATAATCACGAAACGCCATCTACTGCATCACCACTGCTAACTGAATAAGATCTTCATAAAAATTAATTAATTCACCAAAACCCTCCTTCCAACAAAGGATATCGATGTATCTGTCAGTTAAGTCAATTTGTGTATGCTGAACTTCGGCTTAAGTCTCATGAAAGGGGTGCAAAAGAAGTAAAAGTAGTGTGTTTGGAAAGCGCACCCTACTGGGGGAAAAAGAGCAACACTAAAAACAGCAAACATCCGCACCACTGTAGTAATACCTACATATGTTCCCACAACATCCCCGAAGGGACAAGGGAGACTTCTCTCATATCAATGAGTGCACGCCGATTCATATTGGCTCAATGATAGGGGACCTACTTTTTATTGCCGAGTCCGAACGGCGTGTCTTACGATACCACTTGTTAGAGAAGTTTTTCATGGCTTAAATACTCAGGAAATGTCGCCAGCATCACTGAGGGGGAATTTTGCCACCGTTAAAAATTTAATTTTGCTTGGCCTGGGATTTGAACCGCAGACCTTTTGAATGCAAGGCGGACGTGCTGACCATTGCACCACGGCGGCCCCCACTTCAGAATGTCACAGACCCCATTATTTCATTTCACTGCAAAAATTCGTCAGAAATACACTACAGTTCTCTTCGAGAAAAAACATACCTTTCTATTCTTTTGAGTAATTAGATTCAAAGCGAAAAGTTTCTACTAAGTTGCTTCAGACATGCCACCCACAATGTATTATATCCACAATGCCCTACAGTTTTTTTCAGGAAATTTCCTCAAAAATCTCCCTTTGCACACAACCAGAATATTCTGAATACGCGCTTTATTGAAAGAAATGGAACATGAAACCCATATCAAAGATCCTCACCACTGCAAAATTAAACCTTCGTAAAAATAATTCACCTAAGCCCATCATCGGAAATCGGTGTATCTGTTAGTTCGGTTTTAGTCTCATGAAAGGGGTAGCACACAAGAAAATTTTGTCTATTTGGAAAACGCAACCTACTGGGGAAAAAGAGCAAAACATATAATAGCAAAGGTCCTCACCACTGCTGAATAAGAATTTCAGAAAGTCACAAACCCATTTCCATTTATCTTTAGAAAATCCATTCATAAACAATCTCTTCGAAGCAATCGAAAATACTCTGCGGTTCTCTTACCAAAAAAGGAGTCCATTTCAGAAAATTTTCTCTACATCTTTTCTTTACACCAAGTTAGAATAATTAGAAAACGCCCTCTACTGAGAAAAACTAGAACCTCAATCACTTAGCAAAGTTCCTCACCACCACCGAATATAGCTCTATTCCTTTATGTGCAAGAATCTTACAGTTTTACCACTTGTTACTCGAAAAGTGTTCCTTTACTTGGTGAAAACGTACAATGTATATGAGAGCAGTTCACAACTATTACTGCTTTTGCCATTTTTTAAAGTAAAGGAAGAGATAATAAGTTATTCTTAAAAATTAATTCACCTAAGCCCTTCATCCTAATCGCTTTGGTTCACTGTCTTTCATTTCAAAGAACAAAGGAAATCGGTGTATCTGTCAGTTCAGCCTATTTGTGTATGTTGCACTTCGGCATAAGCTGCCATAAAAGGAAAGGGGTAGAAAGCAAGAAAATTTTTTTTACAATAACTTGTCACTGTCATTGAAGTTCTTTTGTTGATGTTATTGTTCAATGTTTGACATGGTCACACCAAACAACAATTACAAGAAAATCTTATTAAAAGGCCAATTTCCTTACAAGTCAATACATGGAATCATTTATTATTTAAAGTGGAAAGAGGAGGCCCATACATGTTTGTGTGTTTGGATTGTGTAGGCAGATGACAGCCACAATTGAGCCGAGGCCTGTAGTAAACAAAATTAAAAGGAAGAAGATAAATGCCTTTGGGCCCACCATAAACACACAACACCACCACTAAGATACCCACAAATGATAGATCCCTGGATAAAAGCATCAAAACAAAGAATAAAGGCTTGAAAACCCGAAGCACACAGAAGAATGCCGCCTGTAACCAGCTTTAACCAATAGACAACTAAATTTGTCAATAATCTTAAATCAAATACAACAACAACAGCCACCCCATCCCAAACAACAACTTCCCTAAAAGCAAACAAACAAAAGCAATCTATAGATCAAAATCTCTGACAAAATCGGATATTGGAAAAATCATTCGGAAAGAAAAAAAGAGGAAAACAAAACTGATTTTCTTGTGAAAAAAATGTTACGCTTCAATGGGCATGCGCTCATGGATATTAGCCGGAGATCACGGTGTTTATCAAGCATGTCCACATTTCGTAGATACTTCAGATAAGTTGCTGCATGATGGCTGATATGTGGCAGAGTATGTGATGTGTGGTTATCACATCAAAGATTGTTAACAGTTCGCCTGGCTTTGTTGTTCACAACTTTCCCACACTTTTAGTCAAATCGCCGCCACATGGACATGTTTTTTAAGGCCTCAAGCCACCACTACCACTCGCCAACCAGCAATAATCAAAATATCCCAAAGATGTTATGATCAATTGATCACAAAGGAAAAAAAAACGAAAACACAAAAGAAGTGATCCTAGCTCATGAATCCGTACATAAATAACTACACAATGTATATATGTATGTAATCTACATATAGCTACATATGTATTTAGCTGGTAAGCAAAATCTGCAGGCAGCACATGCAATGCAATTGCTCTAGCTGTGTGCTGCTCAAATGTTGATCGTGTTGTTACATCTGTTAATTTTCTCCTCTCTCACTAGATCTCCAACCAAAAGCATATCAAGACAAAACCAACAGCCCACAGTCAGTCACTCAACTATGTTCAGTAAGTCTTCCGAACCATGTTGTATCCCAGCTATCTATTGTATCTGACGGTCTTTTAGCTAAGGTAACTGTCTTGAACGAGTTCGCCTACGCATTTTGGTTATGAATACTCAAAACTCACATATTGCAAAGAAACCAAGTTGTCTTATGGTTTTACTCCCATGTTGCAAGCCGTGGCTGCTGCAGTACAATTTAAAAGCGGTTTCCCTCCTGTGCGCCATCAAACACACATCAGTGTGGTTTGACTGCTTGAATTTAAATTAATATCTAAGACGATGACGGCAACGGAGACTGCGCGTACTTATAACGCTAAAATACCTTGGGCGTATTCCAAAACAACAATAATAACAACAAGCATCACCGCCAGCACTAGTCTCACTTGCCACCTTTTTGCAGAATTGACATCGCCTCATCCATGGCAGTTACTCTTCTGGCTGCATCTATTTCCAAATGCAAAATCGACTAAGTTAAGAACTTTTGGATTTGAAGAATAGTTTTTCCACAAGACATTGTTTTATTGTTACTTAAAATTATATGGATGGGAATTCAATAGGAGGGGTGGTATGATCAGTTTGGAAGACACCGCCTACTGAAAAAAATACAACTCTAAAAATAACAAATATCTTCACCACTGCTAAATACGGTTTTAAGAAGTATAAATTCTCAAATCTAATGTCAGTTCAAAGAAATACGTCCATGTGCAACCTCTGAGATATTAAAGGCTGATCGGATTACTTACTCTACAACTCTCTCACAAAACTTTATTGCATTCTACTAGGGCTTGAGAATCCCACCAGTACCAGACAAATGAAGAATTTTTAAGACAAATATATGATATATATATGTCGTACAGTTTTCCCTCGAAAATATTCTCCAGTTCTATCACAAAAATTAATTCCATTCTCTTATTCTAAATTTTAAGAATATCTTCGGCAATAGAATGTAATTTAAATGATAGTCTCTCAGAGTTATGAAATTCCGAGCGAAAAGTTTCTGCTATTTCCCGGCCACACTAAGAGTACTTTCACTGAAATTTTGACATGAAAGTAAAAGAAAATGTAGAATAAAAGGGGCTGTTTGTTTCATACGAATATTGCAACAAAGCAAAATTGACGAACACATGAATCCGTGTACACAAGTTTCTTGAAATTATGTGTTTCATTTCAGTGAAATTACTTAGTGCTGACCGGGACTAAGATGTTAAAGGTGTGCTTCAAAAATTTCATAATTTTCCTTATACAACTTCTGAATCTTCCTTCGACATTCAGCCATTAGGTTGGGCCTGATATCTAAAGACTATCGGAAAACGCCCCTTACTGGAAGAAATTGAAACTCAAATAATAGCGATGTTCCTCACCACTGCTGAATATGATCTTCAGAAATGTTATGTATAAAGTCATTTAAATTTTACTACAGACATTTGACATCCACATGAGAATCGAAAATAAATATTCAACGTTTTCTCTAGGTTTGAAGAGTCCCAATAACAGACTGAATGTCGCATATAAGTTATAAACGATTAGAGTAATGAATTCAAAAATTTTTCTGCATAAATCCAAGTAGATATTTAGCAACCCAGCAAAAATTCAGACTAGTAATTATGTAACCCACTACAAAGTAATGCAAACTAAAATAACTACTTATATTACTCCTTACTAAGTAATGAGTGCGGGTACACAGGACGTGTGTGTCCGACTACAAATCAGAGGATTGTGTGTTCAACGCTCACCGCCGGCCGTGTACTTTTTGCTAAAACAAAAAAAAAAAAAAAAGAACAGTTGGTGGGTCACATGTAAGCACATATAAACATTTAAACAACTCTTAATGTTCGTGTGTGTGGCCTAGTGTGTAGTGTGCTTGGATACAAAGCAGAAGTTCGTGTGTTCAAAATCAGCAAACAGCGGAATAAAGTACAAATATGAAATGCGCTGAAATTGAAAACAAATTCCACCTCAACTGTTCTAAAAATAGAAAATATTTTTTTTAGCTTATAGCTTATTTTTCAACTTCCAGTGGGAATAGAGTAACTAGTTTTTCTAGTGGTTATAGAATAACTAGTAAATCAGTGCGACATGCCCTTGTTAAAATAATGGGTTAGTAGGGGGTTTTGTAAGGGGTTACGACTAACAAAAATTTCTATAAAAACTCATATTTTAGTAAGGATTATTTTTGCTGCAAAATGTCTTCATAATATTTTTCTTATACCGAGCAGCAACTATATTCAGCAATTGTTGGAACAATCGGAAAACTGGAAAAATAGACCTCTCAAACTAGACGCATACCGAAATACCTGCCGAGGTACTTAAGTTAATAGACGGAAATAACACCAAGCTTCTTTTAAAACTATTCAACAATATATAAAACTGGATAATATCCCCAAGATTGGCTCAAATCAACATTTATCACAATACCTAAGAAAAAAATAATGCGAAGACCTGCAGCGACTATAGACTAATAAGTCTAATGAGCCACGCTCTTAAAATACTTTTAAAAATAATACATAGACGAATCTATCCGATCTGCGAAGCACACATGGGACAAACACAATTTGGATTCAAGGAAGGCATGGGGACACGAGAAGCGTTACTAGCTGTACAAGCATTAATACAAAATTGTCGAGAGGTACAAAAAGATGTATTTTTATGTTTCGTAGACTACAAAAAAGCGTTCGATACGGTAAATCATGATAAATTGATAGAGATCCTACTTTCAATCGGATTGGAAGACAGTGACATAAACTGCATTAAAAACCTATACTGGAAACAGATAGCAAACATTCAAGTAGATAATGAATTAACTGACGATGGTCCAATTTCAAGAGGCGTAAGACAAGGCTGCATATTGTCCCCTCTTTTATTTAACATATATTCCGAGAAAATATTCAAAGAATCTGTACGTGGAAAGAATATTGGTATCCAACTAAACAACACCTTAATAAATAACATACGCTATGCCGATGACACCGTATTAGTAGCAAGCAGCATAGCTGGACTACAAAAATTAATAGACGCAGTAACACAAAATAGCGAAATATACGGATTAAAAATCAACGTTAAGATGACAAAATATATGGAAGTAAGCAGGAATCATGCCCACAATAATACGCCACTAAAGATAAATAACGATGAAATAGAGCGAGTGACAACCTACAAATACCTCGGAATTCAAATCAACGATAAATGGGACATATCAAGAGAAATTAAATGCCGAATAGAAATGGCAAGAAGCAATTTTTTCAAACATAACAAAGTTTTACTTAGCCACGACATAAGTCTTACTACAAAAATACGATTTGTAAAATGTTACATATGGTCCGTTTTATTGTACTCTGCGGAAACATGGACTTTGAAAGATGTAGATGAAAAAAGACTGAACTCGTTTGAAATATGGATATGTCGTCGAATTTTAAAGATCCCATGGACCGAACGCATTACAAACGACGAAGTGTTAGAACGCATACAAGTCGAACGCCAATTAATAAAAAATATAAAAACACAAAAAACCGCATATCTTGGTCACATTATGAGGCATGAAAAATATAAGCTTCTGCAAACAATTATCCAAACAAAAATCGATGGGAGAACACCGAGAGGGCGACGGGAAACATCATGGCTCAAAAACATTCAAGACTGGACTGGACACTATAATGAAAGAACTCTTCTGAATGCCGCCAAAAACAGAAACCTATATATAAATTAATAAACTGATTTGTTAAATGTACCAAATTATCATTATGTAATTGTATGATCGCTAAAACCCGAATACGGAATGGCAAATAAAGAAGAAGAAACTAGACGCAATGCAAGATGCAATGCTGATTAAGATTTTAGAATAATCAATTTACAGGATTCATTTCACTTCAGAAAATATATCCATAAGTAACCTATGACATCCTAAAGGGTAACACTTCTCTTGCATAAAATTCATTTAAAACTTTGCTTTGGTTTTCAGGAATCTATGTAGGCAGAACCCCTTTATATGTATAGGTCTATAGACAAAAGGTCTTCCACTTATATATGTACTAGACAAAACATACTAAAGAAAATTTTGCACTGACTGACACACCTGAAACAAGTTTCGAAATAATATCCATATACACAGAATTTCTGATAAATATCGTTATAGGCTAACAATCCAAGGCGACTTAACCAAGTATATAGTAACTTTTCTAGTTCTAGAAGACCATCAGAATGTCCTTAAGTTGTATCTATAGAAGACCTTCAACCTTCTGCTGCTTCTATCGACAGGAGACCTTCTAAAGGATTTCTATAGGCATAAGATCTTTCAAGTGCCTTCTACAGACAAGGAACCATCTAAGGGCCTTCTCCAATCTATAAAATCCATCGGAAAGTCTTCTAAAATGTATCAGGCAAAGTAGAATATTTCAATATAATCGAAAATGCGTCATAAAAACTTCATCCCATAAAAGTAGTAAAGTACTTCTTCTTTAAACAATTTTTCCGCAAACTATTCCTGACATTCTACAACTCTTTACAAAAACCAAAGAACAGGTGGTGAGAACAACAACAATGAAAATGGTAAAACATCCTCAGCACAATAATTTCAACCTCCTACTATTACAAAACAAAAATAAGTCAAATATACACATTTTTAGTTTTGCCCCCAATCTTTTTTTTGTCCAGGCCCAGACAATTCTATTCCATTTTATGTCTTCAATCCAAATCCAAAAAACCTGACAAAAATAAGTATAGCATGAATGATTCCCATAAAATCGCCATCTAACGGTGAAAATGGAAACAATCAATTATCGAAGACACCCACCGCTCTTACAATTTTCTCCATAAACGCAAAAAATAATGTCATAGAGTCAAACAGGTAATGGGTACTTTACACGATATGTTTTTTTGCATATGAGTTGTCACTTCTCCCATACAAAATGCATATGCAAAGTGACAACTCATATGCAAAAAAACATATCGTGTAAAGTACCCATAATCGGGAAACGCCACCTACGACAGTACATTTCCGGACTAAAATGATCAAAGATCTTCAACATGACACGACTCAGCTCAAGGGTTTTAAAGCACTCACTTCTGCATACAATGATAAAAACATGATGCTATAGACCGTGACAAATCGATTGATGAATCTTGCCAGAAACAATCACTTATATTCTTATCAAAGCGCCACCTATGGCAACAACACAGGTATTGAAGACATTCACTACTCACCGAAGACACAAACACTGTTCAGGGTTATTCTATAAAATCAAAGAAAACGACAACTACTGTGAAAATGTTAATAATAAGGGGTCGATTATGGATCGCAACTCAACTCCGATTGCATTGCCGAATAATAGCTTAAAGTTCAAAACACTAATATTGAACGAATTTGAGAAAAAGTGTGTCGTTTCAGTTAGCTTGATTGTATGATCTTCTTTTCCTGCAACGATGTTACAGTTGAGTTAATCCCATCACAGTCATACCAATCATATCTAAAATAGTGTCGTACTATGTACGAAAAGCCGTCCAGACTAGGTGATAAGAAGAAGATAGAATTGTGTCGCTCGCGAACGAGCTACTTCAAAGGAACGGTTCTGGTAAATGAACAACCGGAACTATATAAAGATCATTCGTTTATATCGTTTATTTAGATTATCTCGTTTATTTAGCTCTTTTAGCCTATTTGGTCCAACAGCTGAGTATATTTCCGTCAGGTAAATTTATTTTAGTTTTTTCCATCTCTCTCTCTCTTTTTCTCTTATATGAAAAAATGAGATATGAATTGCAATTCTATAAGGTATAGTTAATATACGAACAGTTGAATTAAACGATTCACGAAAAAAAAAAGCGATTGACGTAGTTAATTCAAAGTCGTTCATTAAAATAGCGAATGACTGCTATCGTGTCTTTCTGTACCGTGCAAGCTGTTTGGATTATATCCCACGAAACTCGAATCTAGTCAAATTACGATTACGATACTGAAATAAGATGTAAATCACGAACGAACTAGTCCAGTTATACGATTTACTAAAAAAGCGACTGAACAGTTCATTGAAAATCGTTCATTAGAATAGAGAATAGGGGGCCACCGTGGTGCAATGGTTAGCACGTCCGCCTTGCACTCAGAAGGTTTGCGGTTCGAATCCCAGGCCAAGCAGCATCAAATTTTCAACGGCGGCAAAATTCCCCCTCAGTAATGCTGGCGACATTTCCTGAGTATTTAAGCCAAGAAAAACTTCTCTACAAGTGGTGTCGTAAGACACGCCGCACAATGGTTCAGGAATCGATTTTCCTGGCCAAAAATCAAAATTTTGTTTTGTCAAAGATATTTAATTTATATATGGGATTCGATAGTAAATATATTGAAACTAAGGAAACCAAAAAATTAGGCCTAAATATTGGAAGGTGTGGGCGTGGTGTGCCCCTAAAGACGAGCATTTTCCCCATTTTTGGGAAATACGTCATTTTTGCAAATTTCTGGAGAAAGACGAAGCTATTTCTCTGAAACTATAACAGATATTGTGTTCATTGTTTCTTTGTAAGGTAGGTAGGACTGTGGCCTTTAAAATCGTTTTAGCAAATTACCGTAGCGTTTACACAACATGATCTATTTTATTTTTCCTCGGGTACTAAATTTTATGAAATTCCAAATTTAGTGGACTAGAACTTTTGTGGAACAACATGGAACAAAGTTCTGTTTTCACAGAAAGATGCCCGAAAGTCTCCTCTTCCAGCCCATATATACTTTTGTTCCCGTCCCGTTCCGTCCGTTTAACACTTTTTTCAATTTATTGAAATTACATGGGTAAAAATGTGTGTTTTTCTATACTGTTTCCATATGAATTACAGTTTTTTGACACAAATTACAACTTATTTGAGTGTATGAGTTTTTGTACGAGTTATATACGTTTTATTAAAACCCAAGGAGAATTTTTTTAATTTTTGAAAAAATTAAAATTTTTTTTGTAAAATTTTTTTTACAAATTTTTGAAAAAAAAATTTTTCGACATTTTTTCGATTTTTTTTAGTTTTTTTTTTTTTGGTAATTATTTTGTTTATTTGTTGGTGTTTGACCATCTTTAATACATAGGAAGATATAAAAACCACAAAAACACTCATATTTTGATGAAAAATAGTTAAAAAACTCAAAAGTTTAACTTTGACCTTTAATTTCTCTGCAACTACCAGACCGAACTTGACCGCTTATAATTCGTCTGAAAGCTGATTGTGTTATCTGTCTAACAAAGAAAGAATTATGAAAATATCTCTATCCGTTCAAAAGTTACAGAATTTTGACCAGGAAAAAACGATTCTGAACCACTGTGCGCCGTTCGGACTCGGCAATAAAAAGTAGGTCCCATATCATTGAGCCAATATGAATCGGCGTGCACTCATTGATATGAGAGAAGTCTCCCTTGTCCCGTATGGGATGTTAGTGGAACAATTAGAATAGAGAATAACAACCATTATTTCTAGGTGCACACATATAAGCTGTTTGAACTATGTCCAGATAAACTGTAATCTAGTTCAAACTACTGAACTATAAGAACACTCTAGTTCACTCAAAAGAACTAAGATAAAAATGCTAGCCAAATGTACTAACAACTTTATATTTTTAACATATCACATGTGCTCGATCGATCATGTCATATGACATTCCCCAGATTTTCCTATCCTACCCCCGAGTTTGTTTCGACTGTCATAGAAAAATAACTTCCAAATGGTTTTCGTTTTTCATACGCATTTAGATTTTGTTCACACATTATTTAGCGAAGCTTGAAGCGTACCACAGAATAAAATAAAAATAATAAAATCTTTTAAAGTGTAGGCACCATTTATGCTGCAACCAAAAGAACAAAAACAAAACGAAAAACTCTGGTTGCATCTTCTGGCCCAAAGCATTAGGCTAGAAAGCCGGGAACTGAGTCATTCACATGGCATACACACACCAACAGATCACAGAACCAAAAAAGCCCAACCCAAACTTAAAACGACAAAAAAAGAAGTAGAAAAAACCTGGCATTGGCAAATTGGTATTATGAAATATGAATGTGTAAGGACAATAAAAACAAAAACATAGCAAAAATAATATAGGAGGCTAAGTAAAAATATGAATTTCTACCACTTCATCTTGGGATCTTGCTTGGATAAATTCTATGGGCAAATGCAAATGTTGAACGCCATTTAAGTACCAACAACAACGAAAAGCATTGCAAAATGTATGAGAACCAAACCCTGACTCTGACAATAATGTATGGCCACGACAATAAGTTCGAAGAAAAGTTCCCTGTATTCTGCCCCTAAAGTTTATAAAATATTTGCACTCAAGCAAAGAAAAGTAAACAATTAATACCGAGTTCCCAAGGCAAATTGACAAAGACGAAGCCGACTTCTAAGGTTTTGGGCTTTTGTTGGCATTGGACACATGTTTCAAGACATTGTGGAACAAAAGTGGCCAGCAACTTTTTTTGCTGCATTACCATTATTACTGGGCTCAATGGATTCCAAGAAAAGAAGTAGGTTCAAGAATTCACTTTTTTTGCTCTTATGAAACAGAAGCCGAAATGTTATGTGTTTATTTATCATTTTCTTGAAATGCTTTTAGCCTCATTGACTTTTAACAAGTGTTCTCTTGTCTTGCTAAAGTATTTGTTGTTGTCATTTTAGCCCACCAAACCATTTGACAATGTCTATCACAAGATAAACTCTTTGTCGAAGCCATTCGTTTCCCATCAATTAATTTGCTATTGTCTTGTCTGCAAACTAAACAAAACGGAACAGAAATCAAGGCATAATTCTCCACTTAATTGTCTGGAATGACAATCAAATCCACCCCCATATTTGTTGTGTTTTGTCAAGGCATGTCAAATGTAAAATGTTAGATTTGAATCGCAAGACCACCTTAGGTTTGATTATGAAATCATTTGTAATTCAATTTGTTGGAGTTTTTGATCTTAGATATTTGGATGACCTGAGGCAATAAGAATTGGTGGGAAATAAAAATAGCAAACGTTGAAGGTTTTGGGCTCTGCAAATTCCTCTATGGGGACTTCAATCAGGTCTTCTATATATACTAAACCTTTCTATCTGCGGAAGACCTTAATGAGACCTTCTATGTATAGAAGACCTTTAGTAGGTATTATATCCTTTATGAGGTATTATACCCATAGACGACTGTTATGAGGGCTTCTTTCCATAGAAGAAAAAGTAGACCTTTACGAGGTCATCTTTATGGGGTCGTCTAGGACAATTTTATATGGTCTTCTATCCATAGAAGTCCTTTAAGAGGTCGTCTATCCATGGAAGACCTATACGAGGTCGTCTATCCACAGAAGACCTTTATATGGTTTTCTATCCATAGAAGACCATCGTCTATCCATAGAAGACCTTTATAAGATCGTGTATCCACAGAAGACCTTTATAAGGTCGTCTATCCCTAGAAGACCTTTATAAGGTCGTCTATCCCTAGAAGACCTTTATAAGGTCGTCTATCCCTAGCAGACCTTTATAAGGTCGTCTATCCCTAGCAGACCTTTATAAGAGAGACTTAGAAGACTTTATAAGGTCGTGTATCCATAGAAGACCTTTATTAGGTCGTCTATTCCTAAAAGACCTTAATAAGGTCGTCTATCCATAGAAGACCTTTATACGGTCGTCTATCCATAGAAGACTTTTATAAGGTCGTCTATCCATAGAAGACCTTTATACGGTCGTCTATCCATAGAAGACTTTTATAAGGTCGTCTATCCCTAGAAGACCTTTATAAGGTCGTCTATGGATAGAAGACCTTTATAAGGTCGTCTATCCCTAGAAGACTTTTATAAGGTCGCTATCCCTAGAAGACCTTTATAAGGTCGTCTATCCCTAGAAGACCTTTATAAGGTCGTCTATCCCTAGAAGACCTTAATAAGGACGTCTATCCATAGAAGACCTTTATTAGGTCGTTTATTCCCAAAAGATCTTTATAAGATCGTCTATCCATAGAAGACCTTTATACGGTCGTCTATCCATAGAAGACTTTTTAAGGTCGTCTATCCATAGAAGACCTTTATAAGGTCGTTTATCAATAGAAGTTCTTTAAGAAGTCGTCTATCCATGGAAGACCTTTGTAACTTCGTATATCCACAGAAGACCTTTATATGAATTTCTATCCATAGAACCCCATCGTCTATCCATGAAAGACCCAAAAAGGTCCTCTATCTATAGAAGACCTTTATAAGGGCCTCTATCCATAGAAGACCTTTATAAAGTCGTGTATCCACAGAAGACCTTTATAAGGTTCCTATCCCTAGAAGACCTTTATAAGGTCGTCTATCCCTAGAAGACCTTTATAAGGTCGTCTATCCCTGGAAGACCTTTATAAGGTCGTCCATCCCTAGAAGACCTTTATAAGGCTGTCTATCCCTAGAAGACCTTTATCAGGTCGTCTATCCATAGAAGACCTTTACAAGGTCGTCTATCCATAGGAGACTTTTATAAGGTCGTCTATCCATAGAAGACCTATATAAGGTCGTCTATCCATAGAATACTTTTATAAGGTCGTCTATCCATAGAAGACCTTTATAAGGTCGTCTATCAATAGAATACCTTTATAAGGTCGTATATCCAATTAAAGGCCTTATAAGGTCGTCTATCCAAAGAAGACCTTTATAAGGTCGTCTATCAATAGAATACCTTTATAAGGTCGTATATCCAATTAAAGCCCTTATAAGGTCGTCTATCTGTATAAGGTCGTCTATCCATAGAAGAACTTTATAAGGTTTTCTATCCATAGAAGAACTTTATAAGGTTGAGAATACCTTTATAAGGTCGTCTAGCCATATAAGAGTTATAAGGGCGCCTATCTATAGAAGACCATTATAAGGTCGTATATCCATAGGCGACCGTTATAAGGTCGTCTATCCATAGAAGACCGTTATAAGGTCGTCTATCCATAGAAGACCTTTTTAAGGTTCTCTATCCATAGAAGAACTTTATAAGGTCGAGCATACCTTTGTAAGGTCGTCTAGCCATATAAGAGTTATATAAGGTTGTCTATCCATAGAAGACCTTTAGAAGGTCGTCTATCCATAGAAGACCTTTATAAGGTCGTCTATCCATAGAAGTCCTTTACAAGGTCGTCTATCCGTAGAAGATCGTTATAAGGTCGTCTATCCATAGTAGACTTTCATAAGGTTATCTATCCATAGAAGAACTTTATAAGGTCGAGAATGCCTTTATAAGGTCGTCTATCCATAGAAGACCTTTTTAAGGTTCTCTATCCATAGAAGAACTTTATAAGGTCGAGAATACCTTTGTAAGGTCGTCTAGCCATATAAGAGTTATATAAGGTTGCCTATCCATAGAAGACCTTTAGAAGGTCGTCTATCCATAGAAGACCTTTATAAGGTCGTCTATCCATAGAATACCTTTATAAGGTCGTCTATCCATAGAAGACATTTGTAAGGTCGTCTATCCATAGAAGACCTTTATAACGTCATCTATCCATGGAAAACTTTTATAAGGTCGTCTATTCATAGAAGACCTTTATAAGGTCGTCTATCCAAAGAAGACCTTCATAAGGTCGGTTATCAATAGAAGACCCTTATAAGGTCGTTTATCCATAGAAGGTCGTCTATCCATAGAAGACATTTATAAGGTCGTCTATCTATAGAAGACATTTATAAGGCCGTTTATCCATAGAATATCTATATAGGGTCGTCTATTCATAGAATAAATTTATAAGGTCGTCTATCTATAGAAGACCTTTATAAGGACGTCTATCCATAGAAGAGCTATATTAGGTCCTCTATCCATGGAAGAGATATATATAAGGTCCTCTATCCATGGAAGACCTTTTTTAAGTCGTTTCCATAGAAGACCTTTATAAGGTCGCCTATCCGTAGAATACCTTTATGAGGTCATCTATCCATAGAAGGCATTTTTGAAAAATCTTGCTCATAATTTTACCCTAAATTGGTTCAACTTTCTTTTAATATAAAGATTCTCAATTATACGAAATGCGGCGCGCATGCGTATCAATAACGCTCTCACGCAGCCGACCAAAAAGTCTCAACATGTTGGCGGTGCTGTTGTAAGAGGCTATGAATTAAATTACCAATCCATGCATTGAACAGAAAAAAATGAATTAATTTTATAACGGCATCAACTGCCCACAGATGAAGAAATATTTCTTCCCAACGAATTTCTCACCGCCGAAAAAGAAATTTAACATTTAATAAACGAAAAAACTCCCACACTCGACCGATCGTTCCTCATAACATTTGCATGGACAAAACAACGAAAATTTAAAACAAAACAGCTTTCAAGCATTTTGGCATAAATTACAATTTGTCATACATAAAACCGGGACAAAAAAGCGAGTGAGTGAGAAAATTTATTTATTTAAAATCAATGACAAAAATGATGAACAAGCCAAGAGCCCAAGGTAAAAATGATGAAGATTTCGTAAACCTCTAACATTTAACAAAGAGTTGAGAATGTGGCACCCTTGGATGGATTGCAATAAATAAAAATGCAGAAAGGTGTCTTCCATTCATTTTTTAAAGAAAAGAATATAAATCGTCCATAAAGATAATGCAAACTCATAAAAATGACCCATAACAATGGCTTGATGGTACATAAATGTCAAAAGATGGTTCACAATGGCCAATAACACACACACCCTCCCCTACCTCTGCCCACCAACGAACTATCACTCCGGAGCTTTGTGTTGGCAGCTAATGGAACGTGTAATGGTGATATGAGAAATTCCATAAATGGCTTTTAGGCCTCCCAGCCCGAGTGCATGCTTGCCTATAAGCGTGTGCCTCTTCTAGTTTAAATATCAAGTGCGTTTCATTTCATTTTCTTTTGAAAATAAATAAAAAAATCGATTTAAATTAACACTTTACTCGTATATCAGACAAGACGTTTTAGGCTTTTCCATTTCATCTTCATCTTCTTTTGTCCGTAAGCATATTTACATCGTAGAGAGATAACCACCAACCAGCCATTGGGCAAGCTCTTTCAATATTTACGCACAATAAAAATGAAATTGATATGACATGGGCTTGGGCTTGGTGGAGGCAACCAAAGTCACCGAGGCTTGCACCACTTTAAGTGAGTGCTTGAGATGGCGTTGATAGTTGTAGGTGTTCTTCTTTTCGAGCATCATCTTCATCATGGACTACATTGTAGCGCAGGGAATGCTGTTATGGATATCTCCCTTTTTTATTACGGTTTGACACCAAACCAAGAGACAAGATATGGCTGGAGCTTCATCAACAGCAGCATCAATAAACACACGGACAGGCGGACAGACAGACATTGTTGATGACAATGGGAACAGAATGCTTCACAAAATACTGCAATAAGGTGCGCCTTGTTGCCAGGTTTTTTTCTGTGATGCTCTATAAACTGCAGCATATGACCTACTTACCGTCTGGTCTTCTATAAGATGAGCCACTGGTGTTTTATGAGATAATCTAGCGGCCTCTATAGAGGCTCCAAGTGTTCTTATGTTAGAAAACGATGAAAACGTTGATTTTTTATAAGAAGATCGTTGATCTTCAATAAGAAATTTGTTGTCAATAAGAAAAAAAATTGATCTTCTATTCGTTGCTCCTCTATAAGAAGATCGTTGATCTTCTATAAGAAGATCGTTGATATTCTCTAAGAAGTTCGTTGATCTTCTATAAGAAGGTCATTGATCTTCTATAAGAGGATCGTTGATCTTCTATAAGAAGATTGTTGATCTTGTATAAGAAAATCGTTGACCTTCCATAAGACGATCGTTGACCTTCTATGATAAGATTGTTGATCCTCTATAAGAAGACCGTTGACCTGCTATGAGAAGATTGTTGATCAACTATAAGAAGATCGTTGACCTTCTATGAGAAGATTGTTGATCGCCTATAAAAAGATCGTTGATCTCCTATAAGAAGATCGTTGACCTTCTATGAGAAGATTGTTGATCTTCTATAAGAAGACCGTTGACCTGCTATGAGAAGATTGTTGATCATCTATAAGAAGATCGTTGACTTTCTATGAGAAGATTGTCGACCAACTATAAGAAGATCGTTGATCTTCTATAAGAAGATCGTTGATCTTCTATAAGGAGATCGTTGATCCTCTATAAGAAGATCGTTGACCTTCTATGAGAAGATTGTTGATCAACTATAAGAAGATCGTTGATCCCCTATAAGAAGATCGTTGACCTTCTATAAGAAGATCATTGATCTTCTATAAGAAGATCGTTGACCTTCCATAAGACGATCGTTGACCTTCTATGGTAAGATTGTTGATCAACTATAAGAAGATCGTTGATCAACTATAAGAATATCGTTGATCCTCTATAAGAAGACCGTTGACCTGCTATGAGAAGATTGTTGATCAACTATAAGAAGATCGTTGACCTTCTATGAGAAGATTGTTGATCAACTATAAGAAGATCGTTGATCCTCTATAAGAAGATCGTTGATCTTCTATAAGAAGATCGTTGATCTTCTGTAAGATGATCGTTGATCTTCTATAAGAAGATTCGTGATCTTCTATAAGAATATGGTTGATCTTCTATAAGAAGATCGTTGATCTTATATAAGAAGATCGTTGATCTTATATAAGAAGATCTTATATCTTCAATACGAAGATCGTTGATCTTCTATAAGAAGATCATTGATCTTCTATAAGAAAATCGTTGATCTTCTATAAGAAGATCGTTGATATTCTAAAAAAATATCGCTGATATTCTATAAGGAAAGGCTAAAGCACTCCTAAATGCAGACCTTTTTTCTTCTATAGGAAATTTACTATAAAAAACATACCTGAGCTCTAAAATAATCGATAACGTAGCTTATATAAAAGTCAGTATCATTGCTCCCAACCCTCTTATCCTGTTTTTTTTTTACATTCTTCTACTGACCATAGTCCGTGCATCCCAAATGCCAAGCCACTTTATGTTGTGTAGAGTTTTTTTTAACTCTTAACACTGAATTGATTTGCATAAAATGTGAAATGAATGCTGTTAAATATGGATGGGCAGACATATAGATGCACCGACCTGCGAATGGACAGACATATGTGAAAAGTTCTTCGTGTTTGCTCTGCAGAACGACCCCAAGTTGTCAACATTATCGCTATGACAGGGCATTGTGTGACTGAGTTTTTTTTTTTCTTGGGCCATCTATCTCTCTGGCCAACTGATTATCCTATTCTGGTATGTTATTATTGTTGCACCGGCATGTCGTTAATGTCATCTTTCATTATCGCATCAGAAAATATTTAAAGACCTGCATAAAATGTTTCACTGGCTGGTTGGCTGGGCCTGTCATTCCATAAATTCTTTACAACAACTGTAGTTCAATTCTGCCCCTCCTACTCTCAACAGGGAAGAAAAAAGAACAAAAATAAAATGCACTGGGGCTTGCCGGCCGGGGGAAGCCCTTCGTAACAAAACAACTAAAATATAATTTATATTCTAAAATACAAAAACAACAACAACACCAAAAGGTGATGTCAAAAACTTGTGTACGAACTAGTGAACTATAACAGCCGGCAAGCAAGTGTATGCCTGCCTGTTCAAGCATTTAACATTAAATAGAACATAAAGGGAAAAGTTCCGCTCAGCATGCAACTCCACAAAATTGAATGAAAACGTTGAATTTACCTTTGGCTTATCTCAAAAATTCTTTCAAATTGATTTAAGATTTGTAAAGGCGTCTTAAAAGACATTTTATTAGCCCCAATGGCCATTAAATTATCAAAACACTTAAGAACAACAATGAGACATGATTTCCCATAAAAACAAACACCACTCACACACACCACGTGGACACCCTTTAAAGAATAAGAACCATCACTTGAAAAAGAATGTCAACTCATCACAAACAATGGAATGGGATCACCTGTTGATCCTTTCATTATCTAAACAACAACAATGACAACATTGTAGCGCAGAACTCTTTGAGATTTCATTTCTTTTTATGACCGCCACCACTATTGTTGGTTGGTTGCTCGGCCCGTCTTTTTTCTGTTAATATTTTGACTTTTTAACGAATTTATGGGCCATTTAGATTTGGCCAAAACAATGGTTATTCATTAAACGTTTAACAGAGAAACCCCCGCAAAGCCATTAAAAGACAACTCTTAACCACAATTATAAAGGCACATATCCTAGGGCGGCGGCTTCTTTCGGCCAGCCCTGCACAAAACAAATATTAAAACAACCTTTTATCTACAAAGGAATCCTTTCATATTTCTTTGTAGTCTTTGTGTTATTGTATTTTAATCCATTCTCGATAATTAATGGAGCTTGGAATGACTGACTGTTGTTGTCGATTCATGTTAAATCGAATATTAAGCATAATTCTTAAATAAATAACAAATAAAACGAACGAAAATGCATGCATATTTACTTACATATAACAGGGACGATCGGCACAGGTTATGCCTGGTTTGCATATTTTACCATCACCCACCATACCCAATGGACAGCGGCCACACCTAGGTCCGGATAAGTTGTCATAGCATTCAACACCTGTAAATGAAGACAAGAACAAGCTTAGTTGAGGCACAGTTTTTTACTATATACTGTATATGAAGATGTATGGAACAGAGCAGAGTGTTATAAAACTCAACATAATAAACCAATCTGCCCTAGGTTTTCTAATATCAGGGAAGAAAGAACTAATGGAACTATTTGAACGCTTGTTTAACCAAACGAATTAAAAGAGGAAAAATAATGGGAAATAAAGGAATGAGGGAGCCAAAGGAACTAGCTGAACGGCATAGTCGGATATAGTACCGATCGTTCCTTTTGTGGAGTAATTGCTTTGAACACAACACTAGCTGTGTCGTTCATAAACGAACTTGTTCAAAGGAACTATTCCGTGAAATCAATGAAAGGAACCATATCTACCTCATTCGCTTATATCGTTCATTTAGCTCCTCTCGTTCTTATAGCTCTTCTAATTTATTATATTGATTAATTAATTTAATTTTTTAATATAAAATAATTAATATTATTCTATTTATATTTCCGAGAAGAAGGGGTAGCATGAACGCTATACACAAGAAAACGATATACTGAAATGTAATATTCAACCAAAATGAACCAACGAATGAAATTAACTTTTTATAAACGAAATAAAGAAGATCGATCGGCTCAATGAACGAGATTGCCCAACACAATTGAAATGTACTATGAATCGAAAATGAGCAAACGGAATGATAAGGATCGATCCACTAAATGAATGAGATTATCTAACACTACAGTTCCCAACCGCTTCTGAAATAGAATAACTGGAGTTCTGCTCATAGGTACTTCAAGTAACATAAATACTTTTTGGTAAACTGAATGAAGCAGATCGATCCGTTCAATGAATGAGATTGGCCAACACTACTGGAATGTAATATTTAACGAAAATGAGTCAGCGAATGAAATTAACGATCTGGTTCCATTTGGTGAAAGGAATGAAGAAGATGGATTGCTAAAACTACAGTTTACAACAACTTCCCAAAGGTGCAATAAGTAACTTACGTGCCCTTTTATTACCACAGAGAATATTATAAAGTTCAGAGACAGTCTCAAAGACGACTACACCATTTTCACATGTAATTCGAAGAATTTCAGTTGTAATTCGAGAATTCCAATTGAATTTCGAATTATTTCATTTGTAATTCGAGAACTCCATTTGATATTCAAATTATTTCATTTGTAATTTGAATTTTTTCATTTGTAATTCGAATTATTTCATTTGTAATTCGAATTTTTCCATTTGTAATTTGAATTTTTCTATTTGTAAATCGAATTTTTTCATTTGGAATTTCAAATGAAGAAGATTCAAATTACAAATGGAACAATTCGAATATCAAATGGAATTCTCAAATTACAAATGAAATAATTCAAATTCCAAATGAAATTTTCAAATTACAAATGAAATAATTCGAAATTCAATAGGAATTCTCAAATTAAAAGTGAAATGTTTCGAATTACAACTGAAATTATTCGAATTACGTGTAAATGGTGTAGAGCGTCTTGTCATATAGACTGCACACAATTTATACCACCGAGACAATTTTATGTTCTTTCCCAAATTAACAGAAGTAAAAAGGCAGTAAGTTCAGCTGGACTGAATCGACCACCATGACAAATCGAAGTCTCCTTTACAGTTAGTAAAAACTGGGCTATGGAGATCATAGCGTGGACATATCTTGGCTCATTTTCCTATAGCAAATAATTTTTTACCGTATTGCATGACAAAAATGTCTCCCAATCATTCAAAATACCCAAAACTGGGAACTTTCAAACAAAATTCGTAAAAAAGGCAAAATGAGAAACAAAATTATAGTTGATTTGGTTTGAAATTCTAGTTAAAACATTCATCCGGAGGTATTGTTATATGAGAGTTGTAACTAAATGTGGATATATCTCATATTCAAACTTGGTGTCGTATTGAAGACGTATGAAAAATCTATCTATCATCTATGAATATTGAGATGTTAGAGTGGTAAAAGAAGACATATGGACATTTCTAAATCTCCTTAGAATTTTACTTCGATCAGTAATATTTGTTATACTTTATTGGGTCGCAAATAATGTTTTAGATGCATTGCAAATATGAAAACAAACTTAATATACCGTCCTCTCTATGGCAGAGGACATTTCTAAATCTCCTTAGAATTTTACTCCGATCAGCAATATTTCTTATACTTTATTAGTTCGGAAATAACGCTTTCGGCGTGAATGCGAAAAAATGTTCTTCCTATTGTCGGCATCCTTTAAAATAAGATAAATTTACATTAATCACATTCTGATCATTAGTTTTATTAATTTGTGTGTTTTTGAGTATAAAAATAACTGTATTCTTATCTATCTACGTTTATATAAAAATGTGACCGACTACTGGAACCGGTCGACAATAGGAACGTTTACCCTATCATTCACCCAATAAAAAGTATTGATGACTACAAAATGTATTTATAAAGAAGATAATGTTGAATATCAGAGATCTGCGAGAACACATTCTCTCATACTGAATATTCGTGTATTCATTGCTATTGTATTGCTAGCACTCGTCCCTTTGGTGATATGGCTTACAATCCATTCGTTTGCTCAATTCGTTATTGTGTCTTTTATAATAAGCAAAAAAACAACAAAACGCTACAAATGTTCACTGCATGTCCGGAACGAAATAGCTCAGAGAACCTACTACGAACAAGGAACCAGTGGAATTATATCCAGATATTTCGTGTATATGGTTCCTTTTGTTCATATAGTTTTTTTCTTTCTTTTTATTTCGCATTAACGTCGAGAAAAAGATTCTTTAAACTATATCTGTCTTGGAACTATTTGGAACGAAGAAACTATATTAAGCTAGCTCCCTTTGGGAAAAAGAACCAAAATAATCGATCCGCTCCGTGAACTAACTATATTCTTCAAATAGGATTCTCTAAGCAAGTGGAAAGATTTTGTGGCGAATAGTATGAATCATTCGATGTGAATACCCCCCACAAAACAAGTAGCGAACGATAAGTACATACTTAACATCAAATCATTTTGTAGGTTTTGTCATGTTTTTCCAGCGTGTTTATTATGGCACTAAGACTTACAATTTTTGAAAAAAAATTATGATTGTGCCTTCTTGACCATTCATGCAAAACCCTGACATTCGGCTTTCCTTATAGATTCACTGGAAATCAGCTCATGGTACTACAGTTGAACAAATGTATTGTTAAAGAAGATAATCCGGACTATCAGAGATCTGCAGGAACCCATCCTCTCATACTGCATATTCGTGTATTCATTGCTATTGTATTGCTAGCACTCGTCCCTTTGGTGAAATGGTTAGCATTGCATTCGTTTGCTCAATTCTTTATTATTATTTTTTTTTTAATAAGCAACAAAACGATACAAATATTCACTGCATATCCGGAACGAAATAGTTCAAATAACTAAAACTATATCCAGAGTTCCGTGTATATGGTTCTTTGTGTTCCGTTTACTTTGCTGTTACGTAGTTTTTTCTCGTTCGTTACATTCATTTTTCAGATTCTGTGACAACCTTTCATGTATCAAAAACGTAAATCCGATGGATGAATGCAATAAGGAACATTGAACTAGAAAAAGAACGAGAATAATCGCTCAGCTCCTTGAACTAACTATATTGTTCAAACGGGGTTCTCTAAGCGAGTGGAAAAATTTTGTGGCGAATAGTATGAATCATTCGTTGCGTGTGCGAATGATGTGAATACCCCCCACAAAACAAGTAACGAACGATAAGCACTTAACATCAAATCATTTTGTAGGTTTTGTCATGTTTTTCCAGCGCGTTTATTGTGGTCTTTCGATTTTTGGAAAAAATCATGATTGTTCCTTCTTGACCATTCATGCAGAACCCTGACATTCGGCTTTCCTTATATATTCACTGGAAATCAGCTCATGGTACTACAGTTGTTATTTTCATATAATACGAGAGCGAAGACCATAGAATACTTTAAGGTTTTTCCCAAACAGGACTTGAACTCAGTCTTTTCGAAAGAAGAAAGCCCATAAAAAAGATCATATTATTTGTCATAAAATACAGTAAAGTTAGACTTCTTTCGTTCAGATAATAAAATGTTTCTAGGGATAGTGTACATTTCAAGATCAAGTGGTCTCTAATTTTCAGAAAATATGTTTATTGAAAAACTGTATCTTTTTTTAGAAAACCAGTCTGTAACATTTAAGAAAACCTCTCCCAAAGTCAGTTTAATTTAGCCTTCCATGTGCTATGCTGTATTTATATTTGCCTTGTTTACAAGTGGAGTTGCTTGAGTTTAGTTAGTGCCAACAAATTCTCAATGAGAAACAAAAACTCTGCCCAGATAGATATATGATTTTAGTTGGAAAACAAGTAAGAACAGACTATAGTCGGACGGGGCCGACCATGTGATACCCTATACCACTATCCCTGTGCACTAGCTTTCCGGGCTAGCTGTTATAAGATGTGCATTAGAAATTTTACCAATTTTCACACAAAAGTTTTGATCAATTTAACCCGCTAAATATTATCCGATCATACCGTTGACTTGCACGCTACTTCTTCATCTCAAACCAAAACTACGTTTAAAATTTCGCGCCGATCGGACTATTATTGCGACCTACAGAGCGGCTACAAAATCGAGCAAAAATTTTGTTTTTGGTCCATTTCATCCCTTTAACATTTCACGATCATCGCCAAAAACTAATCAGTTCTATTCTGGTCCAAACCCGACCTCCATACTAAATTTCGTGACAATCGGTCCATAATTGCGGTCTCTAGCTTGATTACAATTTTTAATGGACGGACAGACGGACGGACGGACGGACGGACGGACACACATCGCTAAATCGCTTTATCTCGTCGAGATATGAAGTTTGGTATACCACATGAGGGGTCTACGACGAATATTTCGCGGCGTTACATGAATTTTTGGGAAAACAAACTTATTATACCCTTTTCCACATTGTGGTATAGGGTATAAAAATCAAGTCTTGAAAATTCAGAGCCATTTAAAATTAAGCTTTGAAATTATTCAGAAACCGTTGAGATTTCACTTCAACCGTTTTATACTTGCATTTTCATAACGGTTGAATCATTAAAATCTGGGGATTATACTGTAGAATATTAAGATATAGGGAGAGAGTTTTACATCGTTTACTAATCACCAACTAATCTCGCATTTTTCCTTTAGCAGATTATAAGGCTATTTCTTGTGACCATAAAACCAAAATTTTACCATTAATATATGTCAAATTATTATTCATTTCATTCAATTTTTTTATAGTTAACTTTTCCCCAAAACATTTAATTACACTTTCTTGTACAAACTGTAATCTCTTCACGGAGATTAGTCATCTTTTTACTTTTGCCTTGAAAATCCATTTTATAACTGTTTCGTAGAGGGGTTTATCTCCCGAAGTCAGAACGGATTTCAAGATAATCATTGATAATGATGATCCATTTTGGGAGTGAAGATCATAAATCTTTTTTTTTTAAATTTTAATTATGCACGAAGACAATGATCCCCACGTAAGGGTACGTCGATGGTGGGGCACCAAATTAATCTTGGCATAAATCATCACCTTGTGCCGCTGTTGTGACCAACGAACAATACCACACGCCGCAGCACGCAGATGATGTAGTGGCAATAAAATTTGAAATTTTTTACAAACGGCCAACCAAATCTATTTCCTAACACAGAGTAAATGTCACCAGCAATTTATTAATAAATGTGTTGTTCTTTTTGGCCAATTTTTGAAAGGTGGAAATAAATAAATTATCCCAATTTGGAGCAGAATTATGAAATAATTTCGAATGCGGTCGATTATGAAATTAAAATTGAAATAAATAATTTTGGTTAAGATTAACCCATTGGGGTATTGTCATTGATTTTTGACATTTTGTATGAAATAATAAATGTTTATAAATTTTCAATACGTATACACTAATATCTCTGAGATTTTTAATTGAAAATTGCTGATTTAGGATACCCTGGAGTATAAGGGCTTGACAATGTTATCACCAGAGCAATTTTAGGAGTAAAATTGTACATTTTGGCTATATTAGCAAATCCAGACCCAAGAATTTGTCATATTTTTGAATAATATCTGATCTAGAAAATATCTCGTTTTGTTATTTATTTTTGTAATGAAACCCCCATGCAAATCACTCACATTTTGTTTTCATTAAAACCACAATGCCAACATCGGCCATTTACTGCAGCATTTAATTTATCATTTACTAACCTGGATAGCACGGATTTGAGGTACGACATGTTGGCTGTATATCATTGTCACCTTTGGTTTCCTTACAGCCGGCACAATTCTCCAACAGCATGCGCAGATAGGCAATTTCTTGGCGCTGGTGGGCGATATCTTCACGTAGCAGTTTTACCAAAGCCATTAAATCGCTTAGGGATTTTGCGAGGGCGTCTGAAACGAAACCAAAAATAAAATACAAAAATAATAAATTTATATAAACAAAAAACGCACACATACGCTGACAAAAATTTCAACACCGATGTGAATAGAAGATAGGATTAGTAAATGCAAGGCAAAGGATTAAACTACCCCAACACATATCTAGGTTTTGAATATGGTTGTTGCATTATGTACAACAAACAAACAAAAAATCACCATTATGTTGTGTTCAATCCCTGGGTGACAAATGACAAGAGTTGCAGCAACACCACTAGCAACAGTGACAAAAAATGGTTCCCTCACTTGTAGGTTGAGTTGAATTCTATGCCGAACAACATCGAATCAACTAACAACATTAATACAAAATAGTAAATAGTGTTGTTTATTGTTGTTGGTAGCATATGCTACCTGTCGGCCTACCTACTATCTGAGGTACGAAAATACCGACGTACATACATCTTTTACATTTCTTTTAATAACTACAAACTGAGAGTGTGATAATTAAAGAAACATTCAAAGTGATGAACAATTTACACTCCCAAATGAAAGAGAGTAAATATGAGATTTTATGTAAGAGTGAGAGTAAAAGTGTAGAAGGACACTTAAAACAAATACGGAGATAATCTGACAAGATTAAGGTCAAGTTTTATATAAAAATACAATAGAATATGCATATTAGAGTGGGTCCTTATAAAACGGGTTTTAAATATAATTTTTATACTTCCCTTTATTGAAGATAAAAAATAAATAGAATGAAACTATTGAATAAACCACCATTCGGCTTACTTTGAAAAGCTTGAATTAGGGAACATAGGACACGAAGATTATACTGGTACTTTAGCAAAATAATATGTTTCGACGCAGTACCTCATTGGACAGTCATTCTAGTCATCATAAGTGACGATTGGACCTACCGCAGGGGTGTCAGGAAGTTATAAGATGTAATCTCTAGATCAATAAACTTTTAAGGCAGGATGCAGTTGCCTATGCAATAACTATCGTACATTCTCCATCTATCGCAGCTGAAGAACGTCAGTTGCATCTGCAGACCAGAGTAGTTTTAGCTCAACTACGATCTGTACCATCCTAAATTCTATTTGGCAAAGATTCAGTACTGGTATTGGACAGAAATCAGATGGATTTTTTATTGATGATAAGGTGCTTTCATAAAGAGGTCCAGCATGTCCTCATATAGATCAAAATATCTTATGCAATTGAAGAGAAGAAATTTTTCTCTACATACATGTGTTCCCACAATCATCCCCGAAGAGACAAGGGTCCTCTATTAAATTGTTTCTATGGAGGACCAAAATGTCTTTATTAAGAAATTAACAAATGTGAGATAAAAGTTCAAGTTAAAATAGACAATAAGTACATAGTAGAAGTATGCCCCTTTGGTTGTCAAGAAGTAAAGAAGTCTTTCATATAGACCGCAATTTCTTCTACATAAAATTAAAAGCTAAAAATATTGAGGGTCAGATGTCTTCTTATTGAAATTTCAAGGCTTCTGTGGAAAATTTAATTTTTTTGAAGATCAAAGGTCTTCTTTTTGAGTACCAGAGAAGTCTTCTGATGAGGATACCTTCGTATCGATCGCTAGATTTCTTTATAAAAAATGAAGTCTCCTTCACTTCGAACACTAGGAGTTCGCTCTGTAGATACCTTGTAGCCTTGTAAACATGATAGAAGATAGGAAGTTTTCCCCATTAACGACAAGGAAGTTTTCTCTCCGACCAGAAGACTAGAAGGCAGTACACTTAAATAACAGAACATTTGAAGATATGGACGATTTTTAATAGTAAATGGAGAAAATCGGAGACCTTTATATAGACCACCAGAAGGATTTTATTCAGAATATCATATAGAATTCGCGATTTAAAGTACCAGAAGTTTGTGCCGTACTAGACAAGACTGTGTAAAGTATTTTTATAGAAAACCATAAGCCATTCAAAAGAAAATCACAAGCTTTCCAGAAGGAGAAGGTTTAAAATTTAAAGCTATTTAGAGATCAGGAGATCGTACATTTGAAAATCAGGCGTGTTCCGAAGAAGATTAGAGGCCAATAGGATACTTGAAAGCTTTCCCATTAAATGCGAAGATATATGCCCTTTGAAAATCAATCTTACAGGTCATTCTTAAAAATGTCAGTGGATAAAAAGATTTTTATAGGCAGGGTGAAGGAAGTCTTTTACAAGAAATAGGTCTATCCACCACTGGTAGAAGAGTAGCACATCAGAGGTATTCATTTAGTGTTATGTTTTTCCACAGAAACCTAAAATGTCTTCTTTAGAGGACGGAGTAGCATATAAAAGAAACCAAAAAGGGTATATGGCATCCCAGAAGAAGGCATCTTCAATCTGAAAGCTGAAAACACATCCAACGTTTGGGTAAAGTTTTGCGTCGTTTTGGCCGTTTTTACACTGTTGGGCATGATGCCGAAAAATTCAAATTCATTTGAAATATATGTCGGCAAACAGATCAACGCTGGACTTTGGTGTCGGCGTCGCCCTGTTGTTGTTGTTTTTTTCTCAACGCCCAACACAAACTTTACTCAAACGTTGGATCTGTTTTCAGCTGAAGACCGTCGTTTTCTAAGGAAATGGAAGGCATGTCCTCATCACCATTTGTTCCTACCATAGCATCGAACCTTTTTCTCATACAAGAGAAGATTTTGTTTTCGTCAAAAATCCGAAAGTCTATTCTAAATATCCACGGTTATTCTCCTTATTTACGTTGTAATCGCAAAACTTCGTGAGATTTACATTGAGAACAAGGCGCTCCGCAGACTGTTTCAAAGCTATCTGACCTGAGATCTCTCGGCGTAGATCCACTTCCCTTTTCTTAATCCATAAGATATGCATAGGTTGCTATGGTATTTATTACGGATCTAACCTCAAGATGGGATGACAGTGGCGTCGACTACTATAGATTAGATGAGAATGCAGAAGATACATAGATACAAAATATATACTCTCAGTTTCTTATCAGACATAGACTCCATTATCCTTTTTTGACAAAAAACTTGTCTTGCTTGGCAAAAACACTAACTACTCCATTTCTCCAATATCCCGGACTTTTCTTAAACTTTACCCTCAATTCAATAAGCAATTTTAATCATAACTTTCAAACCTATACAGGGTGGACACAATGGACCAAAGATATCTGAGTAAAGCGGTCATCTTTGCCTAACCTACCTTGTAGTCCTGCCATACTATTAGCCTTGGCACCTTACAGGAATACATACCTATATGTTCGTTCATAGGAAATCAGAAGATATATATTCTCATAGAAAGCCGGAAAGTCTTCCCTGGAGGACCAGATCGTCTTCCGTTGCATTAAAAATTCTTCTCATTGCTGACCGTCTTCTAATATCGGATATGAAGGTCCACAAATGTCCAGATATTCTTAACATAGAAAAGCGAACATTGTTTTTATAGAAGACAATCTTACACAAGTTTTATGTATTTGAAGAAGATTGGATGGGCTTTCCAGACAAGACATCACATATGAGCAAGGAATTCTTTATAATAAAGTTTTTAATCATTTTCGACCTAATCGGCAAAAATTAAAAAGTTTCAACATATATTTTCTATATGAAAGGTCTTTCAATGAGAATCAACTCTTCTATGTAATTTCAAAAGACCTCAATATGTTTGCATGGAAGAATAACAAACTTCCCTGTAACCATAGACTAATAAATGTAAAGACGAAGAAATACTCATGTTATTCGCGGCGTTGTGACTCAAACCAAATAACTCAACATTTTTTCGAGTTATTTGCAAGATTTTGTACCATATTTTCGTATGTGGATGTAGATCCGGCCAAAGACTACCCAAATATTGTATTTTACCAGAATAAATAGTTTAAAAATTTATAGTTATTGTCATTTTAAAAATTGAGTGCGTATTAAGCAGACTCAATTCGAACATACTCACTGAGAGTATTTCTTTGTCTATACACAGAAACAAATTTTAGCCATTTGATAAAAAAATTCAAAGATTCAATCAAAAATTTATCGATTTTCCGGCGATAAAAAAATTGTCATATTGACAAAATTCGATAAAATTATTTGTTCTCAAAGTAAAAATGCAACTGATAAAATATTTCACATATTGACAAAAATATTTATCAAAATATTCCACATTGTGCTTGATAAAACAAAATATGTTCTTGATGAAAAAAAATTGTTGAATACATTTTTTTCAGTCGATAAAATAATGTTTATATCTACAATTATTTTGTTGTTTTTTTTATTAAATACTTCCCCAAAAGCCAAATTGGTAGAGAATGGTTCGATATTGATTTTAAATTAGAGTAAAATAAGTTTTTACGGAAAGCGTATATGTCATTTTAACAAATAAAATTAAATAATGCATTACTGAACTTCAATGTATTTGGTGCGGAAACTTTTTTCGCGATAGAGAAAAAATTACACCGTATTTCATAGTAGTTTTTCGACCTCTACGCGGCTATGTGGTGGTATTTTTGACATTTGCAAAAATTGCAAAAAGTTATAAACAACACAACAAAGTTATAAGGCACATGTGGACATTTTCACACAAAATAATCCCCTATAACGAATTTTCTCTATAACGTAGTAATTTGTCGGTCTACAAGAACTATGTATTAAAAAAAGTTCGACTATACGTATTATTTTATAGGAAGTTTTTTATCTTATGAACTTTCTAGAAAAAACTACAATCTCCCTAAGAAGTTCTAAATTTTGAAAAATTCTTCTGCGACCCTCTCTATTATACACAATAACCTAAACACAACAATGTCTCTTACACATCTGGATAAATATTTATGGCACAATGTTACGATCTTGTTTTTCTTGGCTGGGTTTTTAGCACTCGTTTGTCGTTATTGCTGATTATTGTTTAGTGGCAGTGTTATGGATATCGTTATGAACGTGTGGCATTTATGAGTGTAAGGTAGTGTGGGGCAATGTTTGGCGGCGCTCAAAACTCAACGATTATGATGATGACGATGATAATGTTGATGCTGATGTTCAGTTGTTGTTGTTGCTGATTGTAAAGCTAATCTGAAGGTACATTTTAAGCTGATTCATTTTCATTTCAACCAAAACACCACACGCAACAGCATACAACACAGTTGTGGGCTTCTCTTAACCTGGCTTGGTTTGCTATTTATTGTCGTATTTTCATTCTTTTCTTATTCCTATCTTGGTATATTTATTTTGCATTTTATGTGTCACCATGATTTTGAATCGCCTTGATTAGCTTTTATTTGTTTATAAAGAGGAAAGGGTTTGGGCGTTTTTTTATGTTTCTACATACCTTCACAATCACCACTCATTATGGGTATGTCACCACGACGATCCATGTCCAAGGGTATCTCCTGTTGGCGATAATGTTCAACATTGGCGCCTGGTTCTTGATTATACCAATTGCGAACATCACGTTTTTTGTTCTTCTCTGGAAATACAAGAAAAAATAAAAAATCGAGTAAGGGGAATATTTCGTCAATTTCAAATTCTTCTGAAAGCATTTGATGTGCTTGAAGGGAATATTTTTTCCATAAAAGGGGTTTACTTACCTCTTTCCGAAATTTTGTTCTTCAACATGCGACGATTGCCTCGTCGAGTCAAGCCTTTTTGACAATTTGCTCTCTGTAAAGCACCATCAACATTGCCATCAAAATGTAAAGGATATTTTCGTTCACGGAACTGAAAACAAATATAATATAAATAATATAATTAATAATTTAGTAGATAGGTTATTTCTTTTCAGAAGTCTTCAGGTCTTTTTAAGGTGTCTTTCTAATGTTTTCTAACTATAGTATAAACTCCTTAAATATCCTCTAAAGAAATGGTCTGTCTTCATAGGTGAAATAAGTTTATTTAAATAAGATCCTCTTAAGATATCATATTTTCGTGGGAGATTATCATAATGGGTCTTCTATCATAGAAGATCCTCTTAGGGTGATTTATATTTCAAAAAAATCATTTCTTAAGATCTTCTATCTATAGATTTGTTTTAAATTGTCTTCTATATGTAGAAGATTTTCTTAAGAGTTTTTCTCTCCATAGAAAATATGAGACCGCTTTTCTTCAATCTAAAATAGATCATTGCTTATTGAATTTGTACATTCTATTGATTGTACCTATTGAAGGTTATGTTATAATTTTCTCTTTTACAGACTCCTTTATGAGGCCTTGTTTCTTTTATAGAAGATTCTCTTAAGATGTCTTCTATAATAAGAAGATCCTCTTAGGAGTTAAAAACTTACCAACTTCACCATTGGATCATCCATTTGGGTATATAATTTTGTGAGATTCATTTCGATTTCATGGGCTGAAGTCTCCTTGCAATCGACCAATAGAGAGATGCGATTCTTATGGAAATGTAGGGCCAATGAACGGATGGTACTGGTCTCATTAATCTGGGGTATTTCGAAATGCAGCGAATTCAATGAACCACCAGCGCTGATATCCAAGGTTACACGTTGCTGTTTGCGATCCAAGAAAAATGACATTTTATGTTTCAGCGTGGGAAAATCAATCATGAAAAGGGCTTCAATGGGGATGTGTAATTTGCGTCGGGGCCTGACGAAAGAGGGAAAAGAAATATTTAATTTTTAAATCAACAAAAGTAGTTCCCTTCATTGTTAATATTTTAGGAAACATAAACAAGTGGTTTTTACTTAATTTTTTTTATAATTTTCCCACTGTAATTTTTAACCATTTAATCGTTTTAAATTGAGTGCTAAGTGGCGAAACCTCCGCCCATATAACATGACCTTAAAAACCTGTCCCTTGCAAAAATAAATTGCCAACTAAACGTTGATATTATGGCAGGATTACTAACCTTATGTGACGCATGGAGATTACACAGTCGCCCTTCTTGATATGTTGCTCCAATTCGGCTGAGGCCACTGCAAAGAAAACAAATGGGAGAAATCGTTAAATGTTAAACATGTTGATCTTTCTACATCTCAAGGAAAAAATAAAGGAAATAAATATTTAAATGGCAATGTTATCTTTCATGTAATCGAATTTTGTACCAGCAAATAATAATTGAAGAAATATTTTCACACACAAAAGCGCGCGTCACCCATGTGGGGACTTTTTTTGGTGTTGAAAATGGGTTAAATATTTCTTATTCTCAAGTACCCTTAGCTCAGAGTATTTTTTATTTGTACATTGACTCATGTCATGCTGGGTTTCTGCATTTGTTTGTTTTTTTTTTTATTTCGTGGTCTTTGACTTACCTGGATCTAAAGACAGTGACGCCACTTGGCTGAGGCATAGCAGTGCCGCTAATATGCCAAAACATAACCAATTCATAATGATTTTTGAAGCTGTTATTTCTTTTCGCTTTTATTTATAACTGGTGTGTCCCAAGGGGCACTCGAATTATATTTTGCCGGCAAAATACCACAGCACTCGCTAAACGTCGTCAAGTCGTCAATGGCAAATAAATCGTAACTGCTTATAATTTTGTTGCGGTGTTTATTATTAATGTAGCTGTTGTTGTTGTTGTTGGCCACCACCACATAATCTACTCGTCGAAAACTGCAAAGAAAACATTAAAGAAAAAAAGAAATAAATAAAACATATTTTTTTCTCATTGAACATTTCAATTTATTTATTTATTTAACAACTGTAGACGACCTGATTTGTGATGGAAAAAATCAAAGAAAAGCGAAATAGGGTTGTCGGTCGAATTGGATAAACGGAGGAAAAGATAAACGAATATCTAAACAAGGTATTGTTAGGTGTGCATAGCCAAAAATATATTTGTCTTATTAAGCTCTTCTACACGATAGGTGATCTACTTAAAAACTTATATAAGATAGTATATCTTTTAATTTAGCTCTTTTATAGATGGGAGATTTTCTTAGGAAGTTCTTTTTTTTTTGATACATGATCTTCTTAAGAAGTTTCTCTTCATCATAAATAATATCTCATGCAAATACTTACGAGAGTGCCTCTATAACAAGACCAGCTGCTGCTTCTTATTATTATAAAGATCTTCTATGGAAAACCATCATCTTAAGAAACTCTTCTTTAAAAAAAGTGTTGTATTCTTAGATTTTTCTAAAAATACAAGGTCTTCTTATGTGAAGCTTTGATCTTCTATAAAACAAGTTCTCGATTTGTGCAAGCACAACATCTGTCTTTTATAAAAATACATTCTATTGGATTACCATCTCAGCTACCCTGAGAAAATATCCTGGTCTTCTATGAGGCTTCCTTATCTTCTATTAAAATATTGTTATGGACTTAGGTTTAAACCAGTGTCGACGTTATGTTTTTCCCTGATACGATTTGTACCAAATAAAACGATATGTTGTTTTAGATTATGATTCTACAATGCTTTATTGAGGACTTTATTTCTGTACCAAGTACTCTATTCAGATTACTCTTGACTGAGCTTACACAATGTTGGTTTTAAGTCGCGGTCTGAACTGCAACTCACTCGCTCACCCGACCCGTATTTATACACGCTTGCGTATGCGTAGACTGTTCTAACATCCTTCATCTGGGAGGTTCTTCAATGTTCAAACGAAATCCAGATGCACAAACACGCATACTCGTATACAAACAGACAAATGCATTTAAACAACTAATGAGACAGAGGTAACAACAGCGCGGGAGTAGGAGGGGTTGCAACGAATGACGTCACAATGTAGAAGCATGACTGAATTGTCAAAATAAATGAGAGTACGACTGAATTGTCAAAATAAATGAGCAACGAAAGAGTACAATTAGCTAAGTAAACAGTGTCAATTAAGAATAGGCGATACTTTTATGATTGTAATAAATGCAATACATTAGTTGTTGTTGCAAAGCTGATCCAAATAAACGAAATGCTTAATAAAAATTTGCGTTACAATTCAAATTCTTAAATTAGCAAAAAATCATCTAAATTTACCTAAACCTAGCAGCTACATTCGTAACAATATATTCTGGATTTTTATGCAATTTTACCGATTCGTTAAAAATACAGTCGAACTTCTCTATAACGTAGCAGTTGGGGACCGAGAAATTACTACGTTATAGAGAACCCTAGGCAAAATGGACAAATGTACGTCAATATAAGTGAAAAAGAAACAAATGTGTGTGGATGAATAAAGCGAAATTGAATTTTTATTTGAAAGTGAAATAAAAAGTGTTTTTAATTTTGCCACTTACATATCTTTAACAAAAAAATCTTCACAATAAGCAATGGGAGAACAAATACGATAAGGGGATTTTTTAAAGACACCAAAAAATGTACAATCCATTTAAATTTAAACAGAATTTTATGTTATTATAATCTCCATATTTGTACTCTATTTATGTTAATTATTTTCTACAGTATCAGCAGTACCTAGCCCTACTAAGAAGACCAGCCATTTAAAACAATGGTCTGTTGTTTCTCTTTAGATGTCTAATATTCGATTAAGTAAGTCATTAGAAAATTATAGTATTTTGTATGTATGTATGTATTTCATCTTTATTTTTTCATAAACGTTACAAAATGTTTCTTACACTAGAAAATTTATATTTGAATAAAATTAAAGATGGTTACAGCATGGTTCATGTGAACCGTCTGCCGGAAATTTGAGTTTTATAATTCAATCAATAATTAAATTGTCTTACTAAAAATTGTCTATAATTTAATGATTCCTTTAAAAAATTATATAAAGAAAACCAGGAAATATCTTCACCACCATTTAATTGAGTTATTATTTCTATCCGGTTTAATTCGCTTTTCTGGAAATATTTTATTCTCAATCTTTTAAGGACTGGGCACCTTCCGAGGAAATGTTCTATTGTCTCATCTTCATTCAGGTTGCATAATGAACAAATTCTTTGGTTTAAAGTTCTAAACATTGTCCCATTTAAATATAAGAGATCTGCTCTTGCGCGCATAATCAATGATATTTGATTTTGATTGTAGCCTTTGCTACAATAGACAGGTCCAAGCGGATGATTGAGACTGCTATATATCCTTTGGGAACTATTTTGGGCTTTGAAGATGTTACTGTTCACATTTTTGTATTGGATAGTATCTAGCAATTTACTACAAGCGTCATACCACGTTCTTTTGTTGTCCATCACATTCTCCACTTGTACAGCATTTTCTAAAAGCTTTGAATTAAAATCCCCAGCAAACCAATCGTACCGACATCTTAACGAAATCGGAACAAAATTCGGATGATACGTCCGATTTCTGATCCGAAATCGTAACGATATCTTAACGAAAGTTATATGAAGTGGTTGACATAATTTCGGAACTAAATGTCGGAGCGACATCGTATCGATTTCTATCCGATTTCGTAACGAAATCTGAAGAAAATCCTTGGGAAATTCGGAAAGGAAATTTCTTTCCGACATTCGTTCCGAAATCGGAACGAAATCGGTACAAAAACTTAACTATTTCCGCTCCGAAAAATCGTTTAGAAATCGGAACGAAATCTGAACGACGTTGCTTTCGAAATTGTTCAGACTTGTCGGACATCCGACATTTGGTTTGCTGGGTCCTTATACCAACATATATTTTTCTCTTTGATTTTTAAAGAAAGTTTGTGTGGTAATCGATGTTCTCCCATATCAAACAAACACTTTGCTACATATTTTAAATGGAGAGTGTATGTGTAAAAGTAACCTTCATCGTAACCAGTTTCTAGGGCCAAAACATAATTGGGTGTATGTTCGGGCAATTTTAGTATTCGTTTATGATCTGGTATATTTTGAACCTCCTGGTCTTTTTTGACTTCTTGTCTTCCATTTCTGCTTCTATGAAAATAAAAAAAAAAAACATATTTTTCTTTTTCAATGTTCATAGAACAACACTCCGACCATGGTTTTCTATGAGAAGTCCGTCTGGTGTTCTACGTGAAAGCTTTCTGTACAAATTATGACGGAAAATATAATTTTGCTTCATCGATAAGATCAGTGCGATAACTACGCGAAAAATCACGGAAATAATTCAATAGAAAAATAATTCAATAAAAAAATCTTCTTGTCTTCTATAAAAAGACTTCCAGGTCTTCTATGGATGGATCAATTGAATTTACAAATTCAATAAGCAACGATCTATTTTAGATTGAAGAAAAGTGAAGAGAAGAAATTTCTTTTGAAGAGGAAATATCGAAATTGAACCAATTTTACCAATACCTTGAAAGCACAAATTATGACGGAAAAGAACATTTTACATCAACTTTTGGTCCTCTATGAGAAGACCTCCTGGTTTTTTAGTAGAAGACCTCATTCTACGAGGAGACGTTCTGGTGTTCTATGATAAAATTATGGTATTTTATGAGAAGACCACGTGATCCCCTAGAAGAAGACCTTGCTTATCAGAAGACCTTCCTGTCTTCTATGTGACGACATTTTGGTTGTCTATAAGAAGACTCTTTGGAATTCTATGTGAAAACATTTTGGGTCTTCTATGAGAAGACCTTCTGGTCCTAAACATGAAGAAAATTTAGTCTTCTATGAAAATAGCTTCTGGCCTTCCATGAGAAGACCTTGTGGTCTTCTACTATAAGGTCTTGTGATTTTCCAGAAGAAGACATTGTGGTCATCTATACGAAAAGCTTATTCTTCTATGAGAAAACCTTCTGGACTTCTCTGAGAAGACCTTGTGGTCTTCTCGTCGCCTATAAAAAGAACTTCTGATCTGGTGTATTTTGAACATCCTGGTCTTTTATGACTTCTTGTTCTATTCTTCTATTCTTTTCTTCATTCTTCTATTTCTTTTTCTATGAAAATCAAAAATAACATATTTTTCTTTTTCAATGTTCATTGAACAACACTCCGACCATGGTTTTCTATGAGCAGACCTTCTGGTGTTCTACGAGAAAGCTTTCTGGTATTGTATGAGAAGACATTTTGGTCTTGTATGGGAAGACTTTCTGGTCTTTATTAGGAGACCTTCTTTCTTCTATTAGACGGCCTTGAGGTCTTCTATAAAAATTCCTTCCTGTTTTGTTTATTGTAGTCTTCAAGTAGAAGACATCTATATCCCTATGTTTTCTATAAGAAGACCCCATTTTCTTTGATTAGAAAACCTCCCTTTCTTCTATACATGCAGAGAAGAGATATTGTAGGAGCAATCATATTTTAAGAACAAAATAGTGTACTGTAAAAATCTGACAATATATATTGTAGGCCCAACAATATACTTTGTGTCAATATGGTTCCCGACATAAAATATATGGTTGAAACAACAATATACATTTTCAGATTTTTAAAATACACTATTTTGTTATTAAAATATGATTGCTCCTACAATATCTCTTCTCTGCGTGTAAGAAGACCTTTTTGCAGAACTTATTTTTCAACTAGACGACTTTATGGTCTTCTATAAAAATACCTTCAGGTCATGTTTTATAATACACTATGCAACACTGAAAATGCAAACAACTTCTAGTATGCATTTGTTGAAAGTACATATTTAGACTACAAAAACCCTAGTAGGGTTTTGTCCTGTCAGATCTAGTTCGGATTTTATGGTCTCATCTTAACCGGACTAAATCTACAATTTTTTGCATTTATCAGACCTTTATCTCAGAAACGAATAGGAATTTGGCCTTGCTGTGTTAAGCAATATTGTAGCCTTAAACTAGTAAAACTTATCTTTTGAAAAACCACACTAGAAAAACTCCATCTAGGGCATCAAAATCTATAAAATATAGAAAATTTGACATAATTGCTGAAATTCTGGTCAGTACCGGCTAAACTATTTGGAGTTGAACCAAGTAACCTTTCGCAAAAATCTTGCAAATAATGTTCTCAACAATTCTTTCTGAAACTCTAAAATGCTTACTTCATGCTGTTTCAGCGGTATTTTGCATTATATCTTTTACAACACGTATTTCAAACACAGTTCACACAAACAGTTCATTCTCGCATTTCGGATTTCACTACATTATTGACATTTTTATTAAATCGTCGTTGAAAAATGTACTGAAAACAACGGCATAGAGGCATTTTAACACAATGACATGTTCTGAAGAGTTGTGTATTACATTCCAGGGAATATTTTTCCAAAAGAAAATATTCAGAAAAAATTAACGGTTTTGGAGATATGGTGCGAAATGTATAAAAATTGTGGATTTTTTGCATATATTTTGAAATGTGAGGCAATAAATGTAGTTTTTCGAGTGCATTATTTCTCCAAATATTTTATTCTTGTCCTTATCTACAAATTTGCTTCAGAGGTCAGAAGAAGATTTGCATTTGTTTCAGAGATATAGCCGCGAATTTGTTTAAAAACTCAATATTTAACCATGTTTAGATGGGGCCATAAAATCCGAGCTGGATCTGACACAACAAAACCCAAATAGGGTTTGGGTCTGTACTTTCAAAAAATCCTCTGTTCGAATTGTTTGCACTAGATCACCTTAAAAATGTTGCACAGTGTTATTCTTGTCTTCTAAAAGAAGACATCTATACCTATATACCCTCTTGTCATCTACAGGAAAAACTCCTCGTCTGTTGTATGAGAGGCCCTTGTCTTCTATAATAAGACCTTATCGTCTTCACTGTAAAGATCTTGTAGTCTTATATAATTAGACCTTCTGGTCTCCTGTAACAAAACCTTGTGGTCTTTTATAAGAACACCTTCTGGTCTACTGACCAGACCTCAAGAGGTTTTTTATTGCCTATAAAAAGATCTCAAGAGATAGTCTACTGTCTATAGAAGACCTCAAGAGGTCTTCTGGTCTTTTCTTGTTTTCTATAAGGTATTTTTGCCTTCTATATGAAGACCTTTCGATGGCTTATGAGTTTTTCTTAATTTCTGTAACAATTTGTTCAAGTGTTCTTTGAGTTCGTTTATTATGTCATTCTGGTGTTCTGTTTAAAAAAAACAAGAAAAATTGCTAACCCCTTTCCAATAAATTTCCGATAATTTTCTTAGAGGAAAAATCCATCACGACAACACTAAAAAAAACAAACACACTCGAGACTTTCTTTTAGCTTAACACATGTTGCTGATGTTATAGTCAGTCGTCCATTGCTAGGTTCCAACATAATTATCGATCTATAACACATAAACACATTTGTACACGAGCAAAAAAAAAAAATAATTGTAGTTTATATTCCATTTTTAAATCATCAACTACAACAAAAACAATTAAAAGTAAATATTTATTGTTAACACCTTTATTTTCAGAAAATTTAAACAAAATAAATGCCAAGAGATAAAAAAATATGTATTGTGGCAAATTTCCCAGTTGATAATAAATCACACCTCTATGTGGTGTGGCAGCCACACTTTATTGGATGGATGAATCTTCCTCTTGATACGAAAAACAAAAATAATACAGAACGCAATGGCAGTGAGAAACGAACGAGATCGATATCTATCTACCGGCGACATAGTACTCTGATGACTCCACAGCCTATCTATGATTTCAAAACAATGAGGTAAGAGTTGTTATGTTCTTGCTGTTATTATTATTGTTGTTTTTGTGGATTTTTTCCAATTGTTGTTTTATTAAGCCGGTATTGTCGGTGGTTGGTGTGGATGTTGCTTGGCTGAACAATGTGGTTAATGCCAAAATTAGCCTAGACCATATAAATCCAGGCAACATACTTAAAGAACACGATAATCACAAAGACACGAATGCGTGCATACAGACACACATACGTACACTTGCACGTATGGATGTTGTTGCACACAAACTGATAAAAGACAATTTTAATGATATATCAATAGGCAATCCCAAATAAGAAAAAATATGACAAAATTGGAGACAGTGGTTTTTGAAGATACTAAGATAATGTTTAAACATTCCATTAGTCCTTGAAATACTAAGAAAAAGCTATTCGTGTAAATTACCCAGTTTTCAAATTTAAGATTAATGGCTTTTTATGCAGCTTCCAAAGAAATTTAAAACTTTTAAATTTCACTTCTTTGTGTAAATGATATGTTTGTTTGCTTGTTTAAATCTCTGGATAATGTGTCATTTAATACTACTGTGAAACAAAACGATGACAAGTACGGCGACAACTTCGTTGACAGCCCACCATCTAAAGTAGTTGTCGTCTAAGCAATAAACCAGGCCTAAGATTTTATTCCAACAGCAACATCATCATCATCATCTGTCTGGTGTTCACCATATTGGGCGATGCAACTGTTCATCATGAAAAGCAAAAACACATTAACAACAACGCCAACAACAATTGAGAATCTAATATCAAGTTTTAGCAACCACATCTAAAAAACCACTGACTTATAAAATGTGACCGGCATTCCTTAATGCAATGTTCACATTCTTGTTGTTGCTGCTGTTGTTGTTCTTTCTTGTTGCATTTCTACGCCTATAACTTACACAAAAAACTGTCAAATTTATTGAATTTCTAATTTCCAAACACACATTGAAACACACATCTCTTCAAACTAATGGCTTTAATCTGCTTTAGAAGATCACCATCATCAACGGCATTGGTATCTCATTATCAGTGTCATGGTTAAGGTGACACCTTTTTCAAATTGAAGTTCACTGTCGTTTAGCTGACAGTTAGTTAAATATTGAAATTAATACAATATTTTTGTCATTCAGCTTAGAACATAAGAAGGGTCCATGGAATATTCGATGATGATCCCTTATTGTTTTTCGATTTAAGTATAAAACCTAATCCGACAAGGTGTCAATGGATACACTTCACTCACGCACTCATGCACGCACACCCATCAAGGTTACATTAAAATCTCATAATTTCTCAGCAGCTTCTTCTAAGAATCTCTTGCTGAAGATTATAGCTTTTATATGTGTATTGCGTTTCGTTCTTAGTTGGCGTCTTCTCCCGTCTATTCTCCATGACGACCACAACAACGAAGATAATATCTAATCTAATTAAGCTTTGGAAGTGTCTTTTTGGGGAGGAGAGACAAACCTCAAATGTCTTAAAGCCAAGTTTTACGATCACATTTGATTGCTGTTTATGAGGAGATTTTGAGTTTTTGTAATAACAATCGCGCCGCATCGATAATGGTTGCGATCGCATTCATAAATTGTAAGTCGGAGTTGGGGTTAGGTAGATGCAGAGTTATGCGTTGTGCGTCTTGGTTGGTATTCTTGGAAACATAATCCCACCACCACACCACACAGAGAAATAGGAAGTTGATTAAGGATTAAATTTGAAGATAAGACAATATCTGATGTAATGTAAAAAGGCGTTGGTATACGAACAATCAGTTATTCATTACAAATAGCAGAATAGCGGAAGATCTTTTGAGTGGGCGGTAAATATCAAAGAGGCGGATTATGGATTGATGTCAATCGGAAATGAATTAAGTTTGAAGTTTTGTATAGAAATTTTATAGTAATTTGGAATTTTATTGATCATATTGTCGTTCCACTTTTCTAATATATGGGAATAACATTCTTTCAATAGAATTTCTTTGGTGCTGCTTTGAGAAAATATTCTGACATTCTATGATTCATTCCGGCCTTCTATAAGAATATCTTCTGATTTTTTATGTAATTTTACAAATTCCTTGAAAATACAAATTATGACAGAAAAGAGTCAGTGATTTGTCACAATTTGAAATTCTATATCTCAATAACAGTAAAACCTACGAAAAAATAATAAAGGTCAATCTTGTAGAGAATTTCCACAGCTTTAATATTTTCTCTAAACCCATTTCGATATGACTTGCGTTTTTCCCAGCAAAATCGTGTTGGTTCAGGAACGCCGTGCAGATTTGTATCTAATCTTACCAATTTCTTAAAAATTCAAATTATGACGGAAAAAATAATTTTGCTTCATCCATATAAAAACATTTCCAATAGAAAAATGTACAACACAACACAGCATTGGAGCTTTTTTTCACAATATCAGAAGCCGATTTTATGATACACCAAGCGTTGAAAACATTGTATATGCTAAATAAAGACCAGATGCAGCAATGAAATGTACAAATTCGATAAGCAACGATCTATTTGGGATTGAATAAAAGTGAAGAAAAAATCGTTTGAGGAGAAAAAAATCGAAATTCAACCAATTTTAGCATATCTTTCCTTTACCGACCCACCTCAGAAAATTATGAAAATATTACCACCGATAGTGCTTTTTATCCCGATTCCAACCATGTATTGCTTTTGTTGCGGAAATGTTTACTTCCTGAGATATAGGCCTCAAAAGTTCCACAACGGCCTAGTCTAAAATGTTGGCAAACCACCGCAGAAAATTATTAAAAAATTACCACAGATAGTACTTTTTACACCGAATCCAACGATGTATTGTTTTTGTTGCGAAAATGTATACTTCCCAAGATATGGGCCTCCAAAGTTCCACAAAGGCCCTAGTCTAAAATTTTGGCAAACCACCGCAGAAAATTTTAAAAAATTACCACAAATAGTGATCTTTATACTGATTTCAACGATGTATTATTTTGTTGAACGGTATGTGTACTTCCCGAGATATAGACCTCCAAAAATATTAAATTTAAACGAAAAATTTGTTCCCGTTCCCGAGATTTGGACCTGTCCATAGGAGAAAGTCGTAAATCCCGGCCGAAGGCCGGCTATTTAGAGAAAAATATCTAATTTGCCAAAATTTTAGACTAGGGGCATTGTGGAACTTTGGAGGCCCATACCTCGGTAAGTATACATTTCCACAACAAAAGCAATACACGGATGGAATCGGGGTAAAAACACTACCTGTGGTAATTTTTGCATAATTTTCTGCGTTGGGTCGGTAAAGGAAAGGAGTTCCCCAATTGTACCAATTCCTTAAACATACAAATTATGGCAGAAAAGATAATTTAGCTTCATCTTTTTTATCACAAGATCTTCTGAACTTATATGAGAAAACTATCTGGCTTTGTAAGCTATCGGAATGGTTGAAGAACCTTTAAAATTGGTCTCCAAATACTACTCCACTCAGTTTGCCCAATTGCCTAATGTAATCGTTCCGATTACATATCAGCCCAGTAACAAAGTTTTGTCCATTCCACGCACCATCCACTAAGTTACCTATGGTAAGACCCAGAGTGTCATGCTGCTACCGAAGAGAAGAATAAATAGCGACACTCTGAAAACAGTAGAAACACGCAGTGCGCGAGCTGCAAGACGATGACGGCGGGTTGTTCGATACCAGATTGATACGGAACCACATATCATCAGCATTCCAGCGGATGCCACTACAGCATACATACGTTTGTATTTGTATCGTTTTTCTGTGTTGGGGGCAGCCTATGCTGCAATGCCAGCTCCAGCTTCTTTTGCTCCGTGCCGGGACTGAGGAAAACCCAAAACCAAATTGGAGTGTGCTCGTTTTGTCACTGCTGCAACCACCACACTCAAACTTCGGTGAGATGCAGTAGATCTTTCGCATGCAGCGCTGCACGCCATCTCGGCACATATTAGTCGAGAACTCAACTTGAACATGATGTGCGACAGAACAGTGTTGGTGGCGCACGACTTATCAAAAGCTTTCGATACTGTCAAGCTGTTTGAAAACATCGAACAGACTACCCTTCCAACAAGTTTGGCAGGTTGGATAATAACTGTATGTATGTTGTGGAAGCCAGTCAGTCGTACGGTAAATTCAGGAAAAACATGTCAAAGCCCCGTAGAGTAAACCAGGGAGTTCCTCAAGGTGAGCTGATATTTCCGGAACTATTTAACCATGTTTAGACAGTATAAAAGAAACCTCTACAAAGACTAAATCAACATCAACATTCGCATTTAAAAGACGCACCAAAATTGCGTGCTGGAATGTTAGAACTCTCTACGAATGTGGAAAATTATCGCAACTGGCAAAGGAACGTGAAAAAATGGGTATTGACATCTTGGGTGTAAGTGAATGCAGATGGAACGGCTCGGGACAACATCGACTACAATCAGGTGAAACTCTAATCTATTCTGGCCGGGATGAAAAGGATATACATAGCGACGGTGTTGCATTACTCCTAAGCAGAAGCGCATCTACATCCCTTATCAACTGGAATCCAGTAAACGAACGCATATTGACAGCCAGATTCCACTCCAGAATACGTAATATCACCATTGTCCAAGTATATGCCCCGACAGAGACTTCAGTCTCAGACATTAAGACGAAATTCTATAGTGAATTAGATAAAGTACTCTCCAAAACACCTAAGGGAGATATACTGATATGTATGGGAGACTTTAATTCTAAAGTAGGAAAAGACAATACAACCTACAAACACTGTATGGGTAAGCACGGAATAGGAGTACGAAACGAGAACGGAGAACTTCTATTAGAAACGTGTAGCAGACATGGCCTCATAGTAGGTGGTACTTGTTTCAAGCACAAACGTAGTCACAAAACGACATGGATATCTCCAGATAGGAGAACTGAAAACCAGATTGACCACTTTTGCATTAGTCGTAAATGGAAACATAATCTTTGTGATGTACGGGTAAAACGTAGTGCTGACATTGGCTCTGACCACCACCTACTTCTCGCGATAGTGCAAATGAAAGTAAGCGCCATCAAAAATACACATCAAAAATTTACGTCATCGAAGTTTGACGTAGAAAAATTAAAATACCCTCGTTATCAGGAAGCCGTAGAAAACGATTTAAATATGATGTTAGAACAGGAGAATGTCCCAAACGAAGGCATAGAAGAACGCTGGGAACACATTAAAAATAATCTTTTACAAACGTGCGAAAATGTACTTGGACACTATGCCCCCGGAAAAAAGGAATGGATGAGCCCATCAACTTGGAGCTTAATAGAAGATAGAAGAAATCTGAAAATATCAAAGAACAATGAAAAATCGTCGCATAAAAAAATTGAATTGGAAAAGTTATACACAACAAAAAACAAGGAAGTAAGAACTGCTTGTAGAAGAGACAAAAGGGCATACACTGATGAACTTGCGATGCAAGCAAACGAAGCGGCAAATAGGAACGACACTAAAGCGGTCTATGATATAACAAAACGGCTAGCAGGGAGACATAAACCACATGACCGCCCCATCAAATCAAAGGATGGGACTGTTCTAACAAACATTGATGAACAAATTTCTCGCTGGCGCACGCACTTTATGGAAACATTAGATAACACTCCGAACTCTCCTTCAAACTTTAATACCATGTCCGACGTACCCATACCTACGTCTAATCAACTTAGCACCGAACCACCATCCCTCATTGAAATAGAGAATGCTATTAAAAGGCTCAAAAACAACAAAGCTCCAGGATACGACCGTATTCCCCCAGAAATAATAAAATGCTGTCCTACAAAAATATCACGACTTTTTTACCCACTATTTCAAGATATTTGGAGAGAAGAAAAACTACCCAACGACTGGTTACAAGGCATTCTACTAAAACTGCCGAAAAAGGGAGACCTTTCCCAATGTAAAAACTATAGAGGGATTTCTCTTCTTTCCATACCTTCCAAAATACTCACAAGAATTCTTCTTAATAGAATCAACTACACGGTAGAAACAAATCTTCGGAAAGAACAAGCTGGGTTCCGCGCAAATATGTCATGTGTAGACCATATAAATACGCTCCGAATAATCGCTGAGCAAACAATAGAAATGCAAAGTAATATATATATGACGTTCGTGGACTACACAACTGCTTTTGATAGCGTATTCCGGTCCAAAATATGGGAGCTACTACAAACAACAGGTATCCCATCGAAGCTCATAAGCCTTATTAAAGCTCAGTATGACGGATTCCATTGCCGGGTCCTACACAATGGCCGTTTATCGGAACCATTTCGTCCAAAATCAGGTGTGAGGCAGGGTTGGCTACTGTCGCCGCTACTATTTCTTCTGGTAATTGATAATGTGATGAAGGAAACAATCGCAGGTAGCCGTCGTGGTATCCAATGGACTATAAGCAGCCATCTTGAGGATCTAGACTACGCAGACGACATTTGCCTACTATCCACCAAGCACTCAGATATGCAGTCTAAACTCGATGACTTAGTTGCCCACTCAGCGAAAGTCGGATTAAGAATTAACACCGCAAAGACAAAGGCTTTAGCAATAAAAGCATCAAACAACAATCATTTTGTCATTGGACAGGAACAAATTGAGTTCGTAAACAAATTCTGCTATCTGGGAAGCATGATCTCAACCGAAAGCAGTGCACAGGCTGACATTGAATTCAGAATTGGTAAAGCCAACAGCGCCTTCTTTCAATTAAGAAACATCTGGAACTCAAGGGTTATACTAACGAAGTCAAAAATCAACATATTCAAATCAAACGTTCTGTCAGTACTATTGTATAGTTGCGAATCATGGTTAACAACAACAACCCTTAACAACAAATTGCAAAGCTTCACAAACAGATGCTTGCGATCTATTTTAAAAATCTGGTGGCCAAATGTAATAAGCAATGAAAATCTGTACAAAAAATGTGATATAGAACCTATTCCCGTTATAATAAAAAGAAGGAAGTGGCAATGGATTGGTCACACATTGCGAAAAGAACAAGATGAGATATGTCGCCAAGCCCTAGACTGGAACCCCCAAGGGCACAGAAGGAAGGGTCGGCCAAAGACCACTTGGAGAAGAAGCCTGATGAAGGAAGTGGAGAGCAGCGGCAGTAGCTGGAATGAAATTAAACGTATTGCGAATGATAGAATAGTTTGGAAAAACTTTGTAAAGGCCCTATGCTCCCCAAGGAGTTAAGTGGAAATAAAGAAGAAGAAGAAAAGATTTAACCTCTACCTTCCTCTATTCTACCCCATCCATATATCATTGATATCTTTACGTATGCGAATAATTGTTAGATACCTACCCTAATGTCATTTGTGGTAGGCTGAAGTCCTATTTGATCGAATTTACCAAGTTTTTCCACGCGACAAATATGAAAATATGGGCCTCTAAGTCTATGGCCACTCTGTTCACCACATGGACTGCGGATATGAGAATACATTTGAATTTTCAGGTCGATGATAACAGAAATCTGACCATTCAACAGTACTTTCACGTCGTCCGCGCATCCCACAGATATCTGCGACAAGCTAAGATGTAGAAACAAGGTCATCAAGTCCTTAGCCAGTAGCACTTGAGGTGTATATAAAGAAACCTTGTTGACAACATATAACGCGATATGTTGGACTGTGGTAAGGTATGCGATGTCAGTTTGGTCCGCGAACATAAGTGCAACGCGATAGAACAGTATTCAAATACCTCAGTATATCGCGTTGAGAACTCAACAGGTAGCCTCTCCATGTCCTCATGGATCATCTGTATGAAGAGCGGAAGATTCTTCTAGTACAGCAATTATATGTTCTCGTTTCAATACTTGCTCTGTTGTTATCGTGAGAGTCCTCCCATTTACTGTATCTTGGGTTTGAACTCCCCCTACCCAGGCAAGTCGGGAGGTATTTTCATGATCTAGATCAGTCAGCTTATAAAGCAGGATTGGATAACATTCACACATATTATGTCGCAGATGCCATAAACAATTATCGTGTGAATGTGGTCCTAGTAATAGATCCACCATCTATCGCATCTGAAGAACGTCTGCTGTCACGACAAACCAGAGTAGTTTTTGCTCAACTACATTCGAGATGCCCTAAATTTGTATAGGCAGAATTATTGACACTTTGCGAAAGATCTGTCCAGCATTCGTTGCAGGCCCGCACTGCATCTTTCCTAACCCTGGTAATAGAGCCAGAGCCGAATTAAACAGAAACAAAGTTGAAGATACCACAGATCCAATCCCAGAAAATGGCATTGAGTGCATACCGCCGAACCAGGAGGAGTAAGCAATAAACCCACTGAAGAAAAGTAAGACTGCAGGAGTCGATGGTTTACCATAAATATATTAGCTAGTTGCCACCATCTGGAAGGAGGAACGCGTATCCGTTGTTTGAATCGTAAGCATCTTACGTCCCGTCCACAAAGCAGATGATGTCTTCAAATTATAAGGTCTGCTACTTAGTGCCTGTGACATAGAGTCCGGAATACTGTATAAATGACTAAAGCCTATGGTCAATGAAATAACTGGACAATATCAGCGCGGCCTTAGACTTGGAAACTTCATCATTGACCAGATCTTTACCAACTGCAAGTCCTAGAAAAGATCCAAGATATGTAGTTCGACACCTACCATCGTTTTGTCGCTTACAGAGGATTCTGCGTGCCAATCTGTGTTCACTGTGAATATCGATGTCGCTTGAACCACGAGTGGTAACGGCTACATAACGACATCATCGCAGTTAAACGTATCGAGTTGCAATGATTGCGTTGGCTAAATGAACCCACTAAAAAGGCATATAAATACCGCCCACATGGCGGTACACACATGATATTCCAAGTTGCAAGGGCAAAGCAACAAAAAAGGAGAAGTGGAAATCGATTTTTATTTCGGCTTTTAGGACAATTGTCCTGTAGAGGTCCAGCTAAGTAAAATTTTCTATATTTTTTTATTAGGTACATTTCCTGCCGAAAATCTTTAGAGAAAATTATGTCTAGGAATATTTTGGAATATACTATTTCTATGGAAGACCTTTGTAAGTCAACTATCATTGAAAATCGTTTGAAGTATTTCTTTGCGTAGAAGATCCTTGGAAGAGCTTCTACTCGTAAACGATCTTTGGACAAGTTTTTACCAAATATTATTATTATATCAATTATAATGATTCACGGTATGGTCCGGAAATGACACTTTCTATGTTACTTGAATGAGAATAGTTCGGTCCCATGTTTTTATCATTCATTGTCAATCACATTATGAAGTGTCTAGCAATGACTTAGTTGAAGGATTTTATTTTCATTGAAGGTCCTTGGAAGAGCTTCTATTCACAGAACATTTGTCTATGGAAAACGTAAGATATTAAATCGCTTACATCATCGCAGCAACATGGAAATTAAACCCTTATGTCAAGTGCAATGAGAATATTTCGGCTTCCTAATTCTTATCTTTTCTTGTCAATCAAATCAAGAAGTGTCTTGCAATGACTAAGATATATCTACTTGTTTGAAGATTTTGGTTGAGATCGTTGTGGGAGACAAGAAGTTTGCATTTTCAGGCTCATTTAAGCCTTATAATGAATGACATTGCATAAAGTTCATGGTCATCTCTGCAGGAAGATGGCGATAGAAATCTTATTGCAGAGATATTCTGCGATTATCCACACAATTCTAAGGAACATAGTTACAAAACTACATTCGAACAGCACTTGATCCGTGTTTTGAAAATAAGTATTTATATAGTTTAAATTTAGATTATAAAACAGAAACGTTCTTTGAAAAAATATGACCAACGAAGGTTAATGTCGGATTCAATTCTACCTTCCATTTCACTAAACACAACATTTTACTTGTTCAACATGATTGAAATCTGTACATCATATTCAATCATATATCAGATTCGAACGCCAAAAGATAGTTTTCAAATTAAGCTATCGAAAATATTGCCTATCAGAAATACAAACATATATTTGCTTCTCATGACCATTTTACATCTCAGCTACCTTTCAATTGACGTTTAAAATCCAATCTCAAATGTAAGCAGGCGGACAAGTGGAACAGGTCTCTTCGACATTTATGGCGGTATTAAGGTCTTCATTAACATTGTTCGGATATTCATGCAATAATTGAAACAATATTCAACAATTGTCGATGGTAAGAACAAAAAACGAGATCATTGTTAAAATCTCGAAATCACAACTATTTAAAAGATAGCGAGCGAGATTCGATCGGTCAGAGGTAGAGATTGATACAAGTGGTCATAAAAGCAAACGCTTTCAACAACCGCAAAGCAATTAATAGCAGCAACTTATATGACAGCCAGACAGACAGTCAAACCGACAAATAGAAACATGGCACCAACCGAAACACCCACATCGAAGAGAGACTTCTGTCGACTTTGTGAATGAGATTTGCTGTTTCTATTCAAAGCAAACAAAAAACTTACTTACACAGCATGAAGTAATGACAGACAAAAAGACACAGGTATGGTGGCCAATGACAGACAGGCTAATACTGTTCTAAACTTGCTCAGATTCTGGTATTTTAAGGCGATAATTTTAATAAAATTTAAATAAACACACGAGTCTTACAAACAAGCGAACAAATGATAGCTTGGTCTGCAAGATCAAAAGCTTTGATACTATTTGATACGATATTGGCGGCAATTGAAAGAAAAACGGATTGAAACACGACAAAAAGTCAACAAACAATCAATCAATAGAGAAATAGGGGAACAATTTACTGGACCATTGATTTCCAAAGCTATGATCCAAATTCCGAAACAGGCATAAAATTATAATTTACTCAATAGCAACAATGAAAGATAGAAGAGACCTTTGGTCATCTCAAAACTTTGTTGATTGAATACTTCATCAAGTAAATAAAATTTAACACAACACCCTCAAGAAATGTAATGATGGATGTCCATCATGATTGTTGTTGAAGAATGATGTGTTTATATTGGCGCTTATTTTGTACCCCCCCCCCCCACCCCCACCAAAAACACCAATCTTACATTATATCATCATCAGCATCAACATCTCTACTGCAGCACCACACAAGTTTGAGGATGGGCTCTGCCTGCCTGCCACCTATTAAAGAGTCTTCAATCAATCGAATTTTAAATATTTTGTCAGTTTGAAGTGTTAAAGTTGTCTGCACACTAACACAAACAAACGTCTGAACACACAGTCTGTTTTAGAGTAGTGAAGTAAATTTTTAAAGACCACAAGTCCAACTCCCCAAAAAAATTAAAATTATTGAAAATTTTAAGCAAGAAGACAAATACATAATGATTGTTGTATTGCGAAATTTTTAAACAAAGATTAATAATAATTACACTGAGAAAAATGTCATGCTCGTTGGCCATGGATATAAATATGGTAGTGAAGTAATTTACATTAAGAGAATATTATGAGCATATTATTTAGAAATCCTAGATACATTTCTTGGTGTAACATAACATGGGTTAACATTATCCCCATTCCTGTGAAACCATAGATAAATTATCTAAGTTATCAAAACATAATCCACGTTCTTTGGATACCATAGATGATCGAAATATTGGGACACCATAGACACATCGCTCACGTTCTTGTGATAACATAGATACATTATCCACGTTCTTGGGATAACATAGATACATTATCCACGTTCTTTGGATAACTTAGATACATTATCCATGTTCTTGGGATAACATAGATACATTATCCACGTTCTTTGGATATCTTAGATACATTATCTACGTTCTGCAGATAACATTATCTAACATTGATTGATACATTATCTAAGTTCTTTGGATAACATTGATACATTATCCACGTTCTTTGGATAACATAAATACATTATCCACGTTTTTGGGATAACATAGATACATTATCCACGTTCTTTGGATATCTTAGATACATTATCTACGTTCTGCAGATAACATGGATACATTATCTACGTTCTTTGGATAACATAGATACATTATCCAAGTTCTTTGGATAACAATTATACATTATCCACGTTCTGTGGATAACATAGATACATTATCCAAGTTCCTTGGATAGCATTGATACATTATCCACGTACTTTGGATAACATAGATACATTATCCACGTTCTTTGGATAACATAGATACATTATCCACGTTCTTTGGATGACATAGATACATTATCCACGTTCTTTGGATAACATAGATACATTATCCACATTCTTTGGATAACATTGACACATTATCTAAGTTCTTTGGATAACATTGATACATTATCCACGTTCTTGGGATAACATAGATAACATGGATACATTATCTACGTTCTTTGGATAACATAGATACATTATCCACATTCTTTGGATAACATTGACACATTATCTAAGTTCTTTGGATAACATTGATACATTATGCAAGTTCTTTGGATAACATTGATACATTATCCACGTTCTTTGGATAACAAGATACATTATCTACGTTCTGTGGATAACATTGATACATTATCCACGTTCTTGGGATAACATAGATACATTATCCACGTTCTTTGGATAACATAGATACATTATACACGTTCTTTTGATAACATAGACACATTATCTAAGTTCTTTGGATAACATTGATAAATTATCCACGTTCTTTGGATAACATAGATACATTATCTACGTTCTTTGGATAACATTGATACATTATCCACGTTCTTTGGATAACATAGATACATTATCTACGTTCTTTGGATAACATTGATACATTATTCACGTTCTTTGGATAACATAGACACATTATCTAAGTTCTTTGGATAACATAGATACATTATCCACGTTCTTTAGATAACATAGATACATTATCTACATTCTTTGGATAACATAAATACATTTTCACGTTCTTTGGATAACATAAATACATTTTCACGTTCTTTGGATAACATAGATACATTATCCACGTTCTTTGGATAACATTGATACATTATCTACGTTCTTCGGATAACATAGATACATTATCCACGTTCTTTGGATAACATTGATACATTATCCACGTTCTTTGGATAACATAGATAAATTATCCACGTTCTTTGGATAACATAGATAAATTATCCACATTCTTTGGATAACATAGATACTTTATCCACGTTCTTAGGATACCACATATAGATTATCTAAGCTACCAAACATAATCCACGGTCTTTAGATACCATATCATTATATCGTTATATGGATAACACATATACATTATCTAAGTTATCGAAACATTTATTTGTTCTTTGGATACCATAGATAGATTAGCCAAGTTTTTGCGATACCACAGATACATTATCCGCGTTCTTGGGATAAATACATTGCCGAAGTTATTAAAATATTATCCACGTTCTTTGGATACCATAAATTCTCTATCTCGCTCTTGGCATACCATATAGACATTATCCAAGTTCTTGGAATGTCATAAATTATCCTCTTTATTGAGGCAACGCAGATAAATTATCCACGTTATTGAGATAGCATTATTGGAATCCACAAAATTGGGCTACGATTTAGCCAATATCCATGTAGGAATCCCAAGGACCTTTTATCCACGTTCTTGAGTTATCATTAATACATTATCCACTTTATTCGGAAAAATTGGATATCATAGATAATTTAAATATTATAGAGATATCGTAGATCCCTTTACCCCTATTAAAAACATAAACTAAATAAATTCTCCGCAGAGTTAGATCTTCTTCAATTTTCAATCATATTCTCCCTTCAACTTCTCTGTGTATTCCCAAACCAGTAATCTCCCATCATCCTCTCTGAAAGGGGGAAAAATCTGTCGTTAAATGTTTTCATTTATTTGTCAGGCGAAATGATGGAGTGGCCTGCCAAGCCAGGCAATCCAACACCAGAGACTGGGAGGCTAGGTCTCTATCCCAAAAGACAGGAGCTTTTATTTCGGACATTACACGGTATCATTGTAACCCTATGCAACCAAACGCCAAGAAATGGAAAGAAAGTACACATAACATGCATTCCATTTTTTTGTTTTTGCATGACATCGGAAATGTGTGAGCGTTGTCAATGGTGATGGATGCGGCTTCCAATACTCTGTTGCATAGCGGCAGCAGGCTGGCGGCTATGTGCATTTTGACGCCGCTATAGAAAACACAAACTGACATTCATGATCAACTACTAGGCTAGCTCCTTTGTCTCCTACTTTCCATACCTCAATTTTTTCTTCATTCGTTGTCGCGTTTTTTTGCAAAAACAAAGTTGAGCTATAACGTGGCAGTATGACGGCGTTACGTTACGATTTAGTTTCATGGAACGAACGAACGTTAACGCTAAAAAAAGTGTGTAGGAAGACGAGTTTTTATAGGTTTTCCAATACAGTTTATGTGTTTAAGCTTGTTTCTTTGTTTTATGCCACTTTAAATCGCCCAAACTGAAATTCGAAAGCATAAAAGCCAAATTATTTGTGGCAAATAAAGCGGCGGCGAAGTGTGCTGTTAGAGAAAGAGCGAATCACATTAAATTCTTTCATTTGGTGGAAAGTTTCAGAGCCATAAACATTTTTTATTGATCTGTTTCTAATGGAGCAAGGTCTTAGATGTTGCAATGCTATATTATAAAGATAATATGCATTACGTAGAATCATTTGTCAAAGTTCTATAGCAATAGGTGTTTGAAGTTCTATAACAGAGATGGACAGCAACAACAAATTTCCTATGCTCGCGGGCATAGGCAAAGCGATCGTACTCACACGTATAGAGCAATACCGTTCTTTGGTATTGTTGAAGTTACGAAGTTTTTCGGCAATTCACACACACAGGACCCGAACGCAACAAAAGAGCACACAAAAGAGAGCAAATGTTTTGATTTGTTTTGCAGCATGCGTGCACATAACCTTACTAACACACTGTCAGAAAATGCCAAAATTCTGAATTTTGTGTGCCCTCTTCTTGGTCGGCAGTGGTATAGAGTAAACATCTTCGTGTGGCTTCGTTATGTTGGCGTGTTGTTTTCATTTCGCAAATCAATCGATGAGAAGAACGTTGGTTTGTTAGGGTAATACTAATGTATAATCTGCAAATGTGTGTTTTTGGCCATCAAAACCGCTGCCGCTGCCTAGTTCTATAATTACCCGGGCACCACGTATGTCGTATACATGGTCCATAGCGCCATCTATTGTGGGCTTTATGGACCAAGCGATATCTACAATGAAATGAATGACCCGTTTGTCAAATACCAAAAAAAAAAAGATAATTAAGAATCATGAATCAGATTGACCAAGGGACATCTACTATGGAATAGAAGTTGCAAGCTTCAAACAGTATGGAATATATGATTGTGAAGATATTCCATGGATTGATTCATCTATTGATGCTTAGATGATCCAAAAGAACATCTCTTGTGGACCAAGGGTCCAAAGTACCATCCACTGTAGATAAGATGGTTCAAGGGGCTTTTGCTATGGAACGAATCCTGGGTCTAAATACTGTGTCTGGCTTTATTGGGAACCTATAGTCTTATAAATAGGACATAGTTTCAACTATTTAGGGTTCGATAGCTCTCTATTGTGGACTATATTAGCATGCTCCACGGTACAAAATATCATCCACTTTCGAATAGATGATTATTCATACAAGCTATTGTTGAACAAATCGCCTAAAGTAAAGTTGTATAGTTCTGAACGAACTAGTTCATTTGAACGATTCATTGAAAAGAACGTATGAACTAGAACAGTCGACATAAACATAATCAAAAACTCACTACATTTAAAAAGGCATATTTTAACTCAAACGACGGTTTCGCATTATTCACGTGACCTGCAACTCTAGATTGGTAATCGTTTCCTCTTTAATCATTCCTTTGATAGTTCACTAAGCACCGTAAAAGGAACAATTAAAAAAACGAACTATGAAATAAATGATCCTAGGGCCACCCCACGGACCAACGAAACTTTTACTGTGGAGTAGATACTCCTAACGTCTTGTATGGGTCCCAGTGATTATAGGTAGATGGTGTGAGGAATCTGGAAATAAATGATCAAACATTTCGTCTACTTTAGGCGGCCTAATGTAATTTAACGGTTATTGTAAAGTAGTGAATTGGAAATAGACGATGATACAATCACTACAAGGCAGGGCATAGCAAGCTGCTGTGTTGCATATTCATTTATAGTAATACTGACAGAATAAGAAATACACCAGGCCATATTAAGAATATCGCACAGTGAGAATAGACGAATATATGGACCAAAGTCTTTGTAAGGTATAGTAGATGGTTCAATAACTTGTTCACTATCTGGTTGATGGTCAATGAAGCCATCTTCTGTGAATTATGTGGTTCAGGAGACCATCAACTCCGGAATAGAAGATATAATTGATCCAAGTAAGCAAATAAATTGGAATAGATGACTGTACCTACTACTTAGTAGTGTTACAGAATATGTTTTATTAAACTCCATGTAGATGTTGGTTTATTCCATAATACGATTAGTACCAAATAAAACAGGGTTCGTTTATATTACGGTTCTACAATGCTTTATTTATTTTACTTCGCTTATTCTCAACCGACTATAATTCCTAAACATACAGCTTTCCTTTAATGACGTTTTTATTTTGCGATCTAATTTACTAATGACTGACCGCCTCTCAATAACCCGGTATTTATGCCCAATCGCTTCTAGTTACCGATGTTTCGAGAAGATCCGGTAACATCTTGAAACCAACTGTGCAACAAACAAACACACAGACGCACAACCTGCCTATGCAAACAACAACACACACATATACGGGCGAGACGGCAACAAATACAAGAGAATCGATAGGACGCCAATGACGTCCCTGAACAATGAAAGGGTGCAACAAAAACAATAGCAAACTAATGTAAATAAATGTACATCAATAACATGGAAAGTAAGACGAAAATATAGACTGGAGTTTTTGTTGTAAAACAAAATTTAACAAAAAATCAATAAACATTGTTGTATATGTAATAATTAGTCTGTTCCAGAACTCCAAGAATCTACTGATTTTGTACTATTTCTTCGATAACATAAAGGAAAAATTGCTATTGTAGTAAAAACAGTAGCATCTTGCAGGTTCTGGAACAGAGCAAATATTTTTAAAAACAACAAAATGAAAAAATCTATAAACCATTTTGTTAATATGAAAAAGATTTTATCGATTGATTAAAATAAAATTCAACAAAATTATCAGGAAAAATTGAAAAATAAAGGAAAAATTGCTATCGTAGTAAAAAATAGTAGCTTCTTGCTGGTTCTGGAACAGAGCAAATATTTTTATAAACAACAAAATGAAAAAATCGATAACCATTTTGTTAAAATGAAAAATATTTTATCGATTGAATAAAATAAAATTCAACAAAATTCTCAGGAAAAATTGCTATCGTAATAAGAAATAGTAGCTTCTTGCAGGCTCTAGAACAGAGCAAATATTTTTATAAACAACAAAATGAAAAATCGATAAACCATTTTGTTAATATGAAAAATATTTTATCGATTGAATAAATTAAAATTCAACAACATTCTCAGTTAACATGAGAATTCCTTTATCAAAATAATTTCTAACGGATACTAAACTTTTTTCATCGACGATTGTCAATATGGAAATTATTTTTATCGGCAAACAAATCAATTAAAAATTAATCAGATTTTTGATTTTTTTTATCAAATTGTTACAAGTTTTTTTCTGTGTATGGTACAAAGAGCCGTCTATGGTAGAATAGAGGGTGTATCGGTTTTTTTTTTTTTAAAGTCTATGATACAGTAAATTATCTGTCGGGTTCCCCATTATTAAATAGTGGACCGTGAATTGTAGAATCTATTATCTATGACACCATAGTCTGTCTACTGTAAGTACGAGATGACAATTCGAATTGTCAAAGATGGTGGATTGGGTCATGAAAAAGGCATGACAAAGTTTCATGGAGTATGAACATACCCTTACCAATTCTAAGTAATATTCTCCCTTTAGAGTTGGTCAAGGCACCCAATATAACAGAATTTTAAAATGTCCACACAGAAAAACCACCATCAACAACAATAACACAAACAAAATACATGCAAAACATTTGTCAGTAATGTTGCAGTGGTATCTAGCATTTTTTGGCCTAAAGGCACAACAGCACTCACTCACTAACTAAATGTTGCACTCACACTGGCAGCAAGCAGCTGCTGCTGAAGCCAGTTGATTTCATTAAAAGCCGTTGTTAATCAAATAACTTGACTCCAAATACAAGTTGTAAAGATTTTGGCGCCTACGCACGCCAATCTCTCGTTTGGTTCGTTGTAAAATGTGTTTAGACAGCATTTCAACATTTCTTTAACGAAGGCAGCCAAAGCGAACAAAACTCAAATTCTTTACAAGATTTTCTTTTAATCTTCATAGTGGAAGAAGTGGTGGGCTCGGATTGCTTTGTGAAATTTACAAATATTTTGAATTTCTATGGATTTCTTATTTATTGTTTCTGTTTGCTTTTGTAAAAGAAGAAAATCATGATCTTGGTGTCAAAAACAAACCCAAAAAAAAACGTAGAAATAATAATTACCATATTTTGTGGAGAGAGATGAAAGAAATAAAACGCTTTTACTTATATTGAACAAAATGGGTGGCGCTTTCTTGGAATCTCAAGTTTCTTGGTCATCTTTCGGTGAGTTTTTTTGCCGCCAGTCTATTTTTTACACCTTGTGAACAATAAACTTCCGGTATAATGGCCGGGCCAAAAGCCCAGGTACATTTATAACAACATCTCAAAACATGTGTAATTCTGTTTATATGTACATATGTACACTAGGGCTATAACCAAAAAAATACCACCACATAGCCGTGTAGAGAATGAAAAACTATTATGAAATGTGGTGTAAATTTTTCTCTACCGCGAAAAAAGTTTCCGCACCAAATGCATTGAAGTTCTGTAATGCATTTTTTAATTTTATCTGTGATAACAACATATTTGCTTTTCATTAAAATTTTTATTTTTTTTGTAATCTAATTTAAAATCATTATCAAAGCGTTCTGGACCAATTTGTTCTTAAATCGCGCCATTTCGGACCATATTAAGATTTTTTGACACTATTGCAATTTTTTGTTTTTCTTTATAAACTCGTGAATTTTATGTTTCTATTTTTTTCACCTATCGGACCAGGGAATATGGGGTCATTTGCAACGAATTCGCGAAAGTTACAGGCTGTTTTTGTTGACTTTGCTTGTGAGAATCGTATTTGTTTTCTACAAAAATACAACACCAGTACCATGTGGGGAATTTTGTCCTAATAATGAAAACGCGTTTCTAAGATCGATTCGGCGAAAAAAGTCTCCGCACCAACATTGATTACTAAAACCCTTTTGATGTTTTTCTACTTATAATTTTAAATTTGCTTTGTTTGAATAAATATTTATAGAAAAAAATACAATTCTCACAGGCAAAGTCAACAAAAACAGCCTGTAACTTTCGCGAATTAGTTGCAAATGACTCCATATTCTCTTGTCCGATAGGTTAAAAAAATATAAACATAAAATTCACGAGTTTATAAAGAAAAACCAAAAATTGCAATAGTGTCAAAAAATCTTAATATGGTCCGAAATGGCGCGATTTTAGAACAAATTGGCCCAGAACGCTTTGATAATGATTTTAAATTAGATTACAAAAAAATAAAAATTTTAATGAAAAGCAAATATGTTGTTTTCACAGATAAAATTAAAAAATGCATTACAGAACTTCAATGCATTTGGTGCGGAAACTTTTTTCGCGGCAGAGAAAAATTGACACCACATTTCATAATAGTTTTTCATGCTCTACACGGCTATGTGGTGGTATTTTTGATATTTGCAAAAAAGTGCAAAAAGTTATATCCCTAATGTACACATGTTTGTTAATATTTTCTTTGATAGAAAATTTCAAGGGACTCATGTCTTTCATTGGGGGTGTGGGGTGTGGGGACCTTGAATGTTGCAACAAAACGTTATGTCAAAATTGATGTTTTAGGTTAAGGCCTTTTTGTCGTTTTGTGTAGAGTATTTTGACAAGTCAATAATAAACATGGCCATCTAATGTGTGCTGAGTTGCTGCTAAAATATCTTATTTTAGGTTTTATTCCCAATGGGTTTTTGTAACTTTTTTGCCCACCGACTTACAATGTTAAGGTTGGGACAGGTGATGCTGAGAAGAACAACAAACATAACAAAGTGATCTTGAGAGGTACCATGGTAAAGTTAAGTTTTGCTGTTGTACTAACAATTTACATTTGAAGAAAAGTTGGAAAGGTAACATGTTTACTTTAGAAGTCTTTTCATGTCTACCATGTTAAAATTGACAACGGAAGATCTAAATTTCGGCAAGCAATGACCAAATTTTTAACTTCATTTCAGTATAAGTTACACCTGTCCATTTCTGCTACGTTATTCAGCCGTCACAACTTGAACCTTTATATTCCATTTCATTGCAATTTCTTTCGAATTTTTTATAGACTTTCTTCTATAAAAAAGATAAATATTTATGTGAAAAAATACATTTCAGATTTTTACTGCCAACCCACAGAGAGCAAGTACTAACTTTGCTTATCCCACACACACATACATACATATGTATGTTGATGAGCGCACCTCATAAACGTCTACTAATATAGCAGAATATTTATTTTTTATATTATTTCCAATAAATAATTTAAATATTCCTGCCCCCACGCACTTAAATTT